>NW_025222687.1:605826-802532 GCF_014066325.1 Apis laboriosa
TCTCTCTCTCTCTTCTCTCTTTCACTCTCTCGCTCTCTCTCTTTTTCTCTCTCTCTCTTCTCTCTTTCACTCTCTCGCTCTCTCTCTTTTTCTCTCTCTCTTTCGTGTCTCGATTTCGATCGGCGATCCAGGTATGGATCAAGACACCCCGCGAGTCGAACAGCTACACCTTTATGGCGGTCGACGAGGCGGAATGCGCGATTATCGACAGATACGACGATAAATGCCAGAGTCGCAGAATGATTGCGAGTTCGTTTTAGAAGCTCGCCGATTTGCCTTGTCGAGGCAGACTGGCCGCTGCCTGTCCGCTTTCTCGCTCGTTTCCAATCCTTCTTTCGCAATCAAGCAACGCTCTACTACGCGCACACGCGTCGTTACATCGAATCCTCTCCAACGCTCCAACCTCTTTTACTCATCGAACCCGCCGATTTTCGAAAGGAGAAATAATAAAAAAAAAAAAAAGAAAAAAAAATGTTAGATTTGCCAAAGGGGGAAAGGATGACGAGTGGAGATTGAATGTAAATTTATATTCCAACTAACGACGTAATATTTCATCGATTCATTGGGAGGGTGAGAGGATAGCTTTACGAGCCTTTGTTCGCGATTGTGAACGGTCCCTTGTCGAAAATTATAGATGTGCTACGATTTTAATTAATCGAGAAAAAGAGAGAGAGAGAAAGAGAATAAAAAGAGAATAAAAATACGAGGATAGAGAAATTATTGGAATCATTTATTAGGATTGTTTTGTATATTATTTGTAATCGAAATAAGAAGGGAAATGAGGAGGAACGGGGAGATACACAGTTGCTCTGAATTGCTCGGATTATTTAAATTACCTGTACAACGTGACGCGATCGAGAGATCCAATCGAGTGCACAATTATCTTTCTTATTTTTCTTCTCTTACTTCCTCTTTCTTCTTCCTCTCTCAAAAATTGGAAATTTTAATCTTTCGATGTGAAACGCTCACTGTAATAATGGGTAATAATGGGATATAATGGTGAACATTTGAATGGCAACAGAACGTTGAAAGTGTTAATCGCGGTCCTCTTGACTGTTCCAAATCGGTGGAGCAGATGTGCGTTCCGATTTTGAAGAGTCCGCGACCAAAGGCCGAGATATTTCCGGCAATATGCTCCAACGTATTTCCTATAGCTATCGTTGATTCGAAAGTTTAATAGTTGAAGTCGTTTTAACGATTTAAAACGTAATAATAAATCGCAAATAATCGTAAAAATGGCAAAGAAGCGGATCAATTATAATTACGAATAAATATTATTCTTTATCTCTTTGTTCGAAATTTTTAACTAGGTATTTTTTCAACGGATTAATGGCCAACTCTGGCTCACAGTGTGAAAGAGACACGGCGTAAAACTGTCATCGAATCGGATTGAAATCGATCGTCGCGCATCCCTTTGTGAGAAAAGTCTCCTGTATTTCTCTCCTTACGCTTGGAAATCTTCTTTCCTTTCGAGTTCCAAGCTTCTCGAATGCTTGTCTAGAACGGCGACGGGGAAAATTTTACGGTTAAAATTACTTCCATAAGTTGCTTTAATTTATTCTTCGAAAATAATAATAATCGGAAGTAATGGGAAAGGTCGAGTTTTTTTACGAAAGTTAATTATAATAGTTGGAAATAAATGTTATTCGAGCGTTCTAATAAGTAATTACTTGAGATAACTTCACTCGAGATTTTTAACTAATTACTATTTCAACTTGGATCAATGCCCAATTCTGGTCTAGAAGGAGAACGTACATTACGAATTTGTGTTAATAACGTGATGCGATAATCTGGAGATAAAAAAAGAAACGGAGAAAAATTAGGAAAAATTTGATCGAAAAAAAAAAAAATTAAAGCGCATTTCACTTCGAATTCTTCGATAAACCCAGACGATTTCGATTTGACATTATGGGTCGATCGATCGTTCGGAACAATTCTCTCGGGTTAAACCTGAGAGACCGAGTCTCGCTTTTGCTAATCGAATTTAGCGACGTCGAGTTGACCGCGTGTACCTTTCGTATAAATATACCTTTCTTTCACAGAATTTCAAATATAACGTGAAAATTGGATTACCCAGTCCGGATATCGAGTTTTCATTCTCATTTTTCTTTCGAACGAATGTAATTTTAAAACCGTGGTTTTCGTATCTCGAACCGTATGACACGACCAGCGTTTGCGAACAGTAGTTCCGATTCTCTCCGCTGGATGGATAAAAACGATCGACGCTCCATCTGGAAGAGAAACAGGGAATTATCGTTATTTCTCGAGGACACGCGATTTTTTCGGTGGAAAGAAGGATTTAAAGCGAATGAATCGATACAGTGTGCAACCTACTTGAGAGATTTCCTTACGTTCTTATCTTTGTACGAAACGTACGTTCCGCTTCCTCGAAGAATAAAGTTGAAAGCAAGGTCGAGGGGAGGGTTAGAATTTGAATAATGTATCGGATTGAATTCGCATTTCAATTGGTTGATTCGCGTTCAATTGTAGATAAATGTATACACGGTTGGATCTATAGAAGTATAACGTAATTTTTTTTTTTTTTTGCGAGAAATTTGTCGAGATTGAATTAAAGAGAAAATCGTACGTAAATTGATTCCTATATTAATTTTATTGGAGGAATATTCAATTCAAGTGAACGAAAATGACTTCGCATTACCTATTGGCGTAAAGGTTATCGACAGAGTTGAAAAAGTAACTAGTTAAAAATTTCGAATAAAGATTACTTTAAATAATTACTTATTAAAATGCTTGAATAACATTTATTCGTAGTTATTATAATCTCAGATCGTTTTGCATTACAATTATTATTATATTTTGAACGATAAATTATCGAAGTAAAATTTATTCCATAATTTCAATTATTAAATTTTCCCTATCACTGGTTACACTATTTCAATGATAATACGGCATAAAAGAAAAAGAAGATGAAAATAAGAAAAAATGTTTACACGTATCATTAATTTCCAAAATTCTTTGCTCGTTTTGAACAAACATCACGTTATATATTCCTACGACTATCCGTATAGGTATCCATAAATTTGGACGAAATGTTAATCCGAGATAAACGAAAAGAAAATTAGATCGTGCGTGATGGCCGAGGGGGGCAAGCAAGCAGCAGCAGCAGCAGCTGCTGCCAGATGGTTGTTTCGAAGGATTCTCGTAGGAGGGGGCGTCGAATTAGGCGATCTTCACGACTTTTTCCAGAATGTCTAGTCGATCGCGTCCGGCCCATCTGCTTCTCGACGTTAATCTCTCGACCATTCTTCGATGCGCGACGATAACGAATGATACATCCGTGTTCATCATTTTTACGAGTTTTCGTAAATGTAATCAAAATATAAAAGAAAAAGTACAAAAAAAAAAAAAAAAAAAAAGGAACGTTGTTACAATATCAAATCAAAATCTTTTCACACGGATGATTATCGTTTTTTTTTCAGGAGACAACAGCTCGAGCAATCCGTGTATTGCGAGGCTGAGTCCCGGCGTAGCGCTTCCGAGGAGGAGAGGCAAGATGTTCAACCGGGTGGCAATCAACAGGAGAAGATCAAGGTGAGAATTTTGGATTGAAATTATTATATGATATATAAATTATATATAAATTATTTGATTAAAAAAATTCGATAAACTCGTCGTTGTAATTTGTCGATTGACTTTTGAACGATTGCTCTTCCGTTGCAGAGTACCACGCAAGATTTATTCGAATTGCTGGAAAGAGTGCAGTGTTCGCGTCTCGATGATCAACGATGCGTTCTACCGCCTTACTTCTCTCAGGTAAAACACACGTTAACGTGCTTATTTCACGTTTTGCGTTGCTTAAGTCTGTTGCCAAAATTTACATTCCTAATGATTTTTAATATTTTGTAATTTAATAATTATTTTTATAAGAATCTCCTTAAGAGAAACTGTGGAGAAAATTGTTAGTTTGATCTTGTCTTAAGGGATACGAATTAACGCCGATACCCGTATATATCACCCGTATATATGATTTGTAGATCGGTATCTATATCACTCTTTTAATAATAATTCGTCGTGTGGGTCTAATCAAATTTTTGATGTTCGAACGAAAAAATCGATGACGATTCGTATTAATTTTCACGAAGGCGGGAATAATTTTAAAAATTGTGACGTGTTCCAATTTATTATCGCTTCACGATTGATATCGATCGATATGGTTTTCTCATTGGCACGTTGACGATAGAACGAATGGAATATGTCTCGAATTTAACGTATAATTAGATAAACAAGTTCATTTTCGATGAATGTTAATAAACCAACGTTAATTGAAATTAATCGAGAGATATCGATCGAACGATAATATCCATGACACTTTGCATAGTTATATTTGAAAACATGTAACGCATATCGCTATCTCGATGGATATCAGCTGTCGTCGCGAATTAATTAGAAATAATCGCATACGATGGAATGGAACGAAAATATCTCATATCTGTACGATATATAACGATATATATTTCGTATTTATGGTATAATACAATAATATATATATATATATCTTTCTGTGGCAAATAAAGAATAAAAAAAAAGAAAGAAAAAGAAAGATAAACGGCGGCGAGATGTATACATATATATATCTCTTTCTGTGGCAAATAAAGAAAGAATAAAAAAAGGAAACAAAAAAAGAAATAAACCGTGGCGAGGTGTTTGGCAGGAGGCCCGAGTAGTTAAGACTCCATTGTGGTTGAAAAATTCTGTACGTATGCAGAATCAGTTCCGCGAGCTCACTTGTCTGGCTAATAGTATCCACGTGCAACCGGAATCTCAATCTGTCTGCTGCGAATCACTCGAAGATAAATGAACGTCATCATCCATGGTACGGATAACAAAAAGCTATAGGACGAATCGTTTGGTCACGCGCTGCTTGAATTTCAATCAGGATTGTTTTCTCTCTCTCTTTCTCCTTTTCTTTTTTTTTCTTTCTGCCGGCTCAGTATCTATAAAATTTTTAGTCTATGTAGATTTCGAAGGGAGAATTTCGCCAGTCACGTATTGGACCGAGAGGGAGGGGAAGATTCGTACGATTGAAAATGATCGTGGGGATCATTTGAGTGTCAATTTTCAGTGTTGCGGTTGTCTAGTAAAGTTTAACAATATAGGGATATTTCTTTGTTCGACATCGATCAATGGTCGGAATGAATTGACGAAAGTAGGGTTTTAGTGAAGTTTTGGTATAACGCGTATAATGACTAGGAGAATCGTTTACGATTAGGAGCTGTTGACATGAGTCTAAGAAAAATGAGGGATCTTTTTTCTTACGATGCGACAGAAAAGATTGAATGATCTTTTTTGTTTTATAAAATGGATCGATGAAATTGACAATATAACTTTATTTAATATCTATTCTTTATTTATTCTCGTATTTCAATTAATAATTTAAACGTTAGGAAAAGTTTTATTTGTGAAAGATTTTAAAAAATGAAAAAGCAAGTAAATACATCCTATTTGCTTTTTTGCGATCTTTCTCCACGTGGTATCCAAATGTATGTAAACATATGTATAACACGTGTAACAGTAAGTAATACCGTGAGAAACTTAGATTTACAAGTATTATCTCTAAGTTTAAAAGAAAATCTATTGGATCGACCGATATTTTACTATGGATCGATATAACAGTTTTCTTTCATCTACGAGAAGGAACACAGTAGATATATACGAGAGGCAAAGGTAACTTACCGACAGTCAATACGATTTAGTCGGTTAGTAAGATATCTTCTTTACTTACTGTAATCCATTCATTTTACCGTTTGAAATCTACTTTACTTTCCAAAGTAAAACTCGTTCATCTCATTTGAAATAGCAACTAACAAATAATTTAAATATATCTTAATAGAATTGACTTTTTAATATAAAAGATAAATAATTGTATTTTCTATCATGTCACATCTTTTATTATTTGAAAATTCATAGCTAATATTAATTAACAATCGAAATATCTTCTACATTTATATATATATATTACAAGTTTCATCATTTTTAAAAAACAAATTAACAAAATTCTTCAAACGATTATGTAAACATACGTTAGAATAAAATTAAAAGACCAATTTTTCCTAAAAAATTTCAGAAAATAAGACTTACTATAAATTCCAGTTTTCCACTTAAGAAAGACAAAATTTCTTTCGATTCATTGGAAACATGTTCGAACTTTTTAAAATTCCACGTTCGTTCGATAAAATGGAAGTCGGTGTAGACTATAAATTGACTTTATGGTTTAGTGGAAACCCGGCGGATGAGTATCGAGTGAAAAGTTCGAAAATGCGGGATGTCGTTATTGGTAAAACGAGCATATGTGATCCTCAGGATGTAAGGGGGAGGAGCACGCTTCCGGCCGTGCAGGTACGCGCGGCGGAAGTGTCGGTTGAACCGTCACGACCGCTCGTCATGGTATGACTTTAACCGAATAGCCGGGAAGATTTTCTGATTTCTGTCTGCTCGCAATCCGTGAAGATCGGAGAGATTCAAGTTTGGCTACGTTCACGGTAACACAACAGGTTATTGTATCCGCTGCTTTTACGTGGGAACGACCCCGAAACTGGCGCAAAACACAGCCCGAACTTGACATCGTTACGCTTTGAGCGTTTTATGAAATCGTTATTGCGCATCGTAATATATATCCACTTTTTTTTTTTTTTACGCATTTTGCGATTTTTAAATTATCGCGTGACGCAATTGTTGTATATGCATTAATAATAAACTAATTTTAATCCTTGAATGCACGATTCGAAATGCGTAGACAAAGATAGAAAGAAATCTGAGAAATACGAGGGAATCTTTTTCATCGAGGTCGTTCAATTTCCATTAGTACTAAATAACCGAGACCGTGTGAGTATGTATTGTCATGTTAATGAACGGTACTCGTTACCTAATTTTTAATTGTTTCTGTGTCAACAATAGAACAACTTCCTAATTTGACATAAAGAAACGTCGTAAATTAAGTAACGTTTATTTACACGTTCTATCTATTCTCGTTAAATTAAATTCTAACTTTATATTCAATGGACAAAAATTTTTTTCGTTACTGTGATCGATTTTTTCTTTGTATAAAAATTTTGATATTCCCTATTCTCTAAAGAAAGAAATCATCGATTTCCTTCGAAAGTTATTATAAAGAATCTTATGATTCAAAAAAGAGAAAGCGCAGAGAATCGATTGATCGAACATGCATCGACGGATGATTCCACGCGTCGTTGTTTCTCGACGATACAATAATTTAAACTGAAATGCAACTGTTTGTTAGCTCGAATTCGAGCCTAATTCCATAAAAATAAAAAGGGAGAAGGTAAGAGAGAAAAAAAAAGGGGGGGAGCCCGATATCGATATCTATCTAGCTCAGTGTTTCCCAACCTTCCAAGAGAAATAATCACAATTATTTCATTTAATTATTTACATTTTCATTTCCCTTAATACCAAAAATACCAGACTTGTATATTTATCACTCGTAAAGATTAAGAATAATTATATTTACTTCACACTAAGATACACTTTCGTTAATTGTAAAAAGAGATAGCGTTTGCTTTAAGTTTATTTTAAATTTATTTTAATTTTCTTGTAAAAAGATGGTCGAGTCCGAAAAGAATATCGGATGAAATTTCGATCGAGTCGAATGCACGAGTGAATTTCTATCCACTATATATTCATATCTTGTATCCCTATTCGTCGTAAATCATAACGCAGATTTCCATCCGTGAAGAGAATAAACTACATCGTGCCCTAGGATCACTGCTATTCCCGGAGAAAGAGAGATTGGCTTTGATGTTCCTTGTGAAGAATAAAGAAGAGGGCAGGCATCTGCCCACGCGTCAACACGATAACTCGTAGTCGGTCCGACGCTTATTGCCCAATGTCTTTGACTCGAAGAACGGTCGTTAAGAATGGAACAAGGTTGGCGTTTTCAAAGAGTCGCGCGCAAGAGGAAGAAACGCGAGAAAGGAACGGAGGTGAAAGGGGGGAAGGGGCTGGGGGAGGGGGAAGGATGGCCGCGAAGAAGGTAGGAGGGAGGGGGGAGACGGAGAGGAGGAACGGCATCGCGGAGACGATCGTAGCCGAGAGAAGCCGTTGTGTCGCTTTCGGACGCAGGAAGTTGGGTAAAATAATGAAAGAGGTGGACACAAAGGAATGGGAAGCCTTGGTACTATCTACCTACCTATACCGGTAACGAAATAAGTCGACCACGAAATGACATCCGCTCTGCTGCCAGCCTCTGTGCCGTGGCAGTGCGTTTCCTCTTGGCTGGAAACCTTCCCTCCATCTTTCCTCTCCACCTGTCGTTAAAAGAATTTTGTTCGAAGAATTCTTCGTCTCTTGGCTTTCGAGAGTTAAATTTTATCAAATTCTCGTTTTTTCACATCAAGTTATTGGATGGTTGAGTTTAGATTGAGTGAAGTAGCGATCGAAACAGAAGGATTATGGGGGTTAAGGGTTAGAACATTTAAGGGTTTACCATCTTGATTCTCGGCCATGTCGGACTAATTCTCCGTCCATGCTTGCAAATTGTCTCAATTGGACGATACGTTTCGCACGAATCGACTACAGGAATTAGGATTGAATTGCGGTTTGCTACTTTAGTGAGATCATCATCGACGCTCGAGAACTCTCTTCTCTTCATCGTCGAGCATCGTTGTTGAGGTTTCGATTATTTTGCGGATTGCGGCTCGCATTATGTCTCTCTCTCTTTCTGAACAGAAGCTTAATGTTCATAGCATCGTTGCTATGCTATCCATTAGAGAAATTGTAGTCGAGGGAAGCATTCGAAGAAATGTCAATTTATAAAATTAGATGTTTAATCATGAAAGCTTTTGTATTTTCTTATCTTTTATATTGAATATATCGATAAATTTTCTTTCTTCAATGGCAATGTTATTTTATTGGTAAATCAAAACGTGAACATGAACATGATTCATGTTTTCTTTATTTGTAGTAGAAACATATATAATTTATAGATATCGAAACATTTTTTTTAAAATACACATTAAAAATTATAATATAAACTGCAATATAATAATTACATTACATTAATTAATGTCGTTTAACGTTTGGTTTTTGTTGCAAATAAATTCGAAAGCGGTAAGCATTCAACGTCAAAAATACGAATTACGAAATCATTTAGATTTTAAATCTCTCAAATTTATTTATACATATATTTTAATCTTGGTTCCAATATCAAAATAGCACGTACGAATTTAAGTCGGATAATAATTTCATACAAAATCTTTAAACGATTTGAATTGAAAATTGTTTGGCGGTTACGTTTAAAAAATTGATCGAATCAAATATCCGTTAATCAACGAACTACTTGGTTTTCGTAACTGTGATAAAAATTGCGAATTATTAACTAACGGTTCTCGAAGAGAGCTAATTTGAGAACGCCTACGATCGAATCGATTGATCGTTAATCTCGAGAAAAGAAAATGATGGAAGTTTGCATGAAACCAAGTTTACGCGTTTGATGGCGACCATGGCAACGTTTGTTCACGGCACGATAGCAGGATGGTGGGAGAGCTTTAAGAACAGCAGGACGTTCAAGCCGCGAGCACGATGGGGTTTGGAGAGGGGAGGTGAGGAGGTAGCAGTGGAAAGCAGAGACGGCAGACGAGGCAAGCCTCGAACCGTACGGTCTCGATGCCAGTCGCGCTCCTGCACTTCTACGATACCGAACTGTTGATTCGTGTTCTTCTCGTCCGTCTACGTGTTCGTGTGTCGTATATATGTCGTGTGTACACAATCCTGTCTACCGAACGCGCCCATGGTGTAAACACTTTCTATTCTGACCTCGCTCGGTTGATCGAAACGTGGGCGACGACCAGAGAAGCTAGAATAACCAGGAAAAAGTGACACGCACCGTTAAGTGGTATCGTATATGTTTTGTCCGCGGTTCGATTGCGAGAGATCGAGCTATGAAAATGACAGTGAACTTTAGTGATCAAATGGACAGTCGTACGATCGAATTTCAAGTGATTCAAAATTGTATTTACTCGCGATATACACGCGAATAGTGTAAACAGTTACGAGTTATTGTCGAGAAAATTACAGAAACGGAAATATTGGCGTGTAGTTTGATGATTGGTTATCGGTGTGCTAGTATACGACAAAAGAATATATGCATATTTCCGTATGAAGGATTTTTTTCCCGCGCGTTTTCGATTATAATAAAAATAAGTGCACAAATATCGCTTATGATACGCTCGTATTTTTATACGGCGTGTGCCGACTTCTACGGAGTCGAATTTAATCATACGCTTTATCGAGGTGTCTAACGTTTCGAGGATCAGCATAGCCTCGTAAAGGGTGCAACAGGACACTCGTCGCGTTAGGTTAGGTCGGTGCGTCAAGATCGAACTGGTTCCCCTAGTGCGGAGTTGAAAGGATACGTGTTTCGTAAAGGTTTAAACGTAATCGAGGATACAGTAGACGGTTATGATGGGTGTATTGAGATGGAGGCACGATCTCAGATCGGATGCCGGCCAACAGCAGCAACAACGGCCTAATACCGAACGGTCTTCGACAGGACATAGCAATCATGCGCATGCGCATACACATACACTGCCGAAACTAATATCACAGGTGAGTTTTTCCCGCGCTCTTGGAAATTCATTACGATAATCTTGGCTATTTCGTCGGTTCTTTTGTTCCCTTTCTCCAAGTATAGAGCTTATTATCGAATCCGGAATTATCTTACCAACTTTTTTCATTCTTTTCTTTTTCTCTTTTTATCTTACTATACATTGAGGTTGGATTTATTACAATTGGATTTTCTTTAGGTCAGGGAAGATTGGTTATCATTCTGATCAAATCCGATTAGAGTTTTTATCGTCGACAGATGTCGATTTATGAAAGGAAAATATCGTACAGTTTACTGGTTACCTTTTCATTTTATGAATGGAACATATGTTCACGAGAGAAAACTATTTCAGTAAGAGCCATCATTGTGAAATGGTAGTTTATAATTTTATATTTCGTTGTTTTTTTCAATAAAATTTGCGATAAATTGTTTGTACAATAGAATTAAGAATAAAATAGAAATTTAAGAATCTCATCTTAGATCGATATTAAATATATTTAATAAATAATTCGTGGTATTAAACGAAGCATATATTTTTTGTTTGTAATTCGTAATTTTACGTTTGTTGTCGTTTACGCGATAAACTTTCGCAAGCAATGTGCGTAGTTGACGAAATTTGGAGAATTCGAAAGAAAAACACGAAAGGAATATCTGACAAAATTAAACTCGTCGAAATTTTCCGTCGTTTGGCAAAGATACAAGTGTATAATCGTTGGGTATAAACGAAATCCACGCGATCTCGAAATAGCTCGTCGCGTTTCACGAATAACGAGCAAATTCCACGACGGTCGTGCTTTCACGCCTACTTTGGAGCAATTAAACCGACCGGTTGATATTTTCCAGTGACACAAGGAATCGAACCGGTAAACGCAATAATGATCGAACCAGTACGCGTAACAGTTCGGTGCCTCGTTCGCGCATTTCTGGATGATCCGTTGGCGATCTTAATTTCCTTCAGCTGCGCATGCCCAGTACGCTTCCGCGTATTTGGTTTTCATGCGTTGAGCGTTGGTCATGGCGTGTCCAGGGCAGAGAGAAACGTGTACAACATCATTGTTACGCTTTTTTGCGCGCAACCTCGACGAGTTTTGAACCTGTCGGAAGGAAAAGCAGCAGAAGACTTTAGTCGCAGCATTCTAACACCGGTGTCGAGACAAAAGAAAGGGTCCAAGAAGTGGAAGGAGAGATGGAAAGGAAAGAAAAGGAGCAACGGCGAGAAACGAGCGCGGTAACTGTAACCACAAAGATCGACTTCGCGGTAATTTTCCTCTAACAACCCGTTACTCCATCGTTCTACGGCCAAGACGCTTTAAAAAGTCCTATTTTCCCATGACCGGCTGACTCGTTGGTTCTGCACGCGTAACGCTACACCCACGCTACGTAGTACTCGCCATTATCGATAATATTATCGATATCTCGACGTATTGCTAAGATTACACAAATACAAAATGTTTATTGTACGATTACGATTTAATCAGTTTTTTAAATCGCCCAAATTTTTGCAACTATCGGACCAAATCCCATCCAAATTGCACTATATTTTATAGTCAAAGAGCATTTAAATCGGATCTGGACGATAGCCAATCTTCTCGTTTGATAAAATTGGTCGCATTTACCCATCCCTTTCTGCTTTCTGAACAGATATTTGATCTTATTTAAATATCATTTCGCGTTATTAAACATCCTTATCTATCTTTGCATTAAAATTTTGAACAATTTATCCGAATTTTCCAAAGAATCGACGTACCTTTGTGTTAATCAATCGTATACCATTTTTATCGTCGTACGTGAACAATTTCGATCAGTGTAAACGCAGCTTAAGATGTTAACCAGCATCACGCGCGTACACGCGAAACCCTATATACGTTGACACAATTACTCGAAGGGCCTCGGTTGTCCATCTAGTTAAAGTCTCGCTTTTAACGACTCTCGTCAGCACGTGCTGTCGACGACAGGCAGTTCAATTCTTGTCAAAGAATTGTTCGTCTGATTGGCGAGAATTACACTCGTCGAAAGCGAATTAAAGTTTGTTTAAAGGTTTCGAAATCGTGACTTGAAACAATCGTATGCATAGAATAAGGGAAACCTTACTCTACCTTTTGCACGAGTTTTGATCTTGCTTCATAGATATAATTGGCAAAATACACTCGCATCGACGTGTGATTTGAAAACATGTATATATAAAAAAAAGAAAGATGATCAAAATCGGATTCGTTTTTCTTCGGATCAAAATATTTCGCGTACGGTTTCAGAAATCGATTATTTCACTTTCACGAATGTTTCATAGCAAGGAACGCGAGACCAACAGCTGTTGTTCGATGGAACAAGCACGTGTTCATCGGCAAATTATTTCCCGTTCCGATCGAAAGTCTTGAAACTCGTTTCATCGGCAAGAATTTCCCATTCAATGTTCGCAATAAACGAATGCAATTTTTTTAACGTTTTCGTTTCGCTCGACGAATAAACTTTATTTATTATTAATCGAATCATTAATTTATCTTCGTTTAACATCGATCGGTTTAAGATTTTCGATTTTGAGTATAGAATAATATCCTCCTCTCTTATTTTATCGGTCGGCTGGAATTATTATTCGCGGTACAAAGAGGGGGTATTTATTATTCATGAATTATTGAAATATATTTTGTTACCACGTGACCGATAAGTACGCAGGTTCCTTCTTCCTTGAAGAAAACTAGAACACGACCTAAGATAAATTCTCGTATTTTGCATAATAAATGAGCAAGCTTTTAACACCGTTGGTGAAGGTTCGTGACAAAGAACTCGTCATGCCCTCGAAATAGTCGATTCTCTCGGTGTGTGATTCATTGGCTCTGCCCACTTCTCATTAACCGTGACACCGAGATCGATAATAATTTACGTAATAGACTGGTAATTTCGCGGACAATCTTTCTTTGTCATTTCTCCCCCCTCCATTCATCAATAATATTCCATAATAACCAATATATTCGAATAATCTTTTTTTAACAACAACGAATCCACGAATCCATCGTTATTACACAAAATAACAGAATATAAATTTTCCCTCGTAGTTGAAAAGACTTCCATTTTTTTTTTTATTTTTTCTCTCCGTTTCCTCTGGTTGTTTGTAAAGGAATTTATTATCTTCGAAACGAAGAAAAGATTAAGCGAGGTGTAATAATCGAGACGTCTCCAAGATGATACATTCCCTCCTCTTTCGTCTCCACTCTATTCAACTGTGGAAAGAGACTGTGTTTCCGTGTGATTAAACCGGTAATTGAATAGTTTGTTCGTTGGATTCGCAGGCCACGTTTTCGTTCGATTTTCTATAAAATCCTCCATTTTCTCCGCTCTCCGCGGCTGCATTTCGCGTATCGACGCCGCATGTGCCCCCTCCCCCTCCCTCTCCCATTCACTTTCAAATTTCCCTTTTCAGAGGGATCGTGCTTTCATCCGCCTATGTTGAGCGTGCGGATCTTCAATGCCTCGTTGCTCAAATTTCTTCGTTTGCATTCGCGTATGGTATAAAAGATTACGAGATATACGTATCTCGTCATTTAGTTTTAGCCTCTCTATTAAAAATTGTCTATTATTTTGTACAATGGAAATGGATTAATTTGTTCAATTTCAATCTCGATGCGTATTTCGTTTATTATTTCTTCTTTCTGTTTCGATGAAAGATAATCGTGGAATAATCGTACGCGCATGCGCGTATGGATGGAACACACGTGTTAAAAAAAGAAGAAGGAAAGAAAACAAAAGGGAATTCTGGCGCAAAGGATACAAGCGAGCGCGATATATACGATATCGAATATTCCATTTGCAGTTTGAAAGTGGTCTCATGACCGAAAGTGTTCTCTGTCTTCATTTCTTTTTCTCCCTTGCTCCTTTGGACGCGATAGCTATTAAGACGCGAAAATATCGCGATAGGTTAGAAGAGGGGAGGGGAGCGGAGAGGGGAAATAGTTAGAAAAGATAAAATTCTGCCGTTGTATCGGCGGCGAGGGGCGAGGAGACGTGGCCGACGAGGAGAACGTCTGTCGGAGTCGTGAAAGCGAACCGTGTAATAGCGAGAGGAGGACTGGTTTTAAAAGGAGCTCCGCAAAAGGAGCTCGTGTGTATATACTCCGGTTTTACGTACACGTCGTTTTTAGATCGAATTTTATCGTCGCGTTTCTTCGCTGAACGATCGCTCGCCTTCGATGCGATTGTACGAATTTTGTAACCGTCAAATTTTGTTCGTTGAATCTCCCGATGAGAAAAAGTATATTTCAAACTTCGGCTCCGTTTTCATTGTTGTTATCGTGTTATATCGTGAATTTAGTCGGAAGAAGAAGAAAAATTCGAAAATTTTTTTCCGACTGTTGAGAAAGATACGAATATATTTTTCATGGGTTTTATTCGTTCCTCCCGTTGAAAATAAATTTTTGTTCAAACTTTGACTCGATATAGAAATCATTCCAGGTTCCACTGTTGTTATCCGTGATTTTAGTCGAAAAAAAAAAAGAAAAATTTGACAAATTTTTTTCGAATGTTGAGAAAGACACAATTAGATTTTTAATGGGTTTTGTATCCCTTCTCGTTGAAAATAAATTTCTGTTCAAACTTTGACTCGATATAGAAATCATTCCAGGTTCCACTGTTGTTATCCGTGATTTTAGTCGAAAAAAAAAAAAGAAAAATTTGACAAATTTTTTTTCGAATGTTGAGAAAGACACAATTAGATTTTTAATGGATTTTGTACCCCTTCTCGTTGAAAATAAATTTCTGTTCAAATTTTGACTCGATATAGAAATCATTCCAGGTTCCACTGTTGTTATCCGTGAATTTAGTCGAAAAAAAAAAAATTTGAAAAATTTGAGAAAGACACGATTATATTTTTGGTGGGTTTTGTACGCGACGAATAAAAAAATCGGAATAGGTATCGAGTGATCGATACGACAAGTGATGGATAGATTACACGAAAAAAAGGAATTAGAAAAACGGATTGTTGCACAATTGCGCATAATTTGTGATGAAACGAGAATTGGAACGAGCATCGGCCGCTTGTACCAATTTTCTCGGTATAAATTAANTTAGATTTTTAATGGGTTTTGTACCTTCTCGTTGAAAATAAATTTCTGTTCAAACTTTGACTCGATATAGAAATCATTCCAGGTTCCACTGTTGTTATCCGTGATTTTAGTCGAAAAAAAAAAAAGAAAAATTTGACAAATTTTTTTTCGAATGTTGAGAAAGACAATTAGATTTTTAATGGGTTTTGTACCCCTTCTCGTTGAAAATAAATTTCTGTTCAAATTTTGACTCGATATAGAAATCATTCCAGGTTCCACTGTTGTTATCCGTGAATTTAGTCGAAAAAAAAAAAATTTGAAAAATTTGAGAAAGACACGATTATATTTTTGGTGGGTTTTGTACGCGACGAATAAAAAAATCGGAATAGGTATCGAGTGATCGATACGACAAGTGATGGATAGATTACACGAAAAAAAGGAATTAGAAAAACGGATTGTTGCACAATTGCGCATAATTTGTGATGAAACGAGAATTGGAACGAGCATCGGCCGCTTGTACCAATTTTCTCGGTATAAATTAATGAACGGTGAATATTTCGAAATCGTGGCCTTGGCTATATCGATACATGGTCACTTATCGATTTGCCGATCACGAAATAACCATCAGCCAGTATTCCCCGTAGACTTGAACCATATTTGAAACGGACTCGAAATGGATTCGAAACGATCGAGACTAACGAGATCGTCTCGTACGTCGAATTTAATAAGATGTTAAAATTAAGGGACGAGACGTGAAGGAGAGAGTAATTGTTAAATTGTTCCGAAAGAAATTAAAAAATCTGGCGCGTTGGATTTATAAAAAAATAACATTTCCAAAAGCTTTTGGGAAAAGGTAAACGAAACTGGGAGAAAGAGAATTTTTTCCGCGGTTACGAACGCATATACACTGAATCGAATGCATTTTTAAAAAAAGCGGCGGTGAGCCTTTTCTATATTCTGTTTACTGTTTTGCTCCATATACGGATTCTTTCGAAAAAAAAAAAAAAATAATACAGAGAACGTTTTAAAACCATTTTCGCCTTAAGAGATAACTCATTCGCTTTGTACTTTTTACTTTACGTAAACATTTCCTTCGAATATCGAATCGAATACTTCTTCATTATACGCGTGTAATCGTCCAATTGTTTCAAACAATTCGAAAATATTTCATATTTCCGTTCCTATATGTAAACCGATATGAAAAGAAGATTAAAGAACGAAAAATGCAATGGCGCGTGAAAACAGCCCGAGGCGAACCTCTCATTAGCAATCAACGTGTGTATTAACCGGCGCATTCTTCGAAGCACAAAACACGAGGCATGGAAGAAGCGTGTTCCGAGGCCTTAAAAGCTCAGTTTCGTTTTAAAAGGCGGTTGGCGCAAAAGGGGCCGCACAGCTGTTCCCTTCTTTTTCTTTCTTTCCCCTCCTTTTTTCCTTTTCCCTATTTCCACGTATAAGGCCCGAAGCCAAGGGTAGGCACATATACTTGGCGTATATCGCGTACTCGACTAGCGAAAAGACAGCGTTGCGACACGTTGGCTCGGTCGCCAATGTAGATAGCCAGGTGCAAAGGGATATCGCAGCTGCCATACCGTCTGCTTACCGAGCAACGAAAAATCGACCCATCCTAGAATCAGCCTAGCCTGTGTGCACGCGTACATGTGTATACGACCGAGTGGAAAATCGATACACGGTGAATTACCCTTTAACCCATATGCAACCCATGTTTATATATTCTAGTGGATACGACGACGCGTTTAGTAATGTTTAGCGAGTGGGGAAAAAAAATTTCGCAAACGAATTTCGATCTAAAGTTTTCGTTTGATCGTTCGATCTATCTTTTTCCTTCTTTCGCTCGTTCGATCGTGATGTATGAAAGTATCGGAACGAAAAATTCGAACAATCGCTGGACTAATTCCTCTCGGCTTATAAAGGATCGTCAACCTTGGCATAATTGAACGTTCTTTCCATTTTAGGCGAACGAACATTGCATTCTTGCAACGTGTCTCGTGGATCGATATTCATTTATTTCAAGTAGAAAAAAAACCGTGTTCTAATCTGATGTTTTTTTTTTTTTAATTCTAGCGAACAAATTTTTTTGGCATATTATTTTTCTTTTCTCTCTCTCTCTCTCTCTCTCTCTCTCTCTCTCTCTCTCTCTCTCTCTCCCCCTCCCCTGCAGCGACCCAATTACCTCCTCTTTGCCTTTATTTTCTCGACCAACGCGATAATGCATAGCATCGGTGTAATTATCGATCTTATCGATGGAATTCAAATGAACGGCGAGAGCTTCGCGAAAGGTTATCGTCGTCCAATCGAAAGATAACACGACCGAATTAGCTTAAAAAGCTACGTGTACGCGTGTAATCTCGTATCGAGCGTTTTATAACAGTGGCACGGAAACAGCTTGATATTCCAACGGTGGCGCGTATATGTGTATATATATGTGTGTATATATATACATAACGTGTGGTGTACCGTGTTTACGAAGGATCGCGCGATCGCTCGTGTTGCCACTAATTTCACGTTTTCGACCTTAACCCCCTTTCCAAACGAGCGTGTATACGTGCGTATATACGCTTCTCGTGAAACTACGTATACGATTAACGATGGTTAAAAAAAAAATGTTGGTCCGTCAACATCAGATAGGATTAATTGGATTATTCGAATATAGATTGGAACGACGCGAGGATACACAATGGATGGAAATAAAAGAGTGAGAATGAAAGTTTGAATTGTAATTTGGAATAAAATGATGGATCCTAGCTATGATTACAGGTATATATAGCGTAATTAGTCGAAGAGACGAGATGGTTTGATAATTCTAAATGCCACTCGCTCGATAGCGGGGCTCATTAATCTTTAACGACTGGCAAAGGCTGGAGCGTTAATTGGCGTTGTACGCATTTGATTGGTGGCCTATTAAGCGCAACTTTTTATCATTTTTGATCCGTTCGCCTGAGAACGGTTATTCGCGGGTATCCAGCGAATGAAATAAATCGCGCGCGCTTTTTAAATCGAAATCCTTTAAAAAGAATAATAAGAGATATACTTGTTGGAGATATTTTACTTTTTTACTTTTTGTATATTTTTACTTTGAAAAGAGGGATTAGTCGCCGAGGAACCGAGTTTAAAACAAGTTTACCAAGTTTTCTTTATTTCAGAATATTACAAAGATTCTACGATCTTTGCGTTAACTTTATTATCCTTTATAACTTTTTTATTCTAGTTTGAAAAGTTTGAAAATTTTAAGATATCTTACGACATAATTTCTGGTAATTATTTTTTAAAATAGCCAAATTGAAAATAATCAATTGTTTTCGCGAAACACGAGAGTATTTATTCGGTCTGTTTATTCTTTTGGCAATAAGTTTTCACTCTCGAGATTCGTTGTTGCAGCGAAATATGGAAATAACGTTATATAACGTGAAACGCAATTTACTTGTCGTCGGAGAGTGACTCAACGATGAAACTTCCATTTCTTTGACAAATTTTCCCCTGAAATTCGAAACACAGTTTGTTTCATCCATTTACTAAAAATTATCACCAAATTTCTTTCCTACCGAATTAAATTGTCAAATACGACAGTTTCATAAATTATGAAATTTATTTATTCTCTTGGAAAACAATAGCTTTTTTTTCTTTTTACGGAATATCGTTACGAAAATATCGTGGAAATGTTTTTTCGTTTACAAAATTAAAAATCGCATCGAAGAATTTATAAAAGTTTCGTAATAATTTCGAAGGAACGATTTATCTTTTCTATTTCGAATTATCCTTCTACGAATTTCTCACGCGAATTAATACCAAGTAAAAGAGCAACGTTTTGCCAACAACGGGATATGGCGGTTGAAGGAAGTGGTATTTCCTCGGTTAGTTTGGCCAATGAGACTTGAACAGAAGGCGCGAGCGACAGGTCGTAACGCAGGACGGAAGCGGTACGTTTTGCAAATTAAAAAAACGATAAGACGAAGCAAGCTATATAGCTTGGGATCGAAAGCCAAAATTTTTATTTTTCCATCGTGAAATGTGTGGAGGAAACGTGAATGATGAATGGTCGATTATCGATTTATTGGTCGATTCGAATTTACGTAGAATTATATAAAAAAAAAAAAAAAAAAAAAATCGGAAATTTGAAATCGAAGATCGAAGGACATGGAGGAAGAATTTCGAGTATTCGTGTGGAGAAGTATAGATTGGATGTTGTTAGTGGAAATGAGCGTGGTTCATGACGACAATTTCATTCCTGGCACACCTTGTGCCTACCTATGTATATATATATATATATATATATATATATATATATATGCACGGACTGATACGCGCAATACTCGCACACGTATAAGCAACATGGGCGCGTCCAAGTATGCGCGTCCGTACTGAATTATTCATCCCCGCGGGAGACAGCGTCTCTCTTGTTTCTTTCTCCTTTTCTGCTACACTCTGCACGAGAGAGAACTTCCCCCCTCCCTTCTCCTTGTCTTCCCCCACTTAGTTTCTTTCTTTCCTTTCTTTCTTTCTTTCCATTTCTTCTATCTTTTCTTTTCCTCTTACTTTTTCTTTTTCGTCTACAATCTAGCCAAGAGGAAATCCGGCCCCTTAGCTCGCGAAATATTCTCGAAAACGGGAATCATCTTTTTGATTTTTCTCGCGAACCATTCTCCCGGGATTTCTCTCTGAAGAAATTTTCTATTTGTCGTTGAGTCCTTTCTTTTTTCGCTTTCTTTCTTCGACATTTCAAGAAATTCTCCCGAAGGGAGAACGCTTTCCTTACTCGCTTTCGCGCGAGAATAACCGATTTCGGGAAGCTACGTTTCAAATTTCTTTCGCGGATACAATGGAGAATTTCTTTGCGCGCGACGGAAAAAGAAAAATCATTCTTTTGATAATATTCGATTAAAAAAATCGTATCCGTTGTTTAATTATGCAACGGAAAAGAAACGAAAGAAACGAAGGTTAATTTACTAATTATCGCGAAAGGAAGCTACGAGATTAATTAGCGATCGATGATGCAGCATACGTGGTTACACTGGAATTAATTATCGAGCGTGCGCTCGATCATCGATATAATATAAACGCGGATACGCGCTACTTTTTCCCCTCCTTATCTTTCTCTTTTTCTTCTTCGCCCTCCCCCTCCCTCTCCTTTCTTTATATGATGGTGCACTCACAACTGTTTAAAATCCTAACGCGGTGATGACGAATCTCACGCGAGTTGCCAACGCGACATAATTGCTTCGTTTCCCCCTTGTTACATCATCGCTTACGTCGTTCGAACGCCTCCGTTCTTCTTCGCTGCGTTCCTTGTATCAGGCAGAGCGTCTCTCGTTGTATTGTCGCAAGTAGGAGTTGGAAAGGTAGGAGAGGGAGGAAGAGACGGTGTTACGAACGTGACGTCGGGAGAGTTAAGATAAGTTTTCTGCCCTCCATCGCGAACAATCTATCGCGATTTGCGTATAAATAACGCGTCGTTTTCGAAACGATCATTGTACAACACTTATTGTATCCGCGATATATTTCGATGATGAATATTCTCTCTCAGCTAGGAGAGAGTTTCTAAACGTATGCGTTTCCCTCGTCCTACCTGTTCTGTCATTTCATATCGCTGATTCCCCGTCGGTAACCACTTATGTACAGAGTCGCGTTTCCACACGCATGGGTGTGACTTTGCATATGAAACACGCGTACTGTACATATAGGTATCACGGGGAATATTTGCGGATGCATTTACGGTCCATTGTGCGGTGTCACTCGCACGCCATCAACCAATCGACTCTTTCGTGCTCTTTTATTTTTTTTTTTAACTTCTCTTTGAATCATCCATCGAAATTCAAGGTTAGAAGCGATTCAATCGATCGATACAACGCATATCGAAAGACTTTAGACGATCAGTATTACGTTATAATCTTTCACAATTCTAGACTCGTGGAAATCGTCTATCCACGCTCGGCACGAAGATACACAAATACACGCGCACCGTTATAGCGCATCGTACGTTTGGCGGGCGCATAGACGGTATATAGATGGGGAGAGAAAAAGAGAAGCGGGGAAAAGAAAGAGGAGGCGAAGGAGGAGGAACGATGAATCTGCACTCGCTCGCAGTTTGCTTAGGGTCGAGGAATAATGCGGCAAACTTTTTCTCTCTCTCTTTCTCTTTACCCGGTTTGTCAGAGGGGTTAAAAAGGCCCCTCTTTCTTCCGATTTTCCGTCTCGCCCTCGCCGCTCGCGTTATTAATACGCGAGTTGCGTTCAGCCTTTTCCTTTCCATCTTTCTTCTCCCTTTCTCTCGCGTTTACTCTTCTCGTTCCTCTAGGTTAGCAAAACTCCGCGCTCGTATACTCGTGTGCTCGAAACTCGTTCGATTCGAATCATCGACGTTCGAACGAGCAAAAGCAGTGTTTGTTCTCGATCGTCTGACGAATGTTTTCTCGTTGAGCATCGGTGAGGTCGGTAATGTAGATAACGTCGCGATCGAAGTATCGTATAATATCCCTTTTACGCCTACGTATTAGAAAGTTTCGCATTGTTCACGGATGAATCTACTACACAGGGAAGAAGCTTAGAGCGTTATTTATCGGCGATGTTTAGCGAAGGATTACGAGAACTTTGTGGAAAAATAAGGTGCTATGAAAAAGATAGATAGGATAATTCGAAAAATGTTTGTCGAAAGAGGTCACGAGTTGCAGCGTATTTTTTCGAACTACGCGACATATGTAGTTACGTACATAATAGAAAATGGATTTTATATAACGCATAAGAGCATTCGTAAGGTTCGTCGAAAGGTTGTGGCTTAAGTACCTTCTAGCTCAAAATTAATATCTATTTAAAGACGTGTTGAAGAATCGTAATAGATGTTAAAGAATTTTTCACCATGTATTTGCATTTCATTTCATACTTTATTCGTTACTTCGGTTTGTAAATAAGATTTCTCGGACGACGGAATATTATTAACTTTGATCTCTTTTCTCGGCATACTTTGCAATTACGATTGGATGCGTCACGTTTCCTACTTAACGAGTTCTAGCCTCTAACTCGCAATTAAGAAGGATGTAAGTAATAAACCTGAGGCGCTATTATCTTATTGATACAATCTCCTTTACTTAAAAAATTATATAATTTTAGGATAAATTTTAATATATTCGTACAAATTTACTCGTTTTAATTATTATTATTATTACATGACGCGTAACGAGGGAAGGATGCAATTCGACGAGCAATTTTATGGAATATGAAACACGTTGCTTTTCTCAAAGACAGGTTGAAATAGAAGGGGAGATAGCGCGTCAGAAAAAAATATCTTATTATAAAATGTCTGCGTTGCTAATGACAAGTCTTGATTTTACCTCGTAATACTTTTCCCAATTTCGAAACAGAAAATCCCTCGTTTTTCCCTGTCATATTTATCGTATTTTTCTTTATGTCTTCGATTCATTCGAGATAATCTAACAATAAATAAGAAAAAGAAGCCAATGAAAATCCTTCTAGACATTCGTGACGTGTTTCGTTAAGAGAAATATCTCTGTAGGAGAATAAGAATTCATTCGGCCCTTAACGAGTCGAATAACATCATCCGTAGATAGATTTGTTGGAGTTTTCGCGGGGAACACATTTATCGTGATCCAGCTTTATCAAAACGTATTATGCCCCTTCGATAAATTCGATATCGGTATTGCGAGCGATACACGGGTCAGACACGAAATTGGCTTCGATCGATTCTTGGAGCCTCTAGTCACTTCCCTCTTCGTTCCCTTCTTCTTCTTTCTTCTTCCTTCTTCCTTCTTTTCTACGCGTAGTAAGAATCGCGGAGGGATGGATCGAAACGTCTATTACCGCTCCTCGCCTAGCAAACTTTCTTTTTTCTTCTCCCCTTACGGTCGTTTGCATTCTCCCCTAAAATTTCACGAACAGAGAGATACGACTAAGATAGTAAGTACTCGAGGGTAAGTCTCCTCTCCCTCCTCCATCTTTTCCTTGTCATTTAACGATCCGTTCCTAGATAACCTAGCCGGTTTTTCGCGAAATTTGGAGAGAGAGAGTGGGGGAGGAGGGGGGGGAAATTGATATCTAAGATACTTGAAGCATGAGACTCGTAACCTTGGAAGTTTCACTTAAATGGTTTACTCTCGATTTCGATCTATTCGATAAGTTCTCATATTTCTGATTGTCGATGCGATCGAGGGTTTTCTACGATGGTTTGCCACTCGATGAGTCACGTCGCGCACACCATGCTTGCTCGCCTCTCTCTCTCTCTCTCTCTCTCTCTCTCTCTCTCTCTCTCTCTCTCTCTCCCCCCTCCCCTCCCCCTCCATTTATGCTCTTCTCTGGCCTCCACTTTTCTTCGTCGTTTTTCCACTCGCTTCCCCCACCTCTATGTTTCTTTCAATTTCCTAGCTCAGCCATCGAGTCTATCTCAGTATCTCTCTCCGTGTCTGGGTCGTCCGCTTGTTTCTAGGTTACCGAGAAATTAACGACTCCCCTTCTCGAGTAGAAGGATTTATTTAAGCCCGTGATATTTCAAAATATATATATATATATATATATATATGTATACATACACACACGATCGAAACGGATGGAAAGAGTCTTTGTATATTTACAAGAAAGAGAGAGAGAGAGAGAATGACCTAAAATTCCGATCTCGCGGAAAGAAATTTTCGCTAGAGACTGTTGTGTATAGCGTGGATCGCTAGAGTGGTATATGGGTTCCATCGCGTTATTTTCAGTCAGTCGCACGTCGTTATTTATAATTCAAGTGGAGATACGCCTCCTCGTCGATGGTATACGGGGTGGTATACATTCGATATGACACGCATTCGTCCGTGTTATGCCCGTTGAATAATTAAAAGGGGAAAAATAAAGGTTAAACTCGCTCGAAGATTAATTTTAAACGTTTCATCGCGATACCATCGCGGAGATTACGAATTATATTTCCTTCGTTTTATAATATTCGATTACGTGATTATAGAGCGCGTCGTAAGAGTGTTTATCTTACGCAATTAAATTTTTTTTCCTCCCCCTCCATTTTTCTTTCTATTCGAGGAAACAGTCCTCAAAAATTATCGACCGTAACATTAGTCGTTCGTATAAGTATATCCGTTAGCGTATATCGCTTTTTATCTTTACATAAATCTCCGCGTTCGATTCTTCTTTTCTTTATCTACGTCGAAGTTTCTATACATCATCATCCTTCGTTTCATTTTTATCTCTTCTGTATCGATCGCTCGCATCTTTCTTCCTCGCCTCGGGCTTGTCGCTTCTTCGCGCGGTTTATCGAACTCTGAACGAACGCTTTTTATATTTTTTCCATTGTGTTAATTCCTCCTAAAATTACCTTTCCCTTTCTCGATAATTTTCGTAATTAAATGTAAATAATACAGTAACCGGTACAAATCGGCAGTTTGTGTCGCAATTATTTCTTTTTATCGATTACGTACTCGATGTTTATAAGAAAAAAGAATTAATAAAATTATTACGCAGAAAAAAAACTGTCGTGATCGAGAAAACGAAATAATCGATTGATTCTTCGAAGATAGTGAGAGGATCCTAATCTGCCCTTTCAAATACACGCCTATGCGGTTCGAATGAATCATACCACACTGTTGATCTTTCACTATTTTTCTGTTTCCAAGAGCGAGAGCGAGTCGATCTATTCCCTCCCCTCCCTACTTATCTCTTCACTGACCTTCGATCAATTATTCGAATAATTTTCACGCTCGCTTGCCGACAGCCCACGGACGACCATTGTTCGGATTAAGAGGTCTCGTGAAATCTTCGTTAGAATTATCCCTCTTTAAAGGCGTAGGCTCGCGTAGGCAGACAATAGCATGATTACTTTCCAAAGAATCAAATCGGGTATATTTCTCGAATCGTCGGGACGACGATTGCGAATTCGATTGATTTGGAAGTGAAGAGAGTCGAATAATATTCGGAAAAAATAACCGAGAGGAGAGGATTCGTTGGAATTAATCGAACCATCGATATCGAGAAATATTTTTCTCTACCCGATTTTCAGTCGAGGCTAATATTTATATACGTAAGATAAACGGGCAAATATTGGCTAACCTTATTTTTGCAGAAACCAGTTACCAAATCCCCGTTGTTTTTCATGTTGAGTCACTCGAAAAACAGTTACACAATAGATGAATCACAATCGTGGAATCAAATTAAATTTCAATTTATTACAACTTTGCGTGGTAACTATCCTTGGTGATCGATCGATCGTTGCGTTCTAACAAATATTTTTCGTAAATTTTATCTTCCGTAGCATTAGTGTTCACTGCTAGACATAAAAAAGTCTCGCGGGACGGCACAGCGGCAAGAGGGGTTGTCCTTCGCTAGGACCATCTATCCCCACTCTAGACGCTTTGTTGACGATTCTGACACTACACGCTACATATATAGTGGAAGAGCTACAATTTGAACGGTCAAAATCATAAAAATTATTTTTAAGTTAGAAGAAGTTACGTTAGAATAATCATCCAAGAGTGGAAGCTAAATATTAAATATTTTCGAAACTATCCATAGTGTGGCTAGCTTATTCAATTATAATCGTTACGAATCGTAATTAGTCTACACACATATTATAAGAAATAAAAAAAACTTTATATCATATCGATTGAATTCTTTCGATCGAGGTTTAGATATAGATCATCGTTTTGGATTAATACGAAATAATATGAAAATAGATATTTTTTTTTTCCAAATTAATCAGACTTATTCTCCAGTGAACAGTATGTAAATTCTCTTGTTCTTTCAAGAAGGTAGATAACACAGCGCGTAATAAGTTGGTGTACGTGTTTGGCGCGAAATACAAATAACAATTACGGTGGAAAAGAAGTGCACGTCCTATCCTGCTTGTAAGAAAGTAAAATATTTCGTCCGTAGCGCTGCCTCCATTTTATTTATACGGTATATACGAGCAAGTAAGTGCGCAAGTTAAGATGGCCGTGCCTCGAGAGACACGTCCTCCTCGGAATTGAATTTTTAAAGACCTGTAAACTCTGGCTAACCTGTCCTAGATTCGCAGGTCTCGCATCGTCCACCAACCTGGTTTCTTCGTTTACATTTTTAATCGAAAGTAATAGAATTACGATGAAAAAGGGGCAGAGGAAGGGAGGATGAAACGTATCGGGCATAAATCGGTAATGCAGCGTGTTGGGGAAAAATAGTTTCTCGTTTTAAATTATCGGTTGAAGTCGGCTCGCGAAACGAAGATAGATAGATCGAGAATCATTAAAACAAAACGTATCTCGATATGGTCCAAACATGTTTAATATTTTAGCCATAAACTTAAACGTAGAAAGCGAATCATCCAAGTGTCTACGACCGGATAGAAATTGATTTCGAATCGGTGATATATTACAGTCTCGTTCATCGTTTTTCCCCCTATTTTTTTTTTTTTATTAGAATCGTATTTAATTATATAAAAAGAAGCAGTTCGAGGAGTGCAATTAAGATAAGAAAAATTGGCGGTCATGATTACGCGAGGAAAGTATAATCAACGTGTTCGTACGAGTGTAATCGTAGGCTATCGCTTGCACACGGTCAACGTTTTACTTCGCAGTAAGTTGGTTAATTACGCGTTCATTATCGGCATAGAAACAGGAACTAAAATTATCGCGTTAAAAAACTTATTCGATGGATATTCGACGACCTTTAAAACGTAGCAACAGTCAAGGATGTATATCCGCTCTTACGTGCAAATAATATTTAATAAACCACTTGGCGTTTTGGTTCGAATCGAATTCGACGATTCGCCATTAATAAGATAATACGATTCGACACGGTCGAAGAAAAGAAAATGGAGGAGGAATATCTTTTTTATCGATCGAATTTATAGAAAAATTGATTCTTTATTCGAAGCGTGTCAATGATCGAAACGTTCGTTCGTTTCTAACGAAATATACACGTGCAATGCGACCGATTAATTCTATTCTCGTGTCGCGTGAAGAGAACATTTGTCGCGCACGCGACGGCGAACGTTAT
Organism: Apis laboriosa; assembly: GCF_014066325.1. Lineage (NCBI taxonomy): Eukaryota > Metazoa > Arthropoda > Insecta > Hymenoptera > Apidae > Apis > Apis laboriosa. The sequence continues at coordinate 633,424 of NW_025222687.1, forward strand.
TTTTTATCGTGTAACATTTGCACGAACGAAATGTAAATTGGAAAGCATCGATACGTTCGATGCTTCGCCAGAGACACAAGGTTCGCAATTGGCGCCGATTCATCAACCTCCGCGTGAAATTATTTTGTTTGAACAGAGTTACGCGTTGACTCGTTTAACGACGTAATCATGAAAATTGTAGCGATTAATTTGTAAGCCAATAACGGACGGATGAGAAATATTTTACGTCGCTTTACCTAGTAACATATCTGTGCACACCGCTTAAATGATATTTACAGAGCAACTCCTATATACTTTGCTCGATAAGAAGTTGTACGTCGATTTTATTTCATATCGAAATTATCTTTATCAAATATCGAAAAATTAACTTATTTTTCTAACTCGATTTTCTAAATCGGATAAATAAATATTTGAGAGAATAAGTATATTTGTCATTCGTTTAAGATAAAATTAATAATAATTAAAATAAAAGACTTTTCTTCTCGTCGAAGAAAAGAGACGAGAGGTAAAAAAAAAAATTGAGTAAATTTCTAAAAAGTCGGCTTTCGTTTAGATTCTCATTAATAAAACATCGTGCATACAAAGTGGTAATTCTCTCCATACGACGCTCCGCGTTTAAATATTCGAATCGCGAGTGTAATATCATCTCCCGTTTGTTGCTTCTAATACCAGTTGGGGAAAAAGTGGTTGGAAAAAGCGGTCGGTATAATGGCGATTGTTTTTCCTTCTTCTTCAATGTTATAATTTCTAATCCGTTAAACACGCAAGTGGAACGCCTTTTTTCTCTTTCTCTTTCCCACGATGCGGTTTCCACAAGAAGGAAAGCAGAAATTCTTTCGCTCCTTTCTCTAAGCTGTGCTACGTTGCTAACTAATCGCTCAATTATTTTTTTTTTTCTTTTTCTTAACGATAAAATCGTTAAACGGATAATTTGTAATCGTTGCAAGGAATGCAGTATTTTTTCAAAAGCTATTACAATTATTGTTACATCAGTTCTGAATAATGAAAAAGATTTTGATCGCTTTTTTGAACGTGTTTTGAAAACACGTGCATCGATCGATGTGTGTATAACGAAGAGTTTCTCATTGTTGCTTCATCGAGAGAACGCGCGGCTTAACGCATCGCTAAATTGTCCAATTGGCTGCGAAATATTGCGCGGCTCGGTACGTGCACGAGCGTTATTTGGCTCTAGAGTGTATGGAGCCGCGAACGTATGCGCCGAGCATTAATTAAATCCGAAAACGAAATTTCGTAATTGAAATTGGCCATTTCGTGACCGTTTCCATCACCGAGGAACGCGCATTTTCGGTTTACTTTCAAGTCAAGTTATTTCACGTTCGATTATCACGTTCTTTTTATAGATATTTTTTAGAATAATATAAAAAATTATAGAAAAAGAAATTCAAAGAAAAATAGCAATATGTTTAATAAGAGTTTCAAGTTAATTATAAAAATTTCCATGGCTATTTATAAAAATATAAATTGATAAAAAAAAAAAAGAAAAAAAAAGAAAGAAAGAAGAAACAAGTGGAAAAATTAATCATTTCGTCACGATGCTTAAAAATAATTGAGCAGCCGAGTTTCGTCGAAATGAGATAAAAAACATTGGAAAGGTTAATAATCCAACGGTCGAAGCGATGTTCTAAAAAGTTAGGCGCTGGATCGGTATGCGTGGCAAGCGCGTGGTAGACGCGAAACTTTCTCGTTCCGCGCAGTGCGTTCCGTTTGAACGGATTTCAAGAATGAATAGGATTTTAACAAGAAACTATGAGCGGTGGAGAAGACGACGAAGAGGAGCAAAGAAACGAAAGGCGTAAGAAAGGAAGGGAAATATTGAAATAAAGAGTAAGAAAACGACGATTTCTTGCATCGATGAGAGAAAGAGAACGAAGACATCGTAGAGTTGAAAAGTAATGCGGATGTGCTCGTTCGGATTACGTTTCTCTACGGTCCGAGTTTTAACTTCCTGCAGTTTCCTCGAGTCGTGTGTCTCTCTCTCCCTCCATTCGTCGCCGGAAAACTCGCTCTGCCTATATTTCCCTTCCTCCTGTCCTTCAACCGCTAATTTAAGTGGCTCTAAATTCGTTGTTAGACCGTTGAACGAAGAATAAAAAAGGAACGAGGTATATGTAGGAGAGAAGAAGAAAAAGAGGATGATGTTTCTTCGTCCCCCCTTCCTCTCTCCCGCCCATTCGTTCGTTCTCCGCTTCTTGCTCGCTCCCATTCGTTCATTGCCAAATATAAACCCAACCAGTGTCGAAGCTTTGGGGAAAAAGGATCGTTGAAAGTGGAGCAAAAAGTGGAGAGCAGTGACAGCAACTCCATCGCTATTCGACTATCTTTAGATCGCTCGATTTTAGAGGGGAATCCCGACGTTGCGACCGATTGAAGAACCACCATATTTAAACATGATTACATACATGATTACATACATGATTAAATTGTTTTTGGGACAATATTTTTTCGAGCAATATTTTTAAACGATTATTCGATCATCGATGGAAACGAGTCACGGTTGGTCGGCAACTAATCGATATAAACGAAGAGGAAATCGAATGAAAATCAGATATAATTGGAAACGAAACGAATAACAGGGCGAACTGCTTGCTCTGCTAACTAAAGTGTTGCACGGGAACAGGCGTCGGCTGTTTAATTAACGGGAAGCAAATGTGCTTCCGGCACATGCTTGAATAATCGTTTAATTATTTATTCCATGTACAGCTTGTACAGCTTGGATTTGAAAGGAGAAATGAATCATTGGACATTGTCGCGTCTCGTTTCTGTAAAATCCCGTTAATACTTATGAACCGATTCGGCCAACAAGAATGACGCAAATAGATAATGGTCTTATTTAATCCTATAATATTCCAGAAATAAATATCCTACTTTTTGCCCATGAAACGTATAATTGTATATATTAGAGCCAGTTGGAAAATGAAATAACCGATTATTCGCCACTTGATATATTGATGGTTGAGTAGCGATATTCACGAGCGGTTCGTACTATATACAGCTGCCACCTGCCGCAACACCATATGTTCCTATTATTAGCCGTTCGCCACTCTTTATGGCGAGCGCGTGTCATTTTTATTATTTCCTCGTCGAAATACGTTCTATTTTTACTCACCGATAGGATCGAAAATTTCGTTCCGTGAAACAACGTTAACGACACGTCCCTGTTTTCTACTCTACCGACCGATTCGTATTTCCCATCGAACTCCAGGCGAGCTCATAATCGACTTGCCTCGTTCAGGTAAAAAAAAAAAAAGGCGTTTCAAAAACGGACGATTTAACGAACTTCGATTTTACGATTTGATCGTTACAACGAATTTTCTTGTACGATTAATTAACCCTCGATTCGTTTAGAGGCGTGCAAATGTTAGTTTTTTTTTTTTTTTATTAGAAGAATACAAATCGATTTTATTATTCGGTTAATTGGAGAAAATCTTCAAAGGGAGTATCGATATCTCTCGTCTTTAAATTGTTCGTCGTATCCTTAGATTCTTCGAAAGAGGAATCATTTTGAAATTTAAATCGTTTAAATCAACAATTAAAATGAGATATACGGGTCGTATATTTTATCGCTTTGCTCCAGTTTACACCTGTCCGGTATATTACGATACACCGGTGTCGTGCATCATCCGTAACGCGCTCTGCGATTCCAATTTATAATATAATAAATTTTACGCAGCGAGTTTGCGAACCGAGTGAAAATTTTCTGCCTCTCGCCTCGGAAAAGGGAATGAAAAGTTTATCAAACTTCGTTCGATTTACGCACGATATAAATCATCCAAGTTATTTAACGAGTTATATCGATTTTGATATCTTTTCACAATGCGCGATAATCCAGTCGCTCGATTAATTTCATTTTTAAGAAGTCGAGCAGAAGAATAATTATTTCAAAATTAAATACATTGAAGATATCCTTGGGAGCGAATAACGCAGAAACGGTTATAACGGTTATGTAACGGAGGAACAATACGAGAAACAAGCGAAGGCGTAGATCGCATTGGAAATCGGTGTTCGATAATCGATATTTCGTGTGACGCGTTGTGATAACGTTGATATTTCGGCAACACATGCCACCGGCTTGCGCCGCCATGTGTTCGATGCAACGGTACGTTGTTACATTAACGTATGCCTCCCGCTACACGGTCTACACGTGTTCGTATTTCATCAACTGCGTAAATATTTCCACGACTTTTATGCGCTTCTATTTTTCGCTTAAAAAGAGAATGATATTAGCAAAAAAAAAAATTAAATCTCACAGTATAGTTCGTCGAAGTTCGTCAAAGTTTACTTATTAAGTTCAAATAATAACAATGATTATTATAGAGAGAAGAAAATATTTGCTTATACCGGTACATCGTCGTGCAAATACCAAGTATTCACGAGCAACGATTCGATAATATTTCGATGTGCGACGTCCGTAAGTAAACTATCGATATTTCTACCAATTGTCCATCACGAACGTTCCGGATGGTGTACACATCGTTCATTTTGACGTATGGATATATTCCAACTTGAATTTCTCTACGGTATGGAAGCTGTTCAAATTCTTATCGAATTAGCGACAGAACGAAAGATAGTTACGCAAATACGCGTTTCTTTCTTGCCGATATATTTGCCCCTACGTTTTCTTTTCTCTTTCGTTCCAATTTGCAAGTATAATTTTACAAAGCTAATATTTCGCAATGTAGAACGTGGTGGAATAGTGGCGGAGAGAAGGAAAGTGGTGGGGGCAATAGGGCGATTGCCGCGCTAACCGACACAACAGCGTTCTGACCTTTTCAAAGAACGTATCCTGTAAAGTTCTATCGCCTCGTTGAGAACGACTCGAGGAATATTCGCGAATGGTCGATCTCCAATTTGCTTGTGGTGGAAGCGTATACAGTGGTTCTCGCGTTATAGTTTCTGCTAGGTGGCGAAATTAATTGGAATTAGCAGGTCGGAAAATGAAAATTTACGATTATAACCGCGTAATGTTACGATATTGCTTTTGAATGGATTATTTACGACGCCGGTCCTGTTAATTTTTTTCATTGAAATTTATCATTTAATCCCTGGTAAAATAATTATTCGAAATTTTAATTCGAATAATCGTCACGGAAAGTGGATAATTTTGTTAATAAATGAAGATAATTTTTACGTACAGCACACTCTCGTATATAGCCATTCAGATAATAATTGTGGAATATTTATATTATAAATAGTATCAACGTTAATTCTGTACGCTTAACGCGATAATTTAAAGTTTTAATCCTTCATGGAAGTATACCATCCGCATTAAAACGATAAAATCCGCGTTTGTATAATTTAATTATCTATCTCGATTAATCGACGATATTTATGTAATCATATTTACACTTCTCTTCCTTTTATAATCCGCGAAGCCGTTCCATAGTTCTGGTTTCACGAACACCGAAGCAGAATCGTCGAAGACACTTGGATTTCCCGCAATACGAGCATTTCTTCGGTCGATCCCCTTCCGGTCAAACGATCGATCGTTCACCGGTGAAACCGACTTTTTATTTACGTAATTTAACAGTCGAAGCAGGAACGATGAAACAGGACGCTAGACAGTGCGTAACGCTATCCCATGCATAATCGTCGGAAATTTATACCTGATTACATAGTTGAATAAGAGTTGTGCAATTGCCGCGTGAATTACGCCCATCCCGAATTTCTTTTAGTTTCCAATAGAAAAATTTAAATTTGTAAGAGTTCTCTTCAATGAACTTCCCAATGAACTTCAATGAGTGTCGTGTTCATCGAGTAAGAATTTCATTCGAGAAAACGAATATCCGTTTCGAAATAAATTAAATTCCATATAAATAAACGGAACGAAAGGAACGAAAGAAAAGAATCGTGGTTAAAAAGCGGAGTTTCATCGATTTATTTATTTTTTTTTCTCTCTCTCTTTTTTTTCTTTTAATTAGTTACATCATTCGTTTGCATCTGTTGCATCGAATAGTTGGCTATCCTGGTCGGTTCTTTATATAACCGAGACTATTCAAAGTTCCGCAAAAGGGCCGGCACGATAAAGAAGCGTAGAAAGCGAGTGTATAAGAAGTTCCGTGCATCAAAGGTACAGGAGTGGCGCGTATGGTTGGTATAACAATGCCAAATGAAATTCATTAAAAGGCGTGTGTATACGTATAAAAGAGCGTGTACATGGCTCTCTAATAATACTTAAAAAAGAAAAGAGGGGAAAAGGAAAATAATTACTTGGTTCCCGCCGGTGTATAACGTTGAGTTAAAATTTTACGGCTTGTAGACGTGATGTACAGTTAAGTTACGTTATTTATCGCGAAATGACTTACCACGTCATGAATATTCTCCCTCGATGTTGATTGATCAGTGTATTCAAAACTGCGCATATATATGTATATATGTATATATATATATATATATATATATATATATATATTATATATATACACGACTACTTATTTTAAAACGGTATATATATTGCGTTAAACTTGTTTCGTTAATTAGTTTCGCGAGTTAAACAAAATGCAAAAAAAAAAATTTTCGCCTCGTCTGCTGCGCAATTTGAAAATTACTCAATTTACGATAATAATTACAATTATAAAATACGTTTTTTTTTTTTTTTTTTTTTTTTTTTACATCTATTATATTCATTTATTTATCGATCGACCTGACTTGAAAAAGCTTTTTTATCGTTCCCATTATCGATCCCAGACAATGAATTGCGAAAATTCGATTTTAAACTGCGAAAAAGCACAGAGAGAGAGAGAGAGAGAGAGAGAGAGAGAGAGAGAGAGCGAAAGGGAGAAACAGAGAGGCGAGTATCGAACTGGGCTGTCGTGATTACAGACCCCGAGGGAGGACAGGGCAGCGTCGAGTCCTGGTAATCAGAATAATCACACACCCACACCATCCCCGTCACCGGTCGGCGATGCACCCGTTGGCAGGGCTCTTATGGAGGCTGCGCTTCAGCAAGCCACTTCCGGATCTCAGCCACCTCTGGTGGTGACACCGCCTGGTTACTGGGTCGACGGTACCGATCATCGACACGCCCTGGACTCGGCTGGCAGGGCGTTACTTCCGGCCCAGCCTGCATGGCAACCGAGGATAGACCAAGACGACACGGCCAAGTGTTACAGGCGATTTTTCGTCGGCAGGGTAACGTATATATATATATATATATATTACTTCTATAATTCTAAACCGGTTATTTATTTCCGGTTCGTTATTTCCTTTTCGTCAATTTCGTTCGTGGTCGAAGAGAAGAAGAGGGAACGAGAAAGACGAGAAATTATCCACATACACACGGGGCGAATTCGTATACGTATAGGTTTCAGCAACGGGGAAAGATACAATGGGATTAAGTTTGCTAAAACTTTGTCAAAAGGTTTCTCGTTTGAAGTATGGGAGGGAGGGGAGAGGGAAAAAAATGTATCGCGTTTTTTCTCCGCGAGTAAGTAGTAGTAGTAGTTAATTCGACGATGCGTCGATCGATAGCAAGGTCAGTTGTTAGATGCTTGGACGTCTCATTATGTCTGCATTACCGAAATACTACCCGTTCAATCCACTTACGGTAAATTGTAATCTTCAATAAATATTACGTAAACATTGTCCGTGCTCGCCTCGTATTTTTCCGTGAAAAATTTCTCGCGTCACGTAACCTACGAAAGGATTCGTAATTGTATCGTTTCGCGTTGTGTACATTGTTGTTACGCTTTTCTAGTAAAAAAAATTAAAGCGAATTCTCTTACAAAGTGAATTCGTATCTTTCAATTATGGAGAGTTAGTTCTCTCTCCATTCTGATTTTACAAAATTGTAATAACTTTGAAAATTGTTCGTTAATTAAACAACGCGACACGAGAATAATGTAAAGTTCAGACTTCCGTAAACCGTGTTTCGCATATAAATTCAGTATATCGGTTATCGATCGGTTGCTTGTGGTAAAGTGTTTGGTCGTGTATATCGAAGACATACCGATTTTCTTCAAGATTCGTATCGCGAATAAAATTATTTAAAATATTATCCAACGTAATTTTATTATAAACAATTTTGTAAATATCGAAAATATATATATATGATAAAAAATATATGTAATTTGCGATTACACAGTAAAGAACGATTAACGCGATAGTAAATTATTACTTACTCTATAGTAACTGTTAAAACTGTAAATCCGTGGTAATTGACCGATGTTGAAGGAAGGAATTATAAGATTATAATCCACCTTGAGCCGATTAGTCTCTCTATTCGCTCTCGAAGAAACAACACGTGTGCAGTTTGAAATAGTAAACGCATGATGATGATTGTGAACACCACTGTCCGTATCCTTTGGTTAATTACCTCATTGCGGCCGAGTTGCAATTTATGAATAAAGATGCTCTTTCTACGTGAACATTGTTCGTGGAACAATGTAGTTTGATTAAAGGAACGAGCTTTAATCGTTAGTAAAAAATGCATATCCAACGGGAAAAATCGAGGCGATAAAATCGTTTATTATTAAGTCTGAAACGGATTTTGATGATTTGCTTCGCGCACGATACGTCGAAATATGTTAAATAAATATGTGTCGAGACGTATTCTCGAGACGTATTCTCGAAACGCGATCCGATTAAAAAATTGTAAAATCTGAAATTTGAAATTCAATGAGTCACGCGCTAATACCGTTCGAGATGACATTACGCGATGACATTTTTATCGAAAACAATCGATAGATATACAGTGTCTTTGAAAGTATCGAAATTATTTCTTTTGTTCCGTTGAATTCTTTTCACAGTTCGTTTAATCGAATTTTTATGCAGTAATTAAGAGATAATTAAGCGAGTTAAAATTATTTTTTTTAAATAATAATTACGCCAAGATGGTGTCAGAACGTATTATTCATTTATTGAAATGAAATCTATTTATACTTGACAAAAATACAGATGTTAAAGATAAAAACGGAGAAAATAATAACGGTGATCGTTAGGATCCGAGTTTATTATTACAAAACTCAAATTTATCTTTATTGGCTGAAGCACACCGTTAATGGGCAAGATACGCATGCGTACTAGAAACCATGATGTCTTTTCGAAGGAATACACAAGAGATGATCGTGGAATAAATTTACTTTTCTAGACCAAGATAAAAGATCGCGCTATTTAATCGCGTGTTACAATCGTATCCAACGACCCAAGCAGAAATAACCGCATTGGTTACTTGGTAATCAGGCTGTGCGCATTGCATATATACGTTTCGCATATATCGTTGTACGCACGTAGAAGTGACCAAGGTGGATGGAGAAGGAAGACGAGGTGCGGGTCAGAGAGAAAAGGAATGGAGGGGAGGCGCAGGAAAAGGAAAGGAGCACTGTTCGGGCGTGGGAGTGGGAACGTTCTCATAGCTACGAGCAATGCTTATAAGAAGAAACTTCTCCTCCTCTCCTCTTCGACATCCCCGATTTTCATTCTTGCTAGCTTTTAAGATGCCTCTGCTTTTCTTCCGTTTGCCCTCGCCATTCCCTCTTCTCTTTCGTTTCTCTTTCTTGGATTATTTAAGGTCGAGATTTAACCGAGATATAACATAGATTTTAATTCCACGCTCAGACTTTGTTTTTAAACATTTTTCAATCGCGCGTTCGTTTTTCATTCCTCTTTGAACGGTTTTCGTTGAAATACGGAGAAAATATCAAAAGGATAAAATATCAAAAGGAATGTGTATATATTCGCTTTCTCTTCGCGTATCAAATGGACCTCCGTGCAACGATCATCTCTGAGAATATCGGAAATCGCGAATAAACGTTTAACAAGATATAACGAGGTACTAATAAATTGTAATTACCCTTCGGAATATTGAGAATTAATTTTTATGAAGATTTATCATCCGAGTTACGAAGAAACACGTTTATTTCGATGATAAAGTAAAATGTGCGTTACCAATGGATACATCGAATTTTTTTATCTTAATTGCGATACTTGTTTGCTAAGTTTTATGAATCGAATGTGTTCGTTTTTATTTCTCTTTTTTTTTTCTCCCCTCCTCGAGTATTCTGTTTTATCGTTATTATCTAAGGATTTTACTCTTTACACATATGTTACAGTATCTCGTTTCGGAAAAACAATCTGTCTTTTAGTTTTTATTTCATTACTTTGTAATTTGTTTTCATTCATATCTCTATAATCTCTATGGCACAAGTAAAGTTTTATGAGATTTCTATGCAATTTAAATTTCTTGAATATTCTTTCCTACAAGCACAATTACAGTTACAAATTGCTTGAGTGGATATAAATGCAATTTTATTCCTGTTAGGCCGTTAACTGGGAAAGACGAGTTTATCCGTTTAACGGATTGCCGACGCTTTAAACATGTTCATTTATTTCCTCCATTTTCTCTTTTTTAATTTATCGTTACGTGCGTAAAGATGGACAGTGTTTTCTTTTTTTTAAAACAAAGTTAGTATATTTATAAATTTTACAAATAACGAAGAGAAAAAGTTTCGTGACTATTAACAAAATTTTATGTAGCTACGAAGAAGAAGGAATTCATGAAAAAAAAAAAAAATACGAAGCGCTTTCAAGAATTACTTTAAAAACTTTCTTTTCAATTAACCGAGATTATTTTTTGTCTGTTTACCGATTTAACCAGCACGATATGCGTATCATCCAGTTTAATTACATTTAATTAAAAATTGTTTCCCAATTAAATACGTTGTTTCGAATCCAATTTTTTTGACTAAAATCTTTTCATTGATATTTTTCCATTAAATTTCCACTTTCAACCATGTTCAATTACACGATGTACGTATATATATATGTAATAAACAAGTTGATAAAATAAAATAAAAGACGGATGTCAAGAGAATTCGATCGACTATTAAATTAAATCGTGCAAAAAAGAAAAATGCGCATCGATTATTATCATGGTCGTAGATAACGTTATCGGTAATTCTACGCTTATGAATAAAATATCGTTTTTCACGAGTGTTTAATTATAGTTAAATATAACTCGACCTTTCCGAAGTTAGTGCATTTTAATTGTTACTCTCTTGATGATGTCTCTGCAATAAGCAATTTACGATTATTTTCATCATTCGTATATTACAAACAACTCGCACGGTAAACAAAATTCATAGATAATTACGCGTTTTATATCATCGTTACGTGTATTTTTTTTTTCTTTTTTTTCTTTTTAATATATATTTTTTTGTAACTGAAACTTGACTGATCTCGCGATTGATTACACACGAAGAAATTTCTTTCCTCGCTCCGAATTATCTTATTCGAATATAACTAAAATATAACTACAAAGAATATTCGATTTCTCCTCAAAAGAAAGAATATTTCTCTTCTCGTATATAAAGTTTCGTTGAAAATTTTCATTTTCAAATTATCAAAATATTGTTCGAATCTCTTTCAACCACTTCGGCATTATTATCATTATCATCATTCATTCTTATCCTCATTCGCACCCGGTTCATTCGAAACACGTACACGCTTTTCGAGGAAGCTCTCTCGCAGGAAAAAGGGAAAAAGGAGACGACGACGACGAATCGATCGCGACTCGTTCGACCTTTCGCGCGCACCCTTTCGAAAATGTTGCGCCTTTCACCACTCATGGGGCTCGAGGGGCGATCGAAGTCGGTCGTAGCGGCCTCAACGGAGGCCTCGATCGTAAAAAAATGGGCCCGGTATTGAACGAAACGAATTTTCATTTGCAGGAGCACGTGAACCTGGTCGGAAGGGACGGAGAGAACGGGCCGGTCCTCGTCTCGGTGAAGGCCGAGACGGTCGCTGGACAGGAGCATTGGAGGGTATTGTTGCGGTTGCGGGCTGGCTCCACCCACGAATTGGTACCGGCCGCGAACCTCGGCCCGAATCCGTCACCCGCGAAAATGGTCAAGGTGAAGCGTCCGAACTTTTTTCTTTTTTTTCCAAAATATTTCATCGAAAAATTTCAACATCCCTTTTTTTATTCCTTCTATTGTAACCTCTGTTTCATATCATTTGATCAATTCGCATCGTCGATTCTAAGATCGTTTATCTTGATAATTTATCACGACTCGTGTCTGGGCGTTTTAATTAATAACCTTTCTTTAATTGTCCTTAATTCGAGCCCATAAAGTAACGAGTTTCTCGAGTCTCTCTCTTTCTTCCTACTGATCAAAATAAACGTTTTGAACTATACGTCGATAAATATTAAATATAAATTATTATTAAATATATTATTAAATATATTTATTAAATATAATTATTTAATAATAATTATTAAATATAAATTATTAAATATTAAATATAAATATTAAAAATATTTTCAATGTTTAACACGTTGACTGCCACGCGTGCCGCTGTATCAAGTGCACTCCAGTACTTCTATTTAGATATTTTAGTAATGCGAGTCTGATGGCCGCAAGAGTGATGTCTCGCATCATTTATTTCCATCACTACTGTCTGCAATAAAAGTATTGATAATAGTATTGAATAGTAATACTGATTTAATATATTTTGGATATTTTAATTTGGATAATTTGGATAATATGACAATGCCCTTCGACTAGTCGTAACAAATGTACTTCTTAGTTGCGAATTGTATATAAATTATTCGCGTGGCTTGTCTATTAGAAACCAGTGTCACAGTAGGTAATCGTGTCCGATGCTCAGAGCACGATGTGTTCATAAAACTATCTAATTGTCGTATCACCATGAGACTCGTGATATTCCAAAATTAGAAGATTTGGAGAATTATTAGCTGCAAAATTATTAGGATTATCTGAAAATACAAGAAAATCTTATCAAAATTTTCGACGGAGTCAACATAATATCGTCGTTCGAAAAAATAATTCTAGTATAAGGAATTTAAAAAAGACGACAACTTTCTGTCCAAATTGTCAACCTCAGTTTTGTGTAAAAATGTTTTAAAATTTTACATTCAAAATAATTTTTTTGATAAATTATTTTTTATTATTTTTATAACAATTTAATAATTTTATTACACCCTGCAGAATATTTTTCCAAATACGAAGATCGTTCATAAATAATCAAATAAATATCAGTCAACGTGTTAAATGATCTCGTATTATTTATACTTAAACTTAAATTATTGGATTATTTTCAAAAGTGTTGAGATTCGTGAATTTAATCGATTCGATTCGTTCTATTAATTTTAATAATCAACAAACTTAAGTTTTCATGGAAAAGAAAAAAAGATTGAATTTTAATAGCAACTGATTCATCCTTACTTATATTCGAATTTATTCTCATTATCCTCGCAATTTCGATCATTTTCTTTCACAGGCCATCAACGAATCGCTGAACGTGAGCACTCTGATGCCCGTTGTCTGTTCCGGTGCCGGCACACTGATAGCCCGATACGACGAGCACGCCTTGGTTTCGAGGTTTAAATTCGGCGTACTTCATCAACGCGCCGGCCAGGTGACCGAAGAGCAACTTTTTGGCAACAGGCAGATCACGCCTGCTTTCCAAGAATTTCTCGACCTGCTCGGGCAAAAGATCGATTTAAGGGATCACAAAGGGTTAGTATATATATATACACGCAAATTTATGGAATTTATTGTGAAAATAATTTTTGCTGAATTTTTTCAACAAAAAATAGATATCGCGGAGGTTTGGACACTAGACACGGGCAAACGGGTGATTCGGCGGTGTACGAGGTATTTCGAGGCCGAGAAGTGTTGTTCCACGTCGCCTCCCTTTTGCCGTACAGTCCAGGGGACTCGCAGCAATTACAGCGAAAAAGACACATCGGGAACGACATCGTCGCGATAATATTCCAAGAGGAGCCAACCCCTTTCAGTCCAGATATGATCGCGAGCCACTTCTTGCATGCATTCATCGTGGTACAAGTCGTCGACCCCTGCACACCTAATACGAGGTATATTCTTAGATATTCGTATATGTTCGTGTCTGCGTAAGTGAGGTTATGTGTAAAATTCTCGCGGATGCGTCAGTTACGAAATCGATAAATTCTTCACGAAATATCCAAATATTTCAATAAAAATCTTACATTTATATTTATGTTATTTTATTATATATTATTATTATTATTATTATATTATATTTATATCTTATATTTTCGTTCGATCGATCGTAAATAATTTTTCTTTTTTTTCTACGTAACATTTTCATCGGTATTTATATAGATATTTATATAGAGATTCGTGTTCTGTAGGTACAAGGTCAGTGTAACGGCACGAAACGACGTTCCACTGTTTGGTCCTGCTTTACCGACTCCGGCTGTATTTTTACGAGGAATTGAATTCAAGGAATTCCTCTTGACGAAATTAGTGAACGCTGAGAATGCGGCGTATAAAGCTGAGAAATTTTCGAAGCTCGAGGTATTATTTAATTATTTGCATTATTACGGTAACGATAAATTATATAAAAAAAAATATATATATATTTAAATATCAATTATTTTTTAAACGTTGAAATAGCTAAGAACGAGGTCAGCTTTATTGGAATCTCTGACGGAAGAATTGCAAGCAAAGACGGCGGAATTTCTCGGTGGAGCAATTGGATTCGGAGGCAGCGGTCTAACTTTCGGTGGGAATTGTCCGGTAAGCCCAACGGGGAACGACGCATCGGGATCCGGTAGCAGTGGAAGTGGGTCCAGATTTATCGACACCGTGCGAAAAGCTTTGATATCGCGCGTTAGAAACGCGTCGACGGAAAGCGTGCCCCAACAGTTGTCGAAAAAGGGCCAGTCGGAGTCTAGTCCACCTAGCAATCGACAATCCACCACGAAAATTAATAGCAAACGTTCGGTGGAGCCCTCGAGTCCCTTGGGCTCGCCTGATTTAACCCTTAGAAGAGATTCTGAGCGTGGAAGTCCCAGCTTGGGCAGTCAGGACAGTAGTTTGTCGAACACGGATAATCAAGATAGCAGTTTGGCCACTTTGCAGCAAGACGAGGTTGATCGGAGAGAGTCCACCACATCCATTTGTGCCAGCAACGATAACACGGTGGTGGACAAAATTTCATCCGTTCAAAGACTGACTCACGAAAATTTACGGAAGCAAGAAAGGTCGGAAAAGGTGGAAACAACTCAACGCGTTATTTCGGAAAGTGATGACAGCTCGTTGAACAGCGAACTTGAACTGGATCAGGTTGTATATCCGGACAGCGACACGGGCCTTGAATCGATGAGCTCGGCCGAAACGCATGATACCACGAGGTGTACCACCAAGGATGGCGTTTTAGAAACCGAAAACTTAAGAATGGAAGTCACGAGGCTTAAATGCGATAAATTAGATTTACTGAGGCAAAATGTGGTATGTTTGTAGGTTATGGTAAATGTTATGTATGTTTTGTTATGATTTAAGTATAATATTATTTTACAGACCTGCCAACGTGATATAAAACGTCTGCGAGAAAAGGAACTTCAATTGCAGTCCGATCTCGCAGCAGCATCGAAGGAAATTCTTCGATTGAGAGCTATGCTAAAAGAATGTTCGACGAGTATTCCATTGGACAACAACAATCAACAGACATCTACCGTTTAAAGATGGCTTTGAGATACGTTTAATATGCCTTCATCGGCGCATAACTTCCCGTTGCAATTATTAGATTTTAATAATTAGTTAGGCGCAGTAGTTGAAAACTCTATAAAAATCATACTTTTTCGGAATCGATTCTTGTAAAGAAATTTTTCCGAAAAGCAGTTTGCAAAGAGTTTGAAACTTGCAATTCAAATGCTTTATGTTACGTTTTAACACTGTGGTTGAACTTCTTTAGGTAAATTGATATATACACGCTGTATATTACAAAAGAACGGGTCAGTGAAGGATATTTAGAGAAAATGTTTTTGCGATATAAATATAGCGATACGTCTTTCGAAATATTTACAACGTAGACGCTAATTGTTACTTGTAGAAATATTTGTTTGATCTTTAACAATATTATTTATCTATTAATTTATTAGTAGTCGTAAGGTAATCTCTAATAGTCAATATAATTACAAATAAATGACACATACAAACACACGCAACACATAAATAAATACAAATAGGAATGTTTGAAAAAGTAGGTACATCTTGTCATTATAATAGATAGATTAGAATAAAAAGTAACATGGCCTTTAGACTTAGTTTCCAAAATCGAGAATAAATATACAGAAATTAATATAACATATTTTACTTGTAATAATTAAATGTGCATAAATCGAAAGATCGATATATATATATATATTATATATAAAGTAGCAGTTACAATTCTCATACTGTTTTCGAATGAGATAACTGCATATTGTCCCATAAAACAATAATATAAAGTGACTGGTATAAATACCCGTACGCTTATGGGTTATAGAAATATGTGTTTTATCGATATATTTCTGACGTCTCACATTGAAACAAGGATATGTATCGTTAATTACAGTATTCGTCGCGGTGAATTTACCGAAACCATTACTAGTTTTTTAGTATTAGTCTGAAACAACTTTAACAAATATGAAAACACCTCGTTAGTTAAATCTTCCGGCATCATTAGCCAATATAGTAGAATAAGATTAGATTTTCTAACCGTTTTCACGGTTGTAATGATTTAAATGCACCAAATTGTTTAATAACAATTACGATATATCGATGTGTCAGTAACATACGAGTAAGACACGTATTACCGTTCATTGTTCACTAATACGCAAAGTAAACTAAGTATATTTCATTTGCTTAGTTATGCACCGTTTTTTCATTATCTTTCACAAAATGGTATTAGTATGATTTATTTTTATCATTATTAAAACTATTGCTATTATTATTACATTATTAATATTATTATCATTATTATTAATTTCGTTGTGCTTTATATGTTTTTTTTCTTTTTTTTTTTTTTCATTTTTTTTTTTTTTTTTTTTTTGTAAATATTTGGCTATCTTTCTATATAGAAAGATCGAAAATGTTGAAGAAAAGAAAGGACAGAGGGACTCGAAAGTTCACTCATATATAATACCAAAGTTTATCATAGTAAAAATCTACTTTTCTTAGTTTTCTACATTCCTTTTCATACAATATTCGCCTCTAAAATCTGCGTATAAAATAGCATGTACTTTTCTCAAGCAAAAGTTTTTTCTACAAGTACAAGTTTTTCTTCTGAATTTTGTATCTCTTTATAAATACTTTGCAGACATATTACGATTATCACTGCCTGTAACAATGTCGTTTTGGACTATATCACAATTTTCCTCTTTAAGTGAAACTAATCTAATTTGTCATTTTCTTGATATGACACGATTTTTTTCAATTACTTGTATTGTTGTTTATAGCGAAAATCGTTATTCACGAGAATCCTTACCTCTATAAAAAAATTGTGGTATACGAAAAAATGAAAATTTCTCGTCAAAAAATCATCCAAATCATATAAAAGAACTATATAACTTGGAATCTATTTTATGACAATTTACTTTTGAATTTATTTCAAATAATGATCTTTGTAATGCCGGCTAAAATTTTCAGCAAAATGAAACTTTCAAAAGATATACAAAAAATAGTAATCGCTGCGAACACTTTCCAGTAATGCTATTTTTAACTGTCGTAAAGATGAGCACACACGGTGTATTTTATAGAGTTTACGATCAACGTATATTTACAATGTTGTTTTAGACTGAGCGAAAAATAGGTCATCCGAATATTTGATTTCGTGGAATTTGTAAGAGAGATACTCGAAGCATCTCGACTACCAGAAAATGTATACTTGAATGATTTTAAATTCCAAAATATCGTTTTATAAACAAACAACTAAATGATTTGAAGAAAGCACGCACATACGTATATACATACAATATAAAAATTTGATGCTGCAGGATATGAAAGAAATTTTAATAGCATGTATACATATATCTCACTATCGAATGTAAATGCAAGTACTCACAAATTTTCATTACTGCGCATTAAATTTCATATTTATGAAGAGTTCGAAAATTAGTCAAAATTACTTTTACAAATGTATATAATGTTAATTACGTTTAAATAATGGGTCATTTGATAAGAGCGTCTCTTTGTCTAAAATTTAGAAAAAAAAAGACTAAGTTCATCATTCTCTAGTGTGATTTCTATGCTGGCCTTGCAAAATCAAAGAAAGATTATCTATATTACAAAGAGATATGTGTTATTATATTACGAGAGAGAGTGTGAGTGCGAACGAAAGAGAGATAAAATATTACTGCTACAAATATATATTTTGTATTTAATATTAATCGCCCAAATCTATCTAACAGAATTGCGAATACTATTATTCTCTGACACTATGACACGAAAGTATATATTTCTTATGACTGGTGTAAGTATTCGCGCATACTATTTTTTCTTTTCTATGCACGACTGTCAACTTGAAAATCAGTGATAATGATGTTCGCCAATAAATAAAATGATTTAAACCAATATTTTGCAATTATTATCATATGAAATAATTTTAATATAAGTAAGTAATTTTTAATAAATTAAGTAAATGAGTTTTAATAAATTAAGTAAATAATTGTTACAGCATATTTGTTTTATTAATTTCAAAAATTTTATTAAAATAAGTGATTTGAGTATATATTTCAATATTGATAATTTGAAATTTTAAAAAATTTTTTTTTTTATTAAAATAAAACTATAACAAGATTAATTTTTAATGTAATAAATTATTTAAATATATATTGATACAATTTTAGATATTTTAAATTATATAAGTTTTTATTAATTATCATTATTATATGTTTTTACATGTAAAGAGTTGTAAATTTTATAAATAATTTTATTTATATCAAGTAGATTTATTGATTACAAATATATATTACAATATTTAATTGAACATTATTTGAATTTATATTTAAATATAAGATTTAAAATTGACCTTGTTTAATCGATTTTATTTCAATAGTCTCATAAAAAATAAAAAGTTTAATTATAACCATATTTTTAAAATCAAAATATTGTGTGTCGCGTGTATGTGTATTCTTTCGAATACAAACAAACAAAAATCAATCTTGATCTCATAAGATAACGTAGTTTTCTTAATAATACATCAAAAAAGTTGTATTGATACAAATTTACTTATAATTTTACAAATTTACATAAAATATAAAATATTATTGAAAAATATTATATGTTCTTTATAATTATTATTTAAGTACAAACTTAAGAATGCATTAAATAAAAATATTCTTCTAGAATGAACCTTTCCAAACAACATAATCGACTGATTTTATGTGGATACTAGCGCCGCAAGTAACAAGCTCGTCCATAAAGTATGTTTATTATCGACAATGCGAAACAGACTGTAGTGGCGGAATGAAAATGGCTAATTGTCAGGTTCGTTGGTGCAGCAGGTGAGCGATCAATTATCGTTAATATCGGGACATTAGTTGCTTCGGGATGAACGGTGCGCAGTTTGTAGCGATCTGAACGGCTGAAATCAGTGAAAATTGTGTCGATTTTAGTGTTGTCGAACGAGTTAATGGATTTTCTGAAGAGGTGCGTGATCAAGATTACCGCTGGAAGGCTTGTTGGCTCCTTTTTTTCTACAGTGATAACAAGTTTTCAGTTTGTTAGAAATGAGCCAGCCAATGATCATTACTCGTCTGGCTTCACTCTTATACGGGAATCAATAACCTCCTAGAGGGAAAAAAGAACGGATGCGACGCGGTCTCAAAACATTGAGACACATCAGCAAAACGTAGATTAATTTATTACGTCCATTCAGAAAACATACGTCCACCCGTTGTTTCTCCCGTATCAGTAACCGCGCGGAAAAAAGTGATGCATGAAAAGTCTCGATATTACGAGGCACGTGTTTGTATTGGAGTAAGAGCTGCTCTGTGTGTATGTGTGCCAGGTGCACTGTTGCATCCCTCTGATGAGCGCCATGCACCGTTTAGACCATAGCCATAATGTCATCCCGAAGGCTACTTCTTAGTAATTCACAAAGGGTTCACTCTTCCGTGAAGTACAGCGCATGGATACTTTCCAGGCAATACCTAGCACGTACCTTGCTAGAGAAATATTTGTGGTAGATCCTCGGTGAATTAAGAGTATGGCTTCTGGTGCATCTTCCTTGGATAGTGCTGGAAGTAGTGGTAAGTTTTTAATTCTTTATATTATATGTTAATATATATTTATATTGATTGTCCTATATCTCTTACATATATAGATTTAGGTGGAAAAAATGACCTAATAATATTGATGCTATTATAAAGTTTTTTATTTTAATTTCAATCTTTAAAGAAAAAGAAAAATAATGAAAGCTATTGTGTTCTGTCTATTTTTAAGAACGGAAAAGAGATATTTTTGTATGAATATTAATATATATTTAATGGATTTCATTATGTTAGAATAAATTTATATTATGAAAATTCATTGTCAAAAAATAGTTTTATATTTTTCTTTAAATAAAAAAATAATGTGATATTTAAGTTAACTAAATTAAGTTTTATAATTTTGAATTTAAATAGAAAATTGTAATTGATATATTTAAAGAATATTTATTTAATTTCACTTTACAAAAAAACAGTGAATCATGATGCTTACATGCGTGACATAGAGTTTCTTTCCTGGTGAAAGCTAGATTTCTGATTATATTCTGTTCTATCAATTGTAACAACATAGTAGATACTATATAAATATAATCATTTCACTCTTATATTTTTAGTGAATCTTATATTATACTTATAATTGATTATATTTTTATTCATTATTTTTTTGCAGATGGAGCACTCAATATGGGTAAGATTAATATATGGAAAGAATGAAAATTAATATTAATCAAATTGTATCGTGTATTGAATCACTTTTTGTCACAGATATTTTATTATTAAAAATAAGAAAATTATTTATTCGCAATAGATTATATATATTATAATAAGTTTATTATTTTGTGTTTTGTTAAAATGTGTGTTTAATCCATATATTTATAAAAAATGCAAATCAATTTTTAACACAATTTAATATCTCAATTTAATGCACACTTTTTTGCACTAGTATTACTTTTATACGTAGAAATCCACTTTTTATATTTAATTGCATTTTATTTATTATTTTGCAATTTGCATTATTGGATATAATTTGCGCGTATGGCATGCAGAAAGAGATAGTGGAGGCTATGGCAGTGTCGGCAGTCCTGTCGGTGGGCCTGAATGTCGTAGTGATTATGATGGTTTGCAAGCTCAATGTGATCAAGCCATGCATCAGCTTCAGCTACTTAGGCATAAACACTCCGATACTATAAGACGGTTTGTCCTGGTTTTGCTTAATTGTTTGTGTTACTCTGTTTGATGTCTTTTATAGAAAATATACAATTTGAACAATCATATATTTATTTAAATAATGTATTTTAAAATATAGGTGTGAACATACTATGAAAGAATTGGAATACTATAGAGGACAACATATAGCAGTCATGAATCAGCTAGAGGCAACATCACAAGAGAGTTCCGCACTGCGGGGCAAATATGGAGATTTAGTAAATGATAAGCAACGCCTGGATCGGGAAGTTCAGGCGTTGCAGAAAGAAGTATCCGAATTACGATGCCAAAATCAAGAAGTTCTTGTTTCTGATGCTAGTAATAGTGACACCATGAATCAACATTATTTATCTGCGCTTCGAAAATATGAAGCCGTTAAAGATGAGTATGATGCCCTTCGAAAACGGTACGATGATTTAATATCGTCACATTCATCGGCTGTTAATAAGGTATGTGCGTTAATTTTCGGAATTCATTGAAACATGGATGTGTTTTAATGCAGACAATGATAATTTTTTTTAAACTTTTTATTTTGTTATTTGATTGATAATAGTTGGAATTATCGCAAGAAGAAGCTGCTAGATTAAAAAAACAATACGATGAAATTGTTCAAGAGCGTAATAGTGCAGTACGTGAGCGTAATGGTTTAAAACAACAGTGTACTGCTGCGATTAGGCAATGGGATATTGCATTAAGAGAAAGAAATGAATATCGTGAAGCTTTAGCCAAAGTACAGCAACAACATGAAGAGGCAGTAAAAGAAATTAATCATGCAATGGTGCTACGCATGAAGGCTAGTAAGGATATGAAACGATTAACAGAAGAAAGAAATGCTGCATTGCAAGAATACAGTTTAATTATGGGTGAAAGAGATACGGTACATAAGGAAATGGAAAAACTTGGTGATGATCTTACACAAGCGTATACAAAAATCACTCATATAGAAAATCAGAACAAGCAATTCATGGAAGAGGTAAATTTATTTAAATTATTAATTTATTATTTTTTAATTAATTTATTTAAACCTGGTACATACATATTTCTTATAGATTTTGTATTGGTTTTAGTTATTTATATGTTGTACATTACTTGCTACTGTGTGTACTATTTTTAAATTAATGTTCTGTATTTTAATATCTGCTCTTTTTATTTTTAGAAAAAAGCTTTATCCTATCAAATAGAAACTTTAAGAAGAGAAATTTCATCCGCTTTACAAGATCGGGACGAAGCTTTAAAACAATGTAACGAATTACGTCAAAAGTTTGGTGATTATTCTGAAGGTTCAAATAGAGATTATAAAAATCGTATGGAATTACATTCGTACAATCGCGAACGTGATAATTCGAGCAAAGAAGCTGAAAGAGAAAATAACACGGCAGATTATACTAAACGTGATAAAGAACGTATGGATAATTTGGATCAGGCAAATTTGGAGTTAGATAAACTTAGAAAATCTGTTGATAAATTGCAAACGGAACTCGAAGAAGCCTTACAAGAAGCAGAAGTATCAAAACGAAGAAGAGATTGGGCTTTCAGTGAAAGAGATAAAATAGTTTTAGAAAGGGAAAGTATTAGAACTCTCTGCGATAGATTAAGAAAAGAACGTGATCGTGCAGTTTCGGAACTAGCGGGTGCTTTACGTGATTCTGATGATATTAAAAAGCAACGGAACGAAGCATCGAAAGAATTAAAGGATCTCAAAGAAAAGATAGAATCTGGCGATCATGCGTTAAGAGCAAGCCAGTTTGCACAAAGCTTAGTGCATGCACACGATTCGGCGATCGATACTGATGTTAATGACTGGGAAATTATTCCTATTCATTTGGATCTTAGTCGACTTTGTCTAGATTCTGATCGTGATTTGGGACTAACACTAGTTGGAGGCCGTGATAATCCATATTATCCAAACGACACAGGAATTTATGTTGCTCAAGTAATATCAGGAAGTGCTACTGATGGTAAACTAAGAGTGAATGATTGCATTATGCGAGTAAATAATGTAGATTGTACATCTGTTTCTACACGTATAATTATGGAAACTTTACGTACCTGTTCGGGGGGATCGGCTACATTGACGGTAAGAAGACGGCGTTTGACCAGAAGATCTTTAAGGACAACTCAATTGTCCGTTGGTTCAGTTCCTCATGGTATTTCTTTGGAACTTGGAGTATATATTTCAAAGATTTCACCTGGTAGTTTAGCTGCTAAAGATGGCAACCTTGCTGTTGGAGATAGAGTTTTGAATGTATGTCTTATAAAAATTATTTTATATTTATTTTTCATTTATTTGTTTGTTTAATATTGATTCGTTGAACGTTTCTTTTTCTTTTTATAGATCAATAGTAAACCAATGGAAGGCATTAATTCCAGTCACGAAGCAATGGCAACTTTGAACGACACGAATACGGATGTGTTGACTATTACAACTTTGAAGGGAATACCATTGCCTTCGGCAACTAGTTCTGAAACTATGACTATTGATGGTAGCTTCGGCACTGAAAAACAAAAAATGGTGAACAGTTGTTCTCAAACAGAGCAAGAAAGAATATTGTTGAAAATTCCATCAGACGATTATGAGAGAAGGCACGTTGCTTCGAACTTTGGCGATAGAAGTATATACAAAGTTTCGAAATCGGTTAGTAGCGAGAAACCAAGTGGAATTAGCAATGCTTGGGACAATATAAGAGAGAAGATTGATATAGTACGGGGACGTAAGCATAGCAAAGATCGGGAGGAGAAGAAGAAACGGCATCGCAACTCGAGTCCGAATACTTTTGAGCAAGAACAAGATGCAATAGCCGAATTAGATTCAGTGATAGAGAGTTATCACAAAAAAGCAAATAACGGAGTATTGAAGCGAAGTAAACGACGCGGAACCGAAAAAGTTGAAAAAAATGGAGGTACGTGGCCGAAAGCCAGAGGTGGGCCTCTGATTCAGAATGGTACTGGTACCATTTTACATTCACGTAAGACAAAAGAAAGATTGCCCTTAAGTGTACTCCTCAATCAACCACCAAAGTATGAAAGTTACAATTATAATCGTATTTCTAATCCTATCCCCTTGACCAATTTTTCCAATGTCAACAATCGGCATACGGTTTATAAATCTGTAGAAAAACCATTATCAAATTTCCTTAAAACCGGACCGTTATTTAGTCAAAAATCCTTTACTCCAGTGGTGCAGTTCAAAGATATACCGATAGATAAGAAACCAGCAACCGAGTTCGAGAACACGGAAAATAGGCTCAGTTCTACCCTTACACCATCCGAAACTAGTATCGACTTTTCTGTGAAGTCGGTTAATACGGGAAAAGATGTAGAATATTTTTCAAAGAAGAGAGCGCAAAAGTATACACCTAGCAACGAGAGTCAAGTAGACACGCTACAGCATAATAGAGCGCAATCCCAACTTTATTCCGGGGCTGGATCATCAACTTCCTCAACTAGCGGCCCGAGACAGCAATTGACTGGTAATTTTTCATTTCCTCCCTATACGCATTCGCATCCGCATCCCCATCAACAAAATTCTCTACCTTCGAGATACCCTTCCCCGCCCTCTTTGCCGTCTGCACAGTCCGGGGAGTCGATAGGACTTCCCGATGCACGATCTTATTGTTTCGAACCTTCGTATAGCCCCGGCCCGCAAACAGGATTCGGGCATTTGCACACACCCTCTGTAGATTTGCATTATCACAAATCTCGCGCTCCACCGATTGGCACTACATACGATGTATCAGCATACACGCATGGCTACGAAGGTGGAACATTTCCAAGAAAAAAGGAAAATCAACGTTTTCGAATACCATCAAATCCTAGTGTGACATCAAAAAGCAGCGTGGGTAAATTGTCTACCGGCAGTATAGAAAGAACTTCAGAAAGAGGCAGTCCAATGCCAACATTCCACGTGGAAGTGCTTAGCCCTGGTACAGGAGGCGGAAGTAGCTCTGGTGGAACTATTAGAGGAAGTAGTAGCAATAAAAGATCCAGCATGCCGGATTATTGTTACTCTCAACCAAGGCCAGCGCCGGGAGAACTTCGCAGAGTTCATATAGACAAATCAGTCGAGCCTTTAGGTATCCAAATTTCTTGCTTAGAGAGCGGCGGTGTATTTGTTTCTACTGTTAGCGAACACAGTTTAGCGTCCCAAGTCGGTCTTCAAATCGGCGATCAATTGCTTGAAGTCTGTGGTATCAATATGAGAAGTGCTACTTATCAACTTGCTGCCAATGTGTTACGTCAGTGCGGTAATTCCATTACGATGCTGGTGCAGTACAGTCCAGACAGTGAGTACAGTGTTTTGTAAAAAAAAAAAACAAGTAGAATATCCCTATCATGAGCTGCACTTTATATCAATTTTTTTTTGCACTTTTATACGTGATCATTATTTCTCATTATTGCATGGTTTCTATTTTAACGTAACTGTCGTACTTATATCTTGTTCTTTTTTTTTTTTCTCTCTCTCTCTTTTTTATAACAGAATACAATGAGTTAGAAGAAGGTTCCGCTTCTTCGAGTTCATCAGAAGCTGGTGGTGCTGAAGGAGGTAGTCGTAGTGGATCGCCAACACCGTGCAATAGTCCTGAAGCTCCTAGAAAAACAACTATTGAGCCATTGGAAACTTCGGAACCTGAGCGTGATGCTTCTAGTAGTTTAAGTACAACGCGCGATGCTTCTAATACTTTAAATATTATGCGAGAAACTTCAAATACTTTAGAACCACCTCGTACTATTCGAGAAAGAGATATTAGAAATTCTGCTTCTTTGGAAGTACCGAGTACGCAACAGAGAGAACGAGAAATTAGAGCATCGGCATCGTTGGATATTAATATCAGGAAACCGGAACTTCGTAGTTCAGCAACATTGGATAATATGCGTAATTCCGCAACTCTTGATACGTTACGTGGCACTGCGAATACTCTTACACGCGCACAGCTTAATCAAGCAGCGACCACGTTACAACGGCAAAATGCTACCGTAAGAAGCCCGACACAAGAGGAGCAAAATCGTAAAAGCCCGCCACCGAGTGAACCGAGATATCTTTTCATCGAAACAAGAAAGTGTTCGAATTTAGGTATCTCGCTTGTTGGCGGTAATGGTGTTGGAATATACGTACATTCGGTACAACCAGGTTGCCTCGCGGAAGACGCAGGATTACGTCCCGGTGACCGAATCTTAGAATATAATGGCGTTGATCTCAGACAAGCGACCGCAGAACAAGCTGCTTTAGAATTGGCTAGACCAGCGGATAAAGTAACACTGATTGCTCAATATGTACCTGAAAGGTATAACGAAGTAAAGGATAAACCTGGAGACAGTTTTTATGTGAAAGCAATGTTCGATCGAGTAGGCGAAGTTGGAGATAGCCTACAACTTAGGTTTAATAAAGATGATATTTTATACGTTGATAATACAATGTTTAATGGTACCCCGGGTCATTGGCGAGCTTGGATAGTTGATCAAACTGGAAGAAGACAAACTTGCGGTATAATTCCAAGTAAATTCAAGTAAGTTGGAAGAAAAAAAAATTTAAGATAATCATTTTATATCATGTTATATATTTTTAATGTATGTGTTATTATTCATGTATAATATTATTCATATATTTTAAGGGTCGAAGAAGAATTGCTTTTGCGACGTTCGTTAGGTGATTTGGAAACTGATACTACTAGAAGAGGTAGCACAAGTGCAAGAAGAAGCTTTTTCCGTCGGAAAAAACATCAACGTTCTTCCAGCAGAGATAGTAAAGAATTGTCACATCTTACAGGAGTAAATTTGGGTTGGTATAGTGATAGTGGAACATTGAATGAAGACACTCTTCCGGCAAGCTATCAACGTGTTGAACGATTAGATTGTAAGTATTTTTGATCGCACATCGATACTTATGATTATTTATTTATCATTAATTTTATTTTATTTTTATACAGATCCAGCTTTAAGACCAGTATTGATTATCGGACCGTTGAGCGAATGTGTAGTAACAAAACTATTACAAGAATTTCCAGGACAGTTCACTAGATGTCTTGCAGAAGCAATGCATTGTTCTCAAGCAACGCTCGAACAAGGTTTACGTGATTCTCTTTATGTGGACTACAGAAAAAAAGGAAGCTATTTCGAGTGTACTACAGTGCAAGCTGTGAAGGACATCTGTGAGAAGGTATTTTTTTATCGAATGCCTATAAAATATTGATAACGCTATTTATAGTAAGAGGTAATAAACACTAGGTAAAATACCTAAAAGTAGATCATCTAAAATTTATATAATTCTTTGGGTTTATTTATATTTCTTTATTATTATTTTTATTATTATTTTTATTAAAATATTGTTATATTGTTAAAATTTTATTAAAACATATCTATTTATAGAATACTCATTGCATTTTGGATGTTTCAATTGCATCGATTGAACGACTTCATCGACATCAAATCTATCCTATAGTTTTGTTGATTAAATTTAAAAGTACCAAACAAATAAAGGAAGTAAAAGATTCCAGATATCCAAGCGATAAAGTTAGTGCCAAAGTTGCCAAGGAGATGTATGAACAAGCATTGAAATTGGAAGCTGAATATAGGCATCATATTTCTGGTAAGAATATTTATCAATTAAAATTTCTATGTATTTTATTTTGTTATAAATTCGCTTCATTATTATTCATTATTATATTTTTTATATATTTCAGCTGTAATTCCAGCTGGTGTAAATGTTGCGTATATATGTACGCAAGTAAAAGCTGCGGTAGATGAAGAGCAAAGCAAAGCGCTTTGGGTTCCCAGAGGGCCTCCCTGACATTTAAGGGGGGGTCCCCACAAACCGCAGTGGAAATCAATCTAAATTCCACCAGGGGGCCCTTACGCCGTACGATTGTACAAAATTGTTACAAGTTTGTTTTTTATGGTCTCTTATTTGTCTCGATGGTATACAAGAATTTCGATTCTTCTTTTTATGGTTTCATTACTACGATTGCTTCAATAATTTTTATCTATTTTGTTATCGTAATTCAATTATGCAAAGATTAACATGTTTTTTTCCTTTTCTTTTTCTATATCTTTATTACATTGAAGTTTAATATAAATTACAAATTTTATTCTAATCAGTTTTTTTATATAAATATTTCATCAAATATCTAACGATTTTAACAAATATTTGACACTAATTAAATAGTACTAATGTTTCCTATAAAACTTCGCGAAAAAACATAGTATGTGATGTAACTTTAGCTGGTTTTATAAGATTTTCCTTAAATCGTTAAATATGTTCAAAAAATTATTCATATTTCAAGAAAGTGAAATATTTTTCATGTCTGCTTCGAACCTCGATCGATCATAATTTCTCAGTTAGATATTCAGTAATGTGAAAACTTTTTATTACAATTGGCATGAGACCATAAATGAAACGATGTAGCAAGTAAAAATATTCATCGTACTGTGGCCCATTAAAACATTTGGTGGATGAATTCGTAAGATTCCTTAGCGAATAAATTTCAGCCAATCGTACTTGTCTGATATTATTAACCCCTCAGATCACTATTGTACAGAATAATTTCGCGTAATTAGTATTATTGTACAGAAAATGTAATATTATAAATTAAAAAAAGTTACTTATTTGTATATAATTTACTTACAAAAACTTATGGATTATATGCTTCTTAATTTTTAGTTTAGACGAATCTTTTAAATTTAAGTGATATTTTAGTCATATTGTTTTATATATATATATAAATAAATATATATATATAAATAAATAAATAACTATTTATAATCCATTTGTTGAAATTGCGCGACAATCGATTTGAGGGGTTAATATTTTAAGGTTTAAGATCGAGGAATTAAAAAATGTAAAGAAAATGAATATGGAATTGAAAAACAATGGCTTGTTTCCGCCATTTTTTTAATTTGTAAATATCTAAAATGATAATAAGCAATAGAGATATTCGTGACACAGACTAACTCAATATAAAACGCTCGTAACAAAATATATAATGAAATGCGTTTACTATACATGAAATTGCTTTTTTACTTCTATAGTTTGAATTATTTTATGAATTTATAATATAATGATGTTTTTTACAACCGACTTTAAGGCGCTTTATAAGGTGCAGTCATATTTTGAAAAATATATAAAATGCAAGCACGTATCATTACGTATCTACATTCAGAATCTAATACATATTTTATATTACATTTTTATAAAGAAAAAAAATATAGTTTTTCTTATTACAATTTTAAAAATTATATTTAAATTGTTTCATTCTTAGTTTTTTTAACATTTTAATAAATATAATGAATTTTTTTACATTATTTACAATATCTGAGGTGTAGATATGTACAAGTTTCTTATATATTATCGGAAAAAATTAAGGGTACGTTTAAGAGTACCAAGGAATAAATATTAAATTTAATCATAAAAATTTATTATAATGTTATCACAATGCTTCGATACTTAAATTATATAATTTTCTCTTCTATTAGAAGCCTTTTTGATTTTAAAATGAATATTAATGAATATTATTTAAATCAAGAAAACATTTTGTAATGAGAATCAAGAAATTAAGATAATTTAGAAAAATTTTTATAAGTGTCACAAATATAAATGATTGTCCAGTTTTGTACGTACAGAAAGGATTAAATAAGAAAGACAAAAAAATTAAAGTTAAACATTGCTTTTTGTAAAACAAAAATTTAGTTTTTTAACAAGACAATATTTAGGCGTAAGTTATCAAACTGAGACCAAAAATTTAAAGGATACTATGCTAATTCATAAGGATAATTAAATTTATTCGTATCATTATTATCAATACGTTTAATGCAGAAATATAGATATACATATACACTTTTTGATATATTGCGAAATCAATAATATCAAATCGATTATGAATTTCGTAATACAAAAAGCTCGAAAAGAAAAAAAAATATATAAATTACAAGAAAAATGCCAAATATGTTTGGCAGCAACAAGGAATTATTGTTTCACATCCAGGGTAAATACTCTATAAAAAAGCGATGGCGGACAATCTAAACATTAAAATTAGGAATTTATTAATATAATAAAATATTTTTCAGGAAAAAATATTTAATTTTTATTCTTTTATAATTAGTAGGAAAGATATTATAATAATGTACGTATTACGTACATTTAAACATGTATTGTATATATTTTTGTACACACATATGAATCTTAAACGTTATACACGTGTGAAATGAAATATATAAATTATTATTTAAAATCGGCAATTTTAACTTATATTTTATACGATGATATTATGCGTTGTGAAATACAGTATATTTTCTGTAACAAATTTATTTTTATAAAATTGTTTTTTGAAATTATTGTAATTGTAAAGTATGGAAATTATTTTCAGTAGAACTGCTAATAACTTTCTTTTTTGATATTTGTTTAATGTAAAATAATTAATTATAAAAAAATTAACAAAAATGTATATATATATATATATTTGTATATATTTTTTTTTTCTTCTTTTTAATAGATATATAATATATATACCTATTAGAAATGTGATTAAGAAATAAGATAAACACAAAGTGCATTATTAAAATGAGATTTATTTTGTTATTCAATTTATATTGAAAATAAAATTAATGAATATTAAAAAAAAATATTTAAATTCTTTATGTTCTTAAATATTGTACTTCTTCATCAAAACTGAATATAATGTAATTATAAATGCAATTATTATTTCGTAAAACTTTTTTTAATTAGAAAAAAAGATTGTAAATATACTATATCGATCCAGATTCTTTAGAGAGAACTGATAGAAATGATAAAACTTACATTTTACATAAGAACATTGTATAACGGGTAAGATTCATTTGTGGAGAGTTGCAAAAAAAATGCATCTTTTATGTTCTCTTCCAAAAGAAACTTTTTTTCCAAATAATCTAATGTAAAAAAAAAAAGAGAGAGAGAAATATTGTTGATATACATAAATTAAACATAATTTTTGATTGAGTGAAAAATTAAGATAGGTCGAGGGCGAAGTATAAATGCCAAAAATAATACGAGAAAGAGAGAAAAAAAAATGAGCAGTATCGAAGGAGGAGGGAGAAAAGATTAATTTTGTATTAACAATTATTTTAAATCACAGCACTGTGATACATGTGTAACTGCTTCGATGATGACATATCAATTTCACAATCCTTCTACATTATTACTATTATACATATACGTACATAGTACGAAACTCATATTTTGGGCAATACTTATATATATATATATATACTATACGTAAATGTTATATATATATACATACATATATATTTAACTACGCACTTTTACTATTTTTCATAAGCACGTGATTCTGATCCATTTAATAATACATATACAACTGATGCGCGCAAAGATACGAAAGGAAAATGAAAAATATATTCTCAATTTTTTTATTCAATTTACTTTCGAAATAGATAATGTTCGAATGGAAAAATTTTTAAATGCTCTCAACTATTTACAAATTTATAAAACTTAAACAGGATATATGTACATATAGATTTTTTTTTTAATTAAGAAATATTATTTGAAACAAATTTTTTTGAACGAAAACATAATTTCGTTGAAAATCAATGATACAAATTTACGTAAATTTAATAAGTGTAATCTCGAGATACATATAATAGAAATATTTTAAGACGCGCGTGCTAGATCATAACATAACAAGAACATAACAAATAATTAGGTATACGATAATAAAACAAGCATTGATTACTGATCATTGAAGCGTTTATGGTGATATATATATATATTACGTGGACGAGAAACAGAGCATGGCGATTGGGTTTGAAGAATGCGCGGATACAGATCGATGAGTTCTGATAGCAATTTATTCAAACGATGATCGCGACTAGTCTTCAATAGTATTCTATTTCCTATTAACGAATTTCTCCTCGCAGTATCACTATCTATGTTCCGATCGAAGTTCTATCGTCTTGATATCTCACGTTATATATCCATGCTCTATCTTTATATATATTTTTCTATATTCTATTTGTATCGTACGTTTTTTACGTTATTGCGGAAAAAAACATTAGTTTACTTACCGATTTTTCATTTTCAAACGTAACAAAGAAAGGCATTGGTTCTTCTAAATTTAAGGTTTAATTTTTCTCTCTAAATATCAATATTTATTAACCGGGCATGTAAACTGTCTTCTTCGTCTCTCTTCCTTGTCGGTAGAACCGTCTCCGAATCAAAGTATTACCTCATCGATAATGAAATTCATTTTTCTTTAAGAAAAAAAAAAAGCTGTTGTAACAAATGTAACAGTGCTGCGAGCTTAGTTAAATCGGATTTAAGTATTTTTCAGTGCAGAATATCCAGATAGTCGTCGATAAATAACAGTTCGTTCGTTCGTAAAGTTTAAGTTCTCGTGTAAATTTTTAAATATTTGTGAATTATTATTTATATATAAAAAAGTTTCTTTTTTTTCGAAGAAGAAACAATGAAATATAATTGTGAAAAAGAAAATCGTGCGCTGAAAAGATCGATGAAAAGAATAGCTAATATTAGAATTGGAAGAAAATTTTGTGAAAAAAAAGTTAGGTTACGGCAAAGCGGCATTTCTAGTTCTTCTTTTAATGATCACGTTTCTATCGTTGTCTTTTTACATACACAGAGTGCATTATTATAAAATGGAATTGCATAGTTGCTAAGCGCAGGTTAACCTAGACTGATTTACAAATCAATCAATCATCAATCAAGTCTGTGTCTATTTTGTCGGAAATAAAGTTGGGGAAAATTTTTTTTTTAATAATTATTGAATAACTAGTAGAGAAAAAAATATTATGCTCCATAGGTTGTTGAGATTTCTATTTACAAGTAAAAAAATCGGAATACACGGTTGTATCGTTTATAAAACGCATTCACTGCCAAAATATTTATTTAACTTTCTCGTTATTATTCTCGCAGATGAATTGTTCATAGAGAAAGTTATATAAATAATTTAACAACAGAGTAATAGAGTAAACGTACATATTGCAAAGAAAAATAATAAAAAAAAAAGAAAGAGAGAAAAAAAAAACAAATAAAATAAAATGCATCGTGGTGGGAAAATTATTTTGTAAAGATATTATTGTCGAATGTAACGAATGTTTAGGTTGAAAAGGAAATTACTACATATGTTTAGGTTGAAAAGGAAATTAATATAATTACAATCGATAAAATTCGATTGTAAATAATTTTTTTTTTGTTGAATAATGTTATATTATACGCGTAATATTATTTAAATAATATTCATTAGTATGTATTTAATAATATTATGATAATATAACATTACATTTTATAAATGTATTGTAAATACGTATGTAGCATATTTGCGTAATGTATTATGGATTGTATAAAGAGAAAGTTTCTTCGTTTTTTTTATTTTTAAGCGAATCTTAAATGATTATTTTTTTTATCTCGATTGATTCGCAATTTGCCCACTAATGCTTCCACGACAAACACACATAAAAATTATTCACACGTATGAAAGAGAATCCCCTTATTAAGTTATTACTTTTTAAACTTATTTATTATTTATAGTTAAACCTTAATATAATATCAGCAATAAACTTGATCGTTTATTCGCAGAATATAAACGTGTTTTCTTGTTTTCTTAAAGTGATTATCCAGCATGTTCGAATCGTTTCGTTTATTTTGCATGTTTAATTTTATATATATATATATGTATATTTTTATTCTTTATTTTTTTCTGTATTTATAAAACATTACAATATTATTTACTAATAATTTTATTCTGTAAATGGAAAATTACACACTAACGAACGAGACAGAGAAAGATATATTAGAAATATTTATTTATTATACAAAATAATTTTTTTGCATTTTCATCATTCTAATCATTAAGGTTGTAATCAAGACGTCCAACATTTCCACTATCGATCGATACTAATACCGTGTAATGTATATTTATGTATAAAAAAAAAATTATTATTCTTTTCTATTACTTATTTCGACTTTTCCCACCAATATGCTTTCTATACATAAGCTTTAACAGTGAATGCGTGCATAACTATTAATATAACGTTTCTATATGTGCTCGATAACTAACTAAGTGCATAGCACAGATATGGCGATTGTAGCATTTTTTCTAGCAAAAAAAAAAAAAGTCTTTTTTGTTAACAGCATTGAACAGATAGGATATTTCAAAAATCTGTGATCAATATATCGACGCGTATAAGCAGCATGAAATTTGTGATTGTATTAAGATGCAAATATTTTTTATACGAATTGGTGTATACGCTCAGACGGTACGAGGGACGAAATTAGCGGTTAGAAATATTCCGAATATTCGGAATGAGAGCAAATCGCAAGTATCGATTGTTCATTATCATTGAGCATTAATTTATTCGAATGTGATGTAAATATTAATAACTTTAGAAAAATGAAACTTTATTAATTTTATTTTTCGAGTTGTATTCAATTTTGAATTAGAACGTTATACAGTACGAAAAATTTATGACGTAATTTTATGAAAAATGTAATTTTATTCTGAAAAGAATTGTTTGAATATTTTTCAGGGATTATTTTATTTATACAATCGCATTATTTAAAAAAAAAGAAGGATTCGATTTACAGTGTGCGAGTTTCGCTTGAATTTTAAATAAAATTCAAGTTGTATGTATAGCTCAATAATTACGTATGCCGATATACCGTACAACCGATAAACCTGACACACGTTCCAACTGTCCAAGTTTCACGCTGTTTCCTGTTAAAAGAAAAGTAAGTCTTCCTATATGTCTATTCCTGCCACGCGCATCGACTGCCCCGAAGATATTTTTAAAAGAAAAACCTTCATGACTTTTCATTCGACTTTAATATGAATGTATACGTATGCAATAATGATAACACTATTTTCACGCTCGGTGAAATCCTTACTATTTTTGAAATCTTTTACCGATCGTATGGATTGAACATGCCACGTGTTAGTATATCACTTGATATCGATTGATTTTTCAACGTTATAGCGAGTAAAACGAGAAAAAAAAAAATATTGCAATCGTCAAATATGATACAAATTTAAAGGAATTTATAACACTTTTGGTACGAAAAATTACGATAATATTGAAAAAATTTAATTATACAATAAAGATAGAAGTTGCCCTTATGTGCTTGCGTGTACGTAATAGTAATTAATATCTCAATTTAAAATTTATTCAATTCACAGTTAGTTAAATAATATATACGGAAAATTACGATATATTGATAAAAAAAAAAAGTCTGTCGGTCTCTTCAAGAATCTGTTATATATATAATTTGTAATTTATTTATAATTATTAGAAGAATGTGCAAAACATGGTTTTTTTGCCATTCTAGCGACTAATTTTTCAATTATCCAAGTACATTGTTTGGAAATAATTAACAATATATAAAATACCGTATTGTGTCATCTGATCCCCTCCCTCTCTTTTGCAATGGTTTTGATACCAAATGTTCTAGCTCGTAATTTATAAATACATATATACTTCTATTTATAAGCATATGTCTTTTAATATGATACAAACAACTTAACAAAATACATATATTGAAATATATGTGTGTATATATACATATGTATATGTGATATGTACATACATATATTTGAAATGCGATACAGATGATACAATCTTTGTAATATTATGATATAATATATATATATGTATATGTGACACATTGATTAATATGTATGATGTAAGGAATGGATTCGGTGTATTCGTGTGAGGTTATTACGGCAAACACGTGCGAATACCCAAATATCGACGTTCGTTATTGTTTGTAAGTCTTCTTTCTTGTAAAACGTACAAGTTGTCTTATGTAAGAGAGAAAGGAAATAAAGTCGAAGTTCTAACGAAAAACTTTCTCATTATTTTCATCATCCAAATAGATAAGATAAAATAAGATAGAAGTAATACACAAAATTCAAGATTATTATAATTATATAATTTTATAATTTTCACTTTCTTTTAATAATAACAAAAATTCCATAATATAATAATTGTAACAGTGGCAATTATTTGATCATTTTCACATTAATCTTTTAGTTACAAAACATGTAAAAATTCGCATTCTTATGAATAAATAATTATACTCTTATGGTTGTTAACATTATGAATAATTATAAAATATGGTTTAGTGTTACAAAATATATAAATAATGTTCCATTACCGAGATTTACGTTACATGTTACAAATGTAAATAATAAAATCATATTGAATAAATGCAACAAAGATATGGCTTATAATATAGTTTCGTTCACGAGCCTTATTCATTTGTGATTATTTGTAAAAAAATATTTAACAAGCATTACATACGCAAGTCTTAAAATATGAAAATTAATATTATTCTGTAAAGAAAAACGTGACAATCAGATTATTCTGTAAAGAAAAAAATTGAAGACAGAATCAAAATATAAATATTATATTTCTTTAAAATTTTTAATTTATAAAAATGTTCATTAAATAATATTAACAATAATATTTTCTGATTTTACACGTTTGTCGATTATGATTGTTTAAGTCAACTTTTGACTTGTACGTGTAAATATCTATACAAATATATAACAACTTAATATCTATCAAATAAATGATAATATAAATTGACATTTATAACAATCGAGGCACCAGTTTACTAAAAAACAATATATACTTCTTTTCATGAATTATTTTTTTCATCTTATTATTTATATTTACAAAATATAACGCTACAAATGGCTATGGCAAATGGATTCTATCAAACAGAATTTCTTCCTTGTTATAAATAACAATAACGAAGACTAAATTTCTTGACTAGGCTGGAGCCATTCATTCAGTTTTTCAATAAATTTTAAAAATTCATAAATTAATATAATAATTTTTCTCCGTTCTTAAATTACATTTAAGATTCATTTTATTATATCCATTA
The DNA here is from genome assembly GCF_014066325.1 of Apis laboriosa. Lineage (NCBI taxonomy): Eukaryota > Metazoa > Arthropoda > Insecta > Hymenoptera > Apidae > Apis > Apis laboriosa. The sequence continues at coordinate 670,509 of NW_025222687.1, forward strand.
ATCCAAATAATGAATTATAAAAACAAAACATTTACGTTTTTCACGATAGTGTGTATGAAATTAAGAGAAATTTCTATCGACCAAAAAATTAGTTTCTTTATGTGTATCGAGGTGATTGTACTTTAATTCGTTGCTTCTGAGTGCGAGGAGAGCGTGATGTTACGCGAAATTCAAGAGGCAAATCGTAACAACGGCAAACGCAGCAACTTGGAAATTTAAACCAGTCGCTGAAAATACCACGGCATTCGTTGTTCGGGTCATAAGCTAATAATCGATGAAGTCGATATTGTTGCTCGCATCTGCATCCATCTCGACAGTACATCTGCTTGTTCTCGTGTCTTTCCATAAACAAAATTAAAAAATTTTTTTAAAAACATTGTCCAAGAATTTATATTAAAACAATATTTTAATATAAACTTACGTGCATTTCTCCCAATGAACGTATTGCTCGAAGGGATAAAGATTCAAAAGTGCCAATACTTCTCCTCGTGTATTGTTCGCCCAAAATGGTGCAACCACTTCCTCCTTTACAGGACAAGCATTCCTGAAATATTTTTATCATTTAGAAAAAATGCAAAATAATACATCATAACTATATATTATAATTATATTGTTTCTTTTTTCTTAATCTTAATTATACTCATCGTGAAAATTTTAATTTTTCGGACAAAAATCAAACATTTTTGGATCGACATACAAACAAAATAAACGACATTTACACTCCTCGAAGCTTAAGAACCGGTTGTTCCTGTTGATCTTTCGCCGCGACATCCTGATACAGCTGGCCTTCCATAGTCGAAACTTCCGGCTTATTCGGTCGATATTCTGGTCGTGGCCTGAACTCTTGTTGCTCGTTCGAGTTGGATGTCTCCTCCTCTTGAACGGTCGTCTCTTTCGGCGTCGCGAATAAATCTTCGCTACCATCGAGTTCATCCGGTAATTCGGTAGTACCGGGAAAATTCATAGTCGTCGTTTCCTCTATGTTGGATTCAGAAACCTCTACGACCTCGCCAGCTTCTTCAACGACCTCGTCTATTCTGTCTATTTGCTCGGAAATTTCATTGATACTGAAATTTTGCTCTTTCACTGTATAAGAACTTGTGACTGTAGGCGATGTCGTTACCTCGTCTGACGAGTTTTTCTTTTCCTCGTTCGTGCTATTTACCAAACTTGTCATCGAAGGAGTATTTCTCGTAGTTGATTCACGAACAGTGGTCGAAACAATCGTGGAGGATATAATCATTGTCGATGAATTTTCCTTGGTAGACGAAATGGTAGTTGTCGGTGGCGAAGTAGTAGTTGTCGTCGTTGAAGTCGAAATAGTCGAGGTTCTCTCCGTTGGTCGAAAATGAGGTCTTGTGTATTCGCTTAATTTTGGAAATTTGTTTAATCGTTTTGCAACGTTATCGTTGAACGATCTACTCGTAAAACCTCGTCCCTCGTCCCTGAATTCGTTGTTCAATTTTAAATCATCATCCGCCTCGAAATATTCGTAATCGTGACTGTACTGGTATTTTCTAAATTGTCGTTAGATAAATAAATAATCGATTAAAAAATAATATTATAATAAGGAAAAGATTATTCGAAATATTCGTATATTATTGGGAATCAAATCTTTATAGATATTTGACTTACCTATGATCATCTGAAAAATGATGATAATAATCATCGTATTTTAATTCTATATCATTTCTCTCAAATTCTGCTCTTAATACGTTAATATGTCTTTCGTCACCATACATGCGCCTCATTAATCCTTGATTCTCTTGTACAAAACGACGAACTGCATGCCTATATAATAAAATTATATCATAAATATATCGAATCTATTTCATTATATTAATATCATCATTATATATTATATATTACAACACAAATGAAATTTCGATTGAAAACACTTTCTATTATTTCGAATATTTCGTACTACATATCACAACAATCATATTTCGAATGAGTATATTCAGTATCGAGAGTAAAATTACATCGCTTTCTCAATATTCTAGTAGTTTTGTCACGTATGATTTTAATAATCGAAGCATACAGTCTATTTAAAATTCATAACGAGGATGAATTCATTTGAAACTTTCAGTAGAAGTGAGGTATAGAATAAACATAACATTTAATATTGCAATATTGTGAATAACAGTTGGAATTTAAACTAAATTTCAATAACAAATTATAAATAACTATTCGTTTCATATATATCACCACGTACATATATAAAAATATGTTTTACAAAATCACTGTCTTAAAGATACACTACAAAGCCAAAAAAATCTATATCTTTCATATTAAGGATATAATATTCTAATTGTTGACAATATACAATATATGTCGATAAATTAGAGAGTGATCAAAAAGTTTCCGAGAGTAACGCCATCTCGCGTTTGGATCGCAGAAGCTCCGACTTGTTACTAGCATAGCAGAATATACGAGGAGGTATGCGAACTGTGTGACGTCACAGACAAGGTACGCAACATTGTGCAAGAAGGACAGAAAGAATCTTTAATCACGCCGTATGGAAAATTTATTAATTACTCATTTTCTACTTAAAATTTCTGAACTTTTAAGCTTGCATCTTGAAGCTACAGCTTTACACAAGTTTCTCGTATCAATTTTAATATGAAATTCTTTTTCATTAATTATTTATTAACAATTAACGCGTCATAGGAATTAATACATTGAAGACGCCATATTGAAAATTAATTAATAACTCGTTTTCTAATAAAAATTTCTGCACTTTTAAACTTTTATTTTGAAGTTAAAATTTTAAACAAGTTTCTAGTGTCAATTTTAATATGAAATCCTTTTCAATTAATTATTTATTAACATATTAATTTATTATCATTTCTAATGTATCGAGACGCCGATTCGAAAATTCATTAATTATTCATTTTCTAATTAAAATTTCTATACTTTTAAACTTGTATTATGAAGCTAAAGCTTTAGCAAAGTTTCTCTTATTAATATTAATATGAAATTCTTTACCTTTAATTATTTATTAACGATTAACTTATCATAATTTCTAATACGGAAATTCAAGACATCAGTTTGAGAATTAATTAATTATTCGTCTTCTAATCAAAATTTTCTGCACTTTTAAGCTTTTATTTTAAAGCTAGAGCTTTAATCAAGTTTCTTCTATCAATTTTAACGTGAAATTCTTTTTTATTAATTATTTATTAACGATTAATGCATCGTAATTTCTAATACATTTAATAAATAATTAATGAAAAAGAATTTTATATTGTAATTGATACGAGAAACTTATCTGAACCTCTAATTTTAAAATACAAGTTTAAAAGTGCAGAAATTTTTATTAGAAAACAAATAATTAATTATTGTTCAAGTCGGCGTCTCGATGTATTAGAAATTACGATGCATTAATCGTTGAAAAATAATTAAAAGAAAAGAATATCACGTTAAAATTGATACAAGAAACTTGGTTAAACTTCTAGATTCATGAAATAAGCTTAAAAGTGCAGAAATTTTAAGTAGAAAACGAGTTATTAATTAATTTTCAATATGGCGTCTTCGATGTATTAATTCCTATGACGCGTTTATCGTTAATAAATAATTAATGGAAAAGAGTTTCATATTAAAATTGATACGAGAAACTTGTGTAAAGCTGTAGCTTCAAGATGCAAGCTTAAAAGTTCAGAAATTTTAAGTAGAAAACGAGTTATTAATTAATTTTCAATATGGCGTCTTCAATGTATTAATTCCTATGACATGTTAATCGTTAATAAATAATTAATGGAAAAGAATTTCTTATTAAAATTGATACGAGAAACTTGTGTAAAGCTATAGCTTTAAGATGCAAGCTTAAAAGTTCAGAAATTTTAAGTAGAAAACGAGTTATTAATTAATTTTCCATATGGCGTCTCGATGTATTAGAAATTACGATATATTAATCATTAATATAAATAATTAATAGAAAGCTATTTCACACTAAAATTGATATAGGAAACATGTCTGAACTTCTAGCTTTAAGATATGAGTTTAAAAGTCTTGAAATTTTAAGTAGAAAACGAATAATTAATGAATTTTCTATGCGATAAAGTAAAAATGCTTGTTATCTTTCTCGCACAATGTTGCGTACCTTGTCTGTGACGTCACACAATTCGCATACCTCCTCATATATTCTGCTATGCTGGTAACAAGTTGGAGCTTCTGCGATCCAAACGCGAGATGGCGCTGATGTCAGAAACTTTTTTATCAACCTGACTTATCTATTTGATTAAAATGTATTTCATCAATATTTAAGAATTTAAATGTAATGTAATATTGTAATATTGTAATGTAATTCACATAAAATGTAATGGTATATACAATAATAGTTTCTACAATATATAAAAATGTAAATATATATATACATATCAGAGAATCAAAAATAGAACGAATATTGCTCGTTATCATCTCTTGAATTTCCAAAGACATTTTCTCAAAAACAGGATGAAATAGAAAATTAATTATTGGCGATACGATTGATAATTTGAATGTTCTACTTTATCCTGCTTTTAAAAACATATCTTTGACATTTAAAAGATGGCACTAGTTTTCAATTCTTACTTTCTTACTCTGTTTTATCCTATTTTTGGAAGAGATATTTTTGATACTTGAAAGATGGCGCCAAAGGTCAATTCTTGCTCTATAACTCTTAATATTTTCTATTCTTTATTTTTCGTATTTTATTTGCGATACATTTTATAGATGGCGCTGATTTCAATATTTTTAACCTATCTTTGCTTTCTCTCACTTTTTGTTTTTTTATTTTTTTTTAAGCGTGATTATAGGCACCGTATGTGATCAATTGAATATATTTTCATTATTTTCTTTTCGAGGAAATAATTATCTTAATTTAATATAAATCTTAATATAAATCTAATTAATTGTAATATAAAAAATATAGATATAAAGATATAAATAAAGATATAGATTCTTAATTTTATAATATAATCTTAGAATAACAAATACCGATCGATTACAGATAATTATTTAAAATTTTATAATGAAATTTAATTATTTTTAATTATTATTAACATTTCAATTCTGTACCTCGTAATTCAAATTATATATAAATTTCTAGCATTTAATATGAAATTGTGAAAATATTGTTTCTTTTTATATTTTCTAAAAATATGATAACTTAAAGATATAAATATGCAAAAGTATATATAAAAGTAAGTATAAAACAAGACAATGCATCAAATTACATAATTAGAATTAAGTAAAATGATGAAAAAATGTTTAGTTCCTGAAAATATATCAAGAAATGGAAATAAAGATAAAGATAAGTATAAAGTATAAAACAGGTAAGTATATCAAACTCCATAATTAGAATTAAGAAAAACGTTAAAAAAATGCTTAGTTTCTGAACATATCGTAGCAGAAAGAGGTAAGTATGTAAAGGTAAGTAAAAAAATAGGTAAGTATTAAAAAATGTTTACGTGTCACTTTCTTTCAAATTATATTCTCCTAATACAAAATTTTGAAATCCGGTCGAAAAATTGTATCGAAACTTAAAAATTTTAAATTTCGAAAAGGCGGGAAAAATTTCGCGTGCCACCTCCTATATTATTATATTCTCCTATTACAAAATCCTAAATTGAGACAAAAATTTTTGTCGGCCAAAATTTCGACAACGTATTAGGAGAACATAAATTGAAAGGAGGTTGCTCGAAAAATTTTTCCAAGAATTCCGATTCCAAGAATTTTCGCTCAATTCCACGAACTTTTGCTCGAGTTTCAAATTTTTGACTTTTAACAGGAGAATATAAGTTGAAAAGAGGTTGTGTTTGAAAAGTTTTTCCAAGAAATCCGATTCCAAGAATTTTCGCCCAATTCCACGAACTTTTGCTCGAGTTTCAAATTTTTAATTAAGAATATAAGTTGAAAGGAGGTTGTTTGAGAAATTTTTCCACGAATTCCAATTCCAAGAATTTTTATGAAATTTTATATATCTATTTATTCTATCATTTTTTTCTTCAACTATCAAATTTTTGACATTTTTTTAATTTTAGAAATATTTACTTTTTATATACTTACCTTTTACTTACCTTTAATTACGATTTTCTTTTTTTGATATTTTTTTTTATATATTTTTTTATTAGTTTTCTTAATTTTAAAGATATTTATCCTTTATACTTACCTTTTACAACTTTTTGAAATTTTAAACGTTTTTTCAACAGTTTTCTTAATTCTAAGATACTTACTTTTATATACTTACCTTCTCGTAGTATTGAATTTATCATCTTAAGTATTTCTCCTTTTTTTGATAATATTAAAAAGAATTTCAAATAAAAATTGAATGTTTTAAAGAGATCATTATATTTGACGTAATTCATTTTTTTATAAACGAATGCATAAAAAAATTATTAACTTTTTTTTTTTTAATGAGATTATGCATTTTAATGCATTTACAGCTAAATATTCTCTATGAAAAAGTACTGAGTCATGCTAGTCGAAAAATTACTAATTCAAAAGATATTCTATTATTTATTAAATAAATGGTTTTTTATGGCTAATAATTTTTTATAAAAACTCATATGTTATATTTGTTAATGTACACAATAACGTATATTCTATTTAAAAAAATAATTTGATCTTCATACTATTTCTACGCATTCATTTATAAAAAAAATATTACTTTATATTATATTCTTTTTAAAATCATTCTCTTTTAACCAAAACATTATCTAATATTATTAAATTTCTTTACGATATTTATATTTCTAACTTAATATATAATATCTAACCAGATATTATATTTCTAACTTAAGCCTTCATTAATCCTTTTGTTAAATATTTCGTTAGAAAGATAATTCTGTTAACTTACCAAGGATAAGAGCTGCCAGCTATTGTGCACCAGTTTTGCCGTTGAAAATCACAAGGAAGATTCGACAATCGGGCACGACCAGCCCGAGAATACGGTTTAGTACAAGCCGAGGACGCATCGTATCCGAAAGTGCTTGGTCCACCACCTCCTTGACATGTTACAAGCTGATATACGATCACCTGTGCAAATTTACAGAGAAATTTCGCTCAAAATCCATTCCGTTTCGATTAATCTTCGTCTTGTCGTCAATTGACACGAATCATGATTCAATTAAATTGTTAAATTGAAATTATAATCGTAACACCTCGATCACATATGAACGGAACGAATCGAATATCACTCACCTGAAAGACGAAATGCACGATCACATTCATAACTCGCGTTTGATTGACGTTTAATCCACAGTTTGGACCTGCAACCCGTTTAGGTCCGAATATATCACACTGTTAATCGACAGGAATCTGTTACAGAGGACGAAAAGTTCGTATAATGTTTCTTCTTTTCTTACATCCAGAAACACTGCAGCAACGTTTCAACGAGAAAGAAATATCCGCTAGAACTATCGCTGTACACAGATCACGATCGCGAAAAAATTGGAAGAAAGAAAAAAAATGGCACTATAGGTTACACGGCCATTGATAGAAAACATGGGTGCAGCGTTTTCTATGTAGGAAAAGAGAACATGGCACGAACTTTTCGCCCACAATAGCGTTTTCACTGGCGTAAAAAAAGAACAGAGGCTACATGACAGCACCTCCGCGCGCGAAGAGGACGCTTTCATTACTGAGCGTGTAATCAGCCGGCGTCGCGTGCGTTGGCAAAACTGGTAAAAGTACTTATACAGCGGCAAGTGTCCTCTGCGTGTATACGCGATCGCGTTCGACTCGTTCGGTTGACCGACAGAGTTGGAGGGAGAGGCTTAAGAAGAAAGGAGGAAGAGAGAGCACGTCCAGAGGCGAAGAGTAGGTCACTAAGGAATGTACCGTTACATTTCGGCCCATCGATGTGTGTCACGGGGCTCCGCAGTGACGTAGCAAGGGCTCTCCTAGCCGCACACTTCTTGCTTAACATCTTCTATATCTAACCTAACAAGTCCAATCGCTGAAAATAGCAATATTGTTCCGAACAACTAGATGCGCCACTGGTCTATGTTGCCGCCATTCGCTTCTTCTCTTCTCTTTAAATCGCCATTTGCGCTGCATCTCTCGATATCTGCTTATGTCCTTTCTCTTTGGCATCGTTCTTTTTTTTTGTAAACGATCGATGCTCGAAGAAAGTACGGATGAACACGATCCCCTCCATCGATTTCATGGCTATCTCGAAATGGCTCGCTTTGTTTACGTACGATCAGAACAAACTATTTAACGAAACTTTCCGCATGTTCTACTAACCTCAAAACTACTGTCACTTGAAATTTCTTTCATTGGATTTTTTATTTTTTTGTTTTTTGTTTTTATGCAACGAAACGTTCATAAACAAAACGTTGAAAGTGTAATGCTTTCGTTGTCGCACAAATATAGATACGAATTATGATAATTGAATCAACAAACTGTTCCCAATATACTTGGCATTTAGCGTTATATACGTTCAGTTGATTTTTATGGCATGGCAGTTTTAAACGAATAAATAAAATTGAATACACGATACATTTTGCGATAATCATTCTTACTTGCTCACTCATATTCTGTAAGCAAAATTCTGCTGAGTTTTCTCAAAGATGTATCTTTTAGTTTAAATAATTTTAGCCTAAAGGTAAAGCAGCATTATACCATTCCGTTAGGTGAATAGGATTGGATTATTGGAGCATCGTTTCGTCCGATTACTAGTTGGCAAAATACCAGTTTGCCGTGGTCGCTGGTGAACGCAGATACTGGTTCTTGCATCTTCACCTACAAGTAGAAAAGAAAGCTGTTCGTATCGGAGTGCTCGCGCGCATTCTACGCCATTAGTGATCTTTGATTATGCTACAATTTCTGATAAGCGTTGCCAATTCTGATTACCGGTCATGCGTAAACTCGCTCGAATTTCAGGGAACTAGAAAATGTTGAACGCTTCAAGGCATGTTCTAAAATGATACATCGAATGCATGCTACCATCCAGTTTGCCATTAGATTTACATTATTATTAGATTTAATTCGATGTGATTTTTTTTTATTTTTATGATATTTCGAAGACATAAATATAAATAATATCTTTTTATAAATATTTTTTCAAAATATTTTTCAGTATGATAGTGAAATACGAATAAAATGTCACAATTTAAGATTGCGGCTTAAGTGTGTGAATTAAATATTGATATTTTATATATTGTTAAAATGAAGTAAAAGTTTTGTAGAAATCAACGAATGTAAAAAATATAGCAGTAATATTTTTAAACATGATCGTTACTCTTTGCAACGAGCAATTTAATTAAAAGTCGAATAATTATTACATTTGTATACATTATAGCGATATATCACATAGTTATATTTTATACAAATATACATCATTAAACATTTAAATTTTTTATTATTCAAAAATTATATTTAATATTACAAAACGATCAGTCAAGAAGAATTTGATTACTAAAATATATATAAAATTTTTTAATGAAAATTTCCTTTTAATTCTTTATAATATTGTCGCAATTTCGTAATTTATTCTACGTAATTTTTATTTTTAGAAATTATTTATATATAAATTTGAAAATTTGTTATTAATATCATGCAATTTCTTTATCTTTTGTCCCAAATGAAAATAATCATCCATAATCGATTAAATTATTAAATTAATAAATGTTTTTTGCCTATGCTTCAGTCATTTCTTCTCTTGTAGGATCTTTGCGAAATTTCCAAAGTCCTCCTATATACCATAAAACAACGCAAGAAAGACTTAAAATTGATGTGAAGTGGAGAGCACCGACGTAGCTCATCATCCAATCATGTACTAAACCTTAAAAATAAAATAAAAAATCATATTTAATATCTGTCCAATATTTATAAGAATTAAAAATATTTCTTTACCTATAAATGGGCCTATAGTAATAGATAAAATTCCATTGCAAACCATTTGCATTCCGTATGCAGCCGGTAGTCTCTCGAGAGACACATAATCAGGAATTATTAACGTTTGGAAGACCGCTTTTGTTCCTTTTGCGATCCCAATAATCATTGCGACACCTATCACCACCACATAAGTATTTCCCCAAGTTGACAATACTGAAACATTGAACGTAAAAATCATTGAAATGAATTTTATCTTAATATTTCGAAGAACTTGATAAATATATACATACTTTCTAATAGTACGTAAGATAAATACGATATAAAAGAAAAAAATTGATTCAAAAAAATTGATCCCACTCGTAATTTTGCAGATTACCATAAAGTTGAAATCAACCCACCCAGCAGATCGTAAATCGGTTGGCGTGAAGGGGTCGATTTCTCATTTTCGAATATTTTACGTTGCTTTTACGTACTGGTCCTTCCAATGGTGGATCCTATCAAGGAAACCACGTAAAGGTTCCTCGATGTCCAACCGGCCTTCTGCGCCAAAAATGGGACGCAGAGACGTCCGGTGATGTCCGAAATCGCTTGGATAGACATGACGGTGGCGATCGAGGTCCTTTCCAGTCCGGAAAGTTCGGTAAGAACGAAAGGTATCATTGTGTTAAAATTTGTTTCCGCGACTAAAGATACTCCCATACCTGTTCAAAAAGTGACTATTATTGTAAAATTATTTGTAAAATTGTGATTTATAGGCGACTGATTAATTTTCTATCTTCTTTCATTTTTCGACTGAACGTTTAATTATTGTGTACATAATACATTGTGTTACACTTTACTTTGCTTTGAGTGCTCTTATCTGTTTCACTCGACGAGTTGTCTACATACTTATCGTATATTTTTTTTATCAATGCACCATCGAAACCGTATCGATATTTATTCGTTGTTCGATTCTCGAACGAATCAAAAAATTATATTCTTATTTATCGAATTCTTTGTGAGTTACCTAAAATAATGGCTACGTAACGAGCATCCTTCAAAAGGGCAAGATCCATGTGTTCCATAATCGTTGCCCAAACTGATTTTTTCTCCTCTTTCACGTTTTCCACGTTCGCGTTCCTCTGTCGTTCACTCGACACGTTCCCTTTCTGTTCCGATTCTTCTTCCAATAATCGACAATTGGGATCGATACCATTCTCCACGTTTAATTTCACGGTAATTTCTTTCGCTGCGTCGGTGTCGTTGCCCTTTTTTATTCTTAAGATCTATCATAAATCAAATATCTAACAGTTAATCATTGCTACCTAACCTGCAATTTTAAAGACACACGTACGAACTACTTTGCTCACTGCTGGAAAGAAAGAAGTCTTACGGGACGGTATAGAGGGGTGCTTCGCTAGACCGTTTATCCCCACTTCAGACGCTTTGTTGACGATCCTGCCATTACACTCTACATAGTAGTAGAAGAATTATAATTTGAATATTCAAAATCGTAAAAATTATTTTCATTTATGAAGTTATGTTAGAATAATCATTCAAGACTGGAAGTTGAAATACTTTCGAAACTATCCATAATATTTCTTATTCCTATACATATAATTATTATGAGAAATAAATACATTTTTATATCATATCGATACGTTAGAATTCTCTCTAGATTCTATGCCTACGCTAATACACCGAGGATTAGTATACGTGACAAATACCATGAAATAAAAGTACGTGTGAAAATAGGCGTTTCCTTCCGAATTAACCAATCAGACACCTTTCCAACAATGAACAGTACAAAGGATATGTTTTAACTTGTATTTTCTCGCCGATAGATTGAAAGATATAGAAGAGAAAATATATCGTAATAAAAATATATCCACGTTAAAAGAATATCGTGCAGAAAAAGAAAAAAAAAAGAAAATACATTTAAAAATGTGATTAAACTCACTTGTTTCTCCTTAAGTGGTTTGAGAAGTGACGCTCCGATCAACGAGTGCATGGATATGGCAGAGAGGATCAAAAGAGTCCCGGTGGTCGCGTAATTTTCCAATAATTTCGCGATTAAAAGGGGCATCAGGATAGGTCCAAGGCCGGTTAAAGTGACCGACAGTCCCATGGCGATGTTCCTCTTCTTTTGAAAATACGTGTTCATAGCGAGATTCGTGGCTGGAAACATGATACCATGCCCAATACCTAGAAATTAATTTTTCACTTTTTTAGTTCTCGTTTCTCGAAAATCTCTTCTTCGATCTCTTCTGCGAAGATGAAAAAAAAATGGAAAAATGGAAAAAGACAAAGGGGCGATTCATACAGCAACTACTCACCCACGATAATGCAATAAGTGATGATAATGGAGGGCAAGGAGATTGCGTATGCAGCTGCACAGATTCCAATGATGACAATGAAACCGCCGAGAAACGCGACTTTTCTGAACGTGAATCTCTTCATCATTGGACCGCTTATCAGACCCAGGCTACATGTGATCGTACCATTCAGATGAACAATTAACGATGTTTGTGTGGCGGTGATATCGAGTGAAAAGAAACGTTCTCTAAAGATTAGACCGAAAGTTTGTTGTATCGGAAGTATCGCTAGCTGCAACATATTTATTCCGATGAGTCAGATTTGCATGTATTTATAAGCGTAAGTTTTTATTTTTGTTTTTTGATAAAAGAAACTGATAATATCACAATAACTTAAGCAAATAGTCGATATAGTTCTTCTTTATCGTTTTAATTAATCGTGAAATTAACCGTTCTTTTTCTAGTAACGCGAAGAAAATTTGAGTAGACCAGTTTCAAATATTTTAATCCTTCGAACATTATAACAAAATACAAAACTGTTTTGAAAATACAAAACTGTTTTGAATATTTGAAATACGTATAAATTTGTATACATAACAAATTTGTTGACAAAATATTTCTATATCTTTGTGTAATCTCCGGAATAAAAACACGAACGAAATTGTCGAGTGTTGTTTCAAAAAAAAAAAAAAAAAAAAAAAAAAAAAAAAAAAAAAAAAAAAAAAAAAAAAAAAAAAGAGGAAAAAAATAGAGAGGAAACTCACATTGATGATAGTGACACCGGCGACTATTATCCACGCCCATCCTCTATCAGTTTCACCGTGTGACATCTTATCGATCATGATCATGAGATTAGTGTTCCTCTTCTACATCCACGTTACAAGTTTCTTGTACGGAAGGATCATGCAGAAGGAGATGTCGTTCTGCCTTCGTTTCCTTCGCCTCGCCTTGAAGCCGGTGGCAGACTGCAAACTTTAACGTGTCGACCGAAATACAAAGGCGGGATTGGACAAATGATAAGATACGCTGCTCTAAGGTTGGATAAGTGTTAGACGTGTACGCCCACGCACACATATACGAGTAAGCAAATTGTTTACAAGTTCCGCGAACATAAATCGAATCGAGATGTTGAATCGTTCCAATGCTCGATCGTTTTTCGTTCTTGTTTTTTATATTGTTGTGCGTTAAACAAATTTCTTCTTATAAAAAGTTACGATCGTGTGTGTAAAATTGTATTTTGTTATTAAAAAAAATGAATATTGTTTTATCAGAAAAGAGAATTTAGAAGGATCGAATCGAATTATAAGTATTTATATAAGGTATAACAAAGCAAAAGATCATTTCGTTGATCATCTGAGACAGATTAACTTCTCTTTGATCTTTTCGTATTTTACCGATTGACAATGATATATCGATGCTTAATGGACTTTTGATTAGATAAAATTTAGATTAAAAGTATTAATCATGAGATATTAATTAAAGAGGAATAATTAGTAATTAGTTTTTTTAATTAGAATAATTGGGAAAATTTTATTCGAAAGAACGAATAGAAAATCGTATTGCGTATTCTTTAAATTTTATTTGTATAAATTATTTGAAATTAAATATTGATCATAAATCATAGGATTACATTGTACGATTTTCAAGATATACAAGCTGTAAAAGATAATATGAAATTACGCAAAAAGTTTTTGAGAAGTTACGAGTTCTATATTTAAAAGAAATTTATCTATAATTAAACGAAAAGAAAATAGAGAAACGATTAACATTCTAATCGCACGATATCACTATCATTACACTCAATAAGATAATCATTTTTTAATAATACGAATTCGAGTGATTTAAAAATTTCTAAATACAATTATATTATATATTTATATCTTTAATATAAGTATATTAAAAATGGTACACGTGCTTCAATTACAAAGGGACAAAGAATACGATATTGCGCCATGCCATTTTAAACCTATTGTTTAATAATGGTTTGATGACCCCTCTACACAATCCATCCAATTGAGTTAACATCCAACGTTAAATGTGAATGATCACTTGGATATTTTCTTTAAATTTCAGATGAACGATTATTTATAGCGGTGTATAATAACACTGATATGAAATTTCATTATCAACAAATAAAATACTTCGTTGAGTAATATTATAAAAAGAAAAAAGATATCTACTTACCAGATATTTATACGAGAAGATATAATATTCCATGATTGTCTAGTTTTTCAGGTTTCTATGACTTCTTTCATTTTATATATCTTTTGGTAATTTATTATCAATGATAAAACAATTTGACATGCCATATTAATTTTTCTTTTCAAAATATGATTATAATAATATAACTAAAAAAAAAAAAAAGAACAATATTTAATTTCCGTAAACTTTACGGAAAAAGATTTTTGATAAAGATACATGTTAATTAAAATTTTTTTTATGTTATGAAAATAAGCGATAATTATAAAATGTAATGCGAACGCGAATAAAAAATATTTTATTGAATACATGTGATTTCTGATATTCATAATACTGATATTCATTAAAATATTCATGAAGGCGATACTTTTCAATACATTTTATTATTCATTGTTCACGAAAGTGTTAATAAAATAATGTTTGCAATAAGAGACTAATATCTCGAAGAAATAAAAAAAAAAAAAAAGCACTTACGATGGAACGAAATCAAGATCGAGATCGAAATCGAAATTGCGATTCACTATTTATCATAGCCGTGTGAAAACATGCGTGGAAAAAGGAGGAAGATTAAATTACAAATTGATTTATATTTTTCTATCGCGTTGTATTTCACCGGAAAACAAGTGTTTTTCCATTCTCGAATTTTTCGGTCGATATCTTGAAACGTCGTAAAAATATGAGCAACGCTCCGAGCTGCGCACTGTTTGTGACTGACTCGATGAAGAGAAGCGAGCCGATAAAAACCGGCTTCGTGACTCGACTCCGGGCCGAGGCTGGTCTTTGACTTTATTTACGCGCGCCATCGCGGTGTCTGCGATCGACTTGTATACGCGAGATAATATTTCGAATAATTGTAGTATTAGAATCGAAGTATGCGTTTTGTAAATTTGTCCTTTTTTTCTTTTTTTTTTTTTCTTTTTTTAAGAAAAGGACTTCATCTCTGAAATAGTAGTTGAGTGTTGTTGATTTAAAAATAATTTTTTTTTCAATTTTTTCTTTTCTGTTTTCGTTTTACATATTACATGCAATTTCTTGAGAATTTGCAATTAAATAATGCACGATGATTGAATTAGCATTTATGATTTCAAGGAAAACTACGTGCGATCTTCCGTGGGAAATTTTACATTTGTAAATATATTTTTTTCGTTTTAAAATGTTTATTAATTATTTATTTTCTTTTTATTCTAATAGAAATTTTTTTTACGATGAAAAATATTCAAATTGAGAACGATGGATTGATAAAAACTTGAAAAGATTTTTCTTTTTAAAAATATCAAATATTACATAAATTTTATCGAAACAGAGTATGTTTTATATGAAGAATTGAAGGTATAAAAAAAAAATAGGTTTTATGGACTCGCGCTTCTTTTTTTTTTTTTTTTATTTGTATTCATTTATATAAAATAGAAGATTAATAATTGAATATTTTATATATATCACGAAATAAAATTTGATTTTAAATATAGGATCATACAAATTATACAAACTATATAAATTCGTATAAATAGTATGGTATGATAAAATATCAGGTACGCATCTTTGTCTAAAAATATTGTATATTATAATATTATATAACCCAAGATGGACATCGTAATATCTGTAACAGAATTATGAATCTCGAGAGAATTGAAATAAATTATACTATTTAAACGAAAACATACGTAACTAATGTTAGATATTATATCGATTTTAATAAAATTTAAACGTTCATTCCATCGATACATCTTGTGTTTTTTTATTTAAATCGGATTTTTCTTTTCTAAATATCTTGCATATAAACTCAATACTCCACGTAACGAACATGGCAGATATTATTAATGTCATCACGTGTATACAAATTGCATAACTTTTACTGGCATCTCTGATGTATCCTGTAAGGAAAAAAAATTATTATTCGATAATTTATCATGATTCTTATTATTATGTTAAACCTACCGATCAACGGACTCAACATTATGACGAATAAACCTTTAGATACCATAAACATCCCAAAGGCACTTGGCAATTTGCTCAAGGAACAGTATTCGGATACGGTGAGATTTAAATTCACCAAAGTTGCGCCCCGTAAAAATCCTATTATCACGAATATCACTATCAAAAATGTCCCTTTCGATTGCGTCACCATTACTGGAAACCAAAACACGATATTAGAAGAAATCAACGAGCGAATAAATAAAAGATGATTTCTCGCGAACGTACTCGATCGTCCAATCCCAACCAATATGGAAAACGTCCAGAATACGATCCTTTTTTTCAATCTTAATCTATCGAATATGGTTGGGAGTGTGAGTCGGGCAAGAATGTCGGTGAACGCAGTTATCGATAAACAGGAAGCGATCTCGGCTTTGTTCATTCCTATCGACCATCAAGTTCCTTCAAAAGGTCCCAAAAAATTCTAAAAAATAGGGCACACGGTGGAACGAAACTCGAGAAAAAAACGCGATAAACGAAATCCGCTAACAAAGTTCGTTCGATCGAAGTTTCTTTCAAGGACAAGTTTGTTGTTGATTGTCGTTTCTCCTTCTTCTTCTTAAGTTTTATGGCACGATCTTTGTCGCTCGTTTATCGCGTTTTTTCGAGTTTCGTTCCACCGCGTGCCGTAGCTAGGATGTTGCTAGGCTAAACACATCCTTCGCTACTCTACTAATATTTATATTTTCTAGAAATTTCTTTCTAAGAATCACTTACCTATACTGGACAAAAAGAACGGCGTCATCAGTTTGAAGTTGGACTCGGCTACATAATATAAGCTCAGACCGACGATGATGTTTATATACACACCATCCTTAAATAAATCCAGATCGAAAGTCTCTTTTATTTTTCGTAACAACTCGTTTTCTTTGCCGTGTTGCTTTATCTCCTCGTACGTCGCGGTATTGTTTTCGCAATCGTTCGTACCGTATTCGACCTTTTTCGTCGTTTCGGCATCATTTAACCGTAGTAACGTGTCATTCTCTGAGGAATTATTTACGGGCTGTAGAAGGAATTTTGTTCAACCATTTGAAAAAAATCTTATCACGTTTACACATGAGATAATTAAAAAAAGAAAAATGAAAAAAAAAAAGAAAAAGCGAAGTTAAAGAAATTAGAAACGTAAGTACGATAAAAAATCTTACCTTCCCAATGGGTTTTGAACTTTCGACTCGAAGCGGACGTAATAAACAAGCGCCTACGGTGGAGTGCAATGCCCATCCTCCAACGATTAACATCGCGCCACGAAATCCGTAAGCAGCCAAAAGAAGATGTATCAACTACAAGAGGAGGAAGAAATCATCGATATAACATAATTTTGCATAACTTATCTGTTCACCTATTCTGAAATCATTCTGGAACAAAAGATAGATTTATATTCGCAACGAGAACTAATTCATCGAAGTACTTAGAAAGATTATCAAACTGGCTCGATCGATAATTTTATTTTCGTTATCAGTAAAAATTATTTATTCATATACTTTACCTGAGGCACTATCATCATGGCCAATGTTGTGCCTGCCATAGAAAATCCTACGGCCTGTCCTCTCTTTTTGTCAAAAAATGTGTTCAATGCGACGAAAGATGCTGCGATCGCCAATCCAGTTCCTAATCCTAATACGTACATTAATTTTATTTATTTAACGATGAATAATAATGAATAATCGGTTAAAAATTAACGAAAATATTGATTTTACAATATTGAGGAAGGATGTTATATAACTCTAGAATACGAAAAATATTTTAACTAGACATCGAATATTTAGATTAGATACGAATGAACTATCGATAAGAATATTTTTACATATAAAAATATGCAAAAAGCTTAATTAAATCTTCGTTTTTTTTTTGAGAAAATCGAAAATATGTGAAATGAAGAACAATTCGTCTTATATTTTTTTTTCGTATTTAATAGACAATTATACATATTTTTGAAAATTTATTAATTCGATTAATTTTATTCTGTATGTATCTTCGACTTATTTTTTTTTTCTCTTTCTATCCGTTTGTACAAATGTTAGAACAGTTGCTCGTAAAAAATTTGTTCCAAAGGCTTATCACCTACTTACCTCCCAAAATACTATAAGTGCAAACGATATGGATCATGCTATTTGCCCTCGATGTCAATATCAATCCGCTACAACTTAAAAGAGATCCAAAGAAAGATACTTGTCGATAAGAGTACTTTTTCAATAAAGGTCCTACCAAAAGACCTAAATTGATGATAAAATAAATTTATATTAACAATAGAATGAATTGATATATATTGTTCGTTAAATTTATTATTATTATTATTATTATTTTCATACCGGAAAAATTGACGATAGCGTCGAGAATGCTCATTATCAATGATGCTTTCATTGAATCTATATCGAGCTCTAAGAAAAGATCGTGAAAGAGAAGGCCAAACGAGGGATCCAAGGATCTTAAAGAGAGCTGGAAAAATTTATAAAAATCACGCGTATTTCGATGTTTTCTATACGAGTTATATAAAAATATAGAAAATAAAAATAAAAACAAGCTGATAGATAACAACGATAATCGAGATATAAAAATTGGCAGATAACAAAGGATAGAAAAACAAGCTGCTAACACGTCAACGGAGCGTGGAAATTGTACGAAACGTAGAATTTCTTCGTTTAAATATGCACAACTCTTCTCAAACTTGCGATAAATAATCATATTTTCTGAATTGTGAAAAAAATTTTCACAAAATCGCGAAAAACAAATCGTTTCGATTCTTTGAATATCGAAATTATACATAAAAAAGAAAAAAAATCAAGACGAATAATTAAAAAACGAAACCGAGAGTTAACTCACCGAGATAAGGCTGCTTCCGAAACACACTAACCACCCCCAACCGCCATCGATTCCCTTCCTTTTCGCCTTTTCACAATTCATCGTGTTCCAATTTTTTTTTTTTTTTCTTTTTTTCCACCCGCGTACGAGCTCGTCGGACGAATTCGACGAAAGTGGCGCGCAAAAGTTGAGCGACACCGCGTTGATTATTCCATATCTCGATCGATTATGTCGCCGCCTCTTCCATTTCACCGTTCGCTCAACGTAATCCGCGGTGTATATCGACACCGGCGTTACTCTTCTTCGCCTCGATCGGGCACTGGCGAGTCACCTGGCGCGCGCGCACACGCGCGTTCGAGCCACGATCAGTAGTAGTTGATCGGGTCGCCCCTCTTCGTCCCACGGAAAAATACTCGTCGCGTCGTCCTTTTCTCCCGCCACGTTTTGTAAAAAAAAAAAAGAACTTTACAATATGAAATATTTATCATTGGAATTGTGCGCGTATCTCGTTATGTTTCAAGGAAGGAAGGAAAAAAAAAAAGTTGAGCAAGCTGCTACTAGATATTATCGATATTCTCGTAGGAGGAGGAAGGAGAAACATTCTTTTTTTTTTCTTCTCCAAGTGTTCCAAGGAGTTCATATAACGATGAATGAATATAGTATTTTTGTGCGCGTGTGTTTTATCATTTTTAACAATAAATTTTTAATTAAGTAATAAACATCGTCTAAATTCATTTTCATTATATTACAATTATTCCGTAGTGTGATTAATCGGTTCCATATTTAATCAACTAATACAATACAAATAATGACACACTCGTCGTCGTGCCAGTGCAGTGATTACATTTTACATCGATATAACGATCATCGATTCGGAATTGAAAGAAAGAGGAAAAAGAAGAAAGGAAAAAGAAAACGTTTATAGATATATATTCAAAGTTTTTTCTCGTTCACATCATCGCTTCTTCAACTTCTTTCGTTTATTTTAAATCGATGTTTATCACTTTATGTAATTTTTAACGCCCGATAGAATACGTATGCATATAAATAACCAACGAGTAACCAGTTTTCTCATTAAATGAAAAATTATTCGAAGGAAAATATTTAAGGCATAAGGCAAAATTGTGTAACTTTGTTTTTATTGTCGTCGAAGCGATCGTTGTAATTATAGCTCAATTATAGATACCGAGTTGAGAGTTCTACAATTTAAGCTTGACTATGCGCATATTTGTATCTAAAACGAAAAAACAGCGCCTTCGTTTCTCTTCTTTTTTCTTTCTTGAGAGAATTAATAATAATTTTTTTTTTTTTCACAAAATCGAAACGTTTACTTTATCACGAAATTATTTTTTTCTTTCTTTCGATTCGAAGATTTTAACCAGAATGCCATCTAGTTTAGATGAAAAATCGAGAATAAAAAACGATACAGTTTTTCGAGAATAAGGACATCGTTAAACTATTTTGTCAGAGATACAATATTCCTTCAATGACACGTAACCGCAAGAAATCGATCGCGAAAGATAAAACGTGTACGCGGGGGAAGATTTCAATTCGTTCTTCAATCGATTCGTAGAATTTTTTTTTTTTTTTGGTTAACTTAAGGAATCTCGAAGAGAAACGCTTCGATTCGTTTAGAGTTGAAAAAAAAAAAAAAAATAAATAATTGACGTTAATTCGATAAGTCAATAATTCGTTTCAAGGAATCTTTTAAAAAGCTTGTTATGAGAGTACGTTAATCGATCTTACGTTAAAAACTTGTTTCATTGAAAATTGATCGAGCAATCTTATAATATTATGCACAAACAAAAAGAAATCTTACGATGGCAAACGTTGTTTCGATGACCAACTCTGGTCTCGCGTGGTCGATACACTCGCTATCATCGCTATCTTCCTCCGCACGATTTCATCGAAGATAGTGCGATGATAATCATAATCGATAAAGACAATCTCGTTCGTAAAAAAAAAGGATCCCTCGCGCGATCTTCAACGTTCCCCTCTTGAACGTTTGAGAAAGAAAACTCGAACGTGTCACAATATCGAAATGATAGTGATTCGAACAACTAGGAGCTAACAAAATTATTATTTTTTTTTCTAAAACAATATTGCTTTCTAATATAATTTGTTAGTTTCATTCAAAAGTGTATATAATTATAAAAATATGATTGAATATATAAAAAGAGATTAACATTGCGTTTAATTGATATAAAAGGAAAAAGAAAAATAATGATCGATATATAAAAAACATATAAATATACGAATATTTGTGATTTTGTGACCTTAAATAGCCAGACGTAGCAAAATGTTGTAGTAGGCAATTGATTTAGAAAGCACTTCGAATTTGAGAGACATACGATAAACTGGACGTTGAGAATAGAAAATCGTATTTCGAAGAAATGTTAAGGGAAAGATGATTATTAAAAAAAAAGTTATCCGATAGATACGGCCAGATATGGGTTTGAACAATTTAACAGAGTAATGATAAAAACGATAAAACTGAAAATTATAAAATGAAAAAATACTATAAGAAAATATATTGCATACCGATCGGTCAAACATTGAAAGAAATACAAAAATTATCAATTAAAGTTAGGAATATTATTATTAACAATAGATAGTTTAAAATTAATCCATAAATATCAATGGCTGGATTAAAGAATCCGCTAAGTAGCAAATATATCATGGTCGTAAACGTTAAAATCAATTTTAATATAGTTTAAAAAGAAAAAGTAGAAAATTTTTACTTTTCATACGTTCCATTCTTATCGCGTGGAACAATGTGGAATACATATTAAAAATCATTGACGAATCGTTACGTTGCGTGAATTTCCAATACGAACTTAAGTTTAAGTTTAATTTACAAAAAAAAAAAAAACAAAAAACTTATCGATAATTTATAACGATTTAAATTAAAAATAAATATTTCGAGATGTTATATCTGTGAAATTCAAATGCTTAATAAATTTACAGAATATTTCTCGACTATTGAAATGTGATCAATCGTTTCGTTTAATCTGTAAACATTTAAAAAGAGCATTTAAAATTTTAATGTATATTTGTTTACATATTAAACAATTATTCTTTATTCATTTGAAAATGAATTTTGCTCATTTAATATACATCATTCGAATCACTGTGTCGACAACGCACGCATCCTTTTTCCGTTTTGTTTATCGCGTCCAAAGTGGAGGAGGATTGTTCGAGGAGGAAAGGAAGCGTGAAACGGAGACTATCTTGTTACTTCGTTGGTTTCGTTTGTTCGACGCAATCGGTGGTGTCGCACCGTTCGCTTCCATCTCGCGTGGCACGAGAGCAACTAGATCGATTCCAGTCCAATTTAGATTTTTCGTCGCTTAAACGTCACGCTTCTGTACCGAATATTTATATTATGCCAGGTGTCGTGGGGATTTATCTTGTAGCCAAACTTTGTGCAAGTGGTAGAGTGGCACGATTTTCGCGAAAAATGTGCGAAAGTTGTGAATTGATCGAGGTTGTCGTAGTGGGTCTCGTTTCACCGTTCATTTTCTTCCATTTTTGAGAGGAATTCAAAATATCGAATGGATTAATCGACAGAAAGAACGAGAATGGATTACTGTTATTCGTTCTTCGATCTTCTTCGATCCTGTTTCCTATAATATATATTTCGAATCTTTTTCTTCTGTGAAAGGTAAGGAAGGAATTTTTCTTTTAAAAAAGAATTTTTATCAAAATAATCAACAACATTGATGCCTTCGACTGCTAGAGTATGGTTAGAAATGTAATTATATAAATGAAATAAATAAAATAGCGTCATAGCAAAAGATAAGCAAAATGCTCGGTCTTGATCCTCAAGGAAAAATAGAGAATCAAGAATAACGTACGAAACGTTGGATTTTGAAATTGTTTCGCGTCTAATTTTCAGGAATACGTACATAGTAAAATTATATACAGGTATTGGCTTAACACAATTCACAAAATTAAATATTTCAAAAGTAAATTGCATTATCACCTTCAATATTGACATTGTTGGTATTATCAGTGCTACTCTAATTTCTCTCCATTGCAACCGACACGTCGAGTCCACGATTCAAAACAACAGATTGAACAACAGGTACGTTAATTATTATTTATTTATAGAAAATATATGAGGAACGATACCTATTTAATTTCAATAGAAATAAACGCGCGATTAATTAACATACAAGAGAGTTGCTAAGAATATTTTTTGCCAATGGTTTGAATTACTTGCGGTGTGTGTGTATACAAATCGCTGCGGTTTGCAAAGCAAATTTATTTTTTTCCATCGCAAATGTACTTTGATCGATGCTTCTTTTTCTATATTTCGCTTTTTTAACAACCCATTTACCCAAAACCTAAAGCCAATCGGACTCTTAATTGAGATTTAAATTTTCTCGAATATAATTTTGAGAATGTGTTCACATTTCACAAGCAAACCGATCGATAGCGATGATTCTCATATTTAAAAATAAGAATATTTTTACCTTTAAATAAATTATTTTCAAAAAAAAAAGAAGTAAAAATTCGTTGCTAAATGAAACACTATATCTAGGAGGATGATACGTCGTTGTTCGTATTGTTGTTGTTATTTCGTTGTTATTATCTCGCCACGATAACGTTACCATTGCAAAATTTCATTTCATTTACGATCTGATCTCTCTCTCTCTCTCTCTCTCTCTCTCTCTCTCTCTCTCTCTCTCTCTCTCTCTCTTTCCTCTTCTCCTCTTCGGATGATTTCCTAATTCCTGCGATAGCAATATTTCATTCTCATTAAGGATAGGTGCTTAGCACGTTGACATTGTGTACATAGATAAGAAAGTCTTCGAATTGGTTTCTACCCTGTTCCTGCTCAGTTAAAAACCATCCGGCCGCGCTCCCACATACCCGTGTCTATTTATTGATTATTGTATCATTCATCCTTAACTTTCTTTTCATCGATATTTATATACTGGAAGGAGATTTTTCTCAATCGGTAAGACCTTCGTTTACTTACTTTATAATTTCGTTCGTTCGATGTCCTCTTACTTTTTCGCTTCCAACGTTTTTCTCAATCGGTAATACAGTCGTTTCCTTCAAAAATTCCTTCATTCGATTATCCTCGCTTCGAACGTTTGAATAAGAATCTTATTTAGCCAGCGAAAGAGAAAGAGAGAGAGAGACGAATCTAAATGGAAAACATATTATTAATATATATTATATAATATTTTTTGGTTTTAGAGGATCGAGGATAAAAATATGACGGTGACTAAAACGAATGGGAAAGCGGCGATAGAGACGAGAATTTTCAAGGAGGATGAGAAGGAGGTTCGAAATAATAGCGCGTTGTTATCTATGGGAAAGGAGAGAGAGGAGGAGGATGAAGACGAGATCACGTTGGAAGATTTGGCTCCCGATGGTGGTTGGGGATGGGTGGTCGCTGTAGCCATGATACTGATCTTTGTTAGTATTCATTTTCCTTCTTTTTCTTTTATTCTATAATTATTTTATAATAATTATAATATAATAATAATAATAATTATAATTATAATATATATTGCGATTATTTTATATATAACGAACGAAAGGAAGAAAGTTGATGTAAGAAGTAAGAATTCGATCGTCTAATCTTATGTTAACGAGATGTATCGTACACATCCGTTCGATTAATTTCGAAAGGAAAAAAATATTTGGAAGATTTATTTTTTTTTCTCCAGATTACGACGTTCGGGCCAACTTCGTCGTTTGGAATAATATTCGGCGATTTTCTGGAAGAAACTGGCCAAGCTGGTACCGCGATGACACTTTTCAATTCCGTTTTCATGGTCACATTCTCTATTGCCGGTAAGCGCATAAATAACGATGCGATCCTTTTTTCTTTCCCTTTTTATTTATCAACAACGAAACCGTTGTGACAAGTAATATAAATATATCCTCCATTCCACTGTCTCCTTGTTTTTATTAAAAAACAAAGTTGTCACAAAGTAACGTAATTTTGATCGCATAATACGATCTTAATACGTTTATTTGATATACGAAGGCGCCAGGAAGCGGAATCATATCTCCGCGGACAAATAAAGCGTTCCATTAATTTACAGCTTCGAATGCATATGCGCATTCAATGTCATTTCCTCAATGTTATTTATGACATAATGATAATTATAGAAACTGAAATTTTCTGATAAAAAGGAAAAATTAATTTTTACCTCATTTTGATTATTATGATAAATCTTGAGGGATAAGGATGTTATTTATTCCTTAAGTTTACTTGTTTTCACGAATTATTTATTATTTATCACATTTTCCAACGAGAGATATATTCATAAACGTACATATTCAACGCTGGAAATATTACTGATAAGCGTCCACCCACCGGCAGTTATGTAAATCTTATCCGAGTGAATGTTAGATAAGACTTTTTAATTTTAAAGATGAAACAAAGTTACATCTAATTGAGGATTTTCAATTATCAAAATAAATTATGCCAATGTTTCAAGAACGTTTCGTTGTTTCGTATATTCATTCCGCTTATTTATATCTTCATTCGTCTTCCTCTGTAAGAGGAATTTACAATTTTGTTCCTCCTATAATAAAATATTTATTTACGATGATCAAAAATATTTTTCATAATTATCGTTGTATAACGACATTTTCAAAAATTTTTATTAATTTGCTCTAGGTTTGATGACCAACACTCTGCTCAAGAGGTATTCCATGAGGCCGGTGGGGGTGGTAGGGGCGATGCTGTTCTCGTTTCCAAACGTGTGCCTCGCGTTCGTGCGGAACGTGTACGAGATGGCATTGATAAATTTCCTGCAAGGATTAGGGCTCGGCCTGATTTTCACCATTTGCAACACGAATTTCAACGCGTACTTCGTGAAGAGGAGGGCGCCGGTACGTAAACGAGGGGGGTCTGCGCGTCTCGGACAAAACTCGTATCCTCAATTTCTTTCTTTTTTTTTTTTAGACAAAATTCTTCTTCCTCGTTGTTGCAGGTGATGAGCGCGGCCCAAGTGATCGTCGGCCTCGGTGGAATCGCGTATCCCATATGCATCGAGAAAATGATGAGAATGTACGGGTTTCGAGGTAAGTGAAAAACGCGATTAAAAAAAAAAAAAAAAAGGAAGAAAAAAAAAATTATTCGCGACGATAAATATGATGTATGCATGTTCGTGATTTGTGTGGAGGGACCGCGTTAATGACGGGCGCCATGAGTTTGAACTCCATCGTCGGGATGACGATGATGCATCCCGTTGAGTGGCACGCGAGGAAACCGGAAGACGTCAGGGCGGAGAAGAGGCGGGCGAAAGAGGAGTGGAAATTGCGTGGTGTAATACCGGCGTCGGATCGTCGTTACAGCGATTTTATAACAGCTCCTGTAAAAACAAGATGCAGCAGCTTAACGAGCCTCAAGGACGAGAGTGGAAAACAGGTTCCGCTTTTGATTGAAACGTTGAAAGTAAGTTTTGTACGTGACGTTTGAATTCGTTGCTCTTGGGAAAAATATCGAAAAAGACGTGTTTACGGGAGGGGAAAATAGCGGGTATGCGATAAATACCTCGTGCGGCGATATAGGCGATGGGAAGGGCCGATAAACGGAAAATATGTATCTTAATTATCGATCGAGCAACTTTGGTCGACAGATGCCGCTCTACGGGGGAAAAAGGAAAAAAACATATTATTCGATGTTATCGTTCCGTATTTTTCCAAATGAATTTTTAATTTTTCGATTTCTGGTCGAGTTGGTAAATATAAGGATACATTTGATAACAAGGTTTTTGGGAAAAAAAAAATTTAAAGAATATAACGTGCTTCGGAACGAAAAGAAAGATCAAAAATGGAAAATTTAAATCGACGGAGCGGTATTCCTAGCAGCGAGCAAACCTCTCTACACGTACGACACGAAGGACAGCCGAGATAGTGGGGGTGCGCAGTGATTCTCAAACGGAACTGGGCATTAAATTGAAAAAGTAACTAATTACGAGTAAAGTTGTTTTAAATATAAATAACATTTATTTATCGACTATTAAATTTTAACATTAAAATCACTATGCTCACTATTATTCTTTCTTTCATGTACGTGTGCATGGAAATTCATATGCTCATCGTTTAAAAAGGATAAAGAAAAAGCGAATTTTCGTCTTATTCTTTGACTCGAAGAAATATATGTGTATATTTTATTTATTATTAAATTTATACGCGTTATATTTTTTTGTTAAATACAGACGCCAGCGAAAAGGGTAGCCTCGATATCCGAGATCGAAGACAGAATTTACAATCGAATGAAATCTAAATCGATGCGTGAATTGTTGACGCAACGATTATCCGCGTTTTCCTCGTCAAGTTTGGTGAATTTGGTGACGGGGATCGGAAGCCTAGGGGACACTAGGCAGCATCACTCGGACGGGACGAAAGTGAGGAAAATAGAGAAGGGAGTGCAAGTTGCGATGGAAGAGAAAAAGGATATCGGTAAAGGTTCTCTACAGTACGTGAAATTATTTTTCAACGTTCTCTCTTTTATTTCTTAGAATATAAAAAAAAAAAACTATATATAAAAAAATATTTTCGTCGTGATTATTCGCTTGAAAAAAAAAAATAAATAAATAAATAAAAAATTCAAATTTCCACGAAAGATGAGAAAGATGACGAATAAAAAAAAATATATATATATATATTTTCAACAATACAGAGAAATCTGGGAAGAACTTCTGGATGTCTCGCTTTTAAAGAATTGCGGTTTCATAAACATTTGTATGGGAATCAGTTTCGTGTTGTCGAGCGACTTCATATTTTCTTACCTTTTGCCACTGATGATGACCAACAGTGGTTACACGAAAAGTCAAGCGGCCTTGGCAATTACCGTCTGTGCAACCGCGGAATTAGTATCCAAGATTTTGCTCGCAATTTTCACTTTGTTGGTAAAAGTCAAAGCGAAATATATATTCTTCGTCGCTATGATTGGCATGGCGTTCGCAAAAATTGGTTAGTAAATTACACGTACTGTAAACGTAAACGTAAAAAAAAAAAAAAAAAATAAAAAATTCCACATAAATCATTCTTCTCTCTACACTTACATCCATCGAAAGATTTTATCGTTGCGAGAGAAGAAACAAATCATTAATTTTCGTCTAAAATTCCTATTCTAAATTAAATTTTTTATTAAACCATAAAATATATATATATATATATATATATATATATATATATATACATATATGAATTTATTTTTCAGGTTACTTAATATACAATGAAACGTTGGTCGGCATGTTTGTGATGATAACGATTATAGGAATGGTCAGATCATGGTTGTTGGTCCCTCAACCGTTAGTTATCATAGAGGATGTTTGTATAAATAAATTCGCCTCGGCGTACGGTATTGCCGGGGCTATTAACGGAATGGTTTCTATAGTGTGTGGCCCGATCGTTGGTGAGTATAAAAATCCAATGGTGATTTCCGTTTAAATAACCCAACAACAATAATGCACGCGAATATTAATAATAATAATAATAAAACAAAGATTTATTATTATTCGTCGAAAGAGGCGGGAGGAAGAGGAGAAGGAGGGAAGGGGGGGGGGGGGGGAAAGAATCTTTAAATGGTATTTCTTTCCTTTCAGGATTCATGAAGGATTGGACCAACAGTTTCGTCGTTTGCCAGCTCGCCCTTATTCTAATGAACGTCCTGTTCGTTATCCCGTGGGCAGTACAATTCTTCTCGGTTGATTTACTAAAGAGGAGGAAGGAACGGGCGGATAATAAAATTGCCGCCCAAACTTCCGCTCCCTTTTCTACGGATTGAAAGAAGGAGAGAGAAAGACATTGTTGTGCTCTGTATATATATATATATATATGTATATACATGCACGCATTTGCTATATATATTTTGTACAAAAGACGAGAAATTATTTTATTATTTATAAAAATATATATACTTTGTAAAATAGGATAAAGATTAATCATTGAAAATTATTATTCAACATCGAATGTGCGTAAATGAATAATTTTATTCAAACAATTTCAGTTCCCCACAACTTAAATGATAAATTTGTACGATTTATCGCGTTGATTGCGAAATGTGCATACACCGAACGATATAAAATAAAATTGGCAAAATCCCTCCTCTCTTTTGTTTCATAGTTCGATCATTATCCGTGATCTGATCCGATTTTATTTTCATTTATAGGATAATGTCGACCTTCGATCAGAATTTTTTCTTCGATGAGGATATTCACGAGGTTCCTTCAAACCTTCAACCTTCGAGAACATCTTTCGTGCGTTATTTACCCCTTCTATGCGTGATTTGACGAAAAAAAANAAAAAAAAGAAAAGGAAGCAATTCAAGTCGTAAATTATCAATCTCGATTGGTTTGGAAATTGCCGATAAATTATTTATCGGCGAGTTGTAGCAAATAAATAAATATATTTTATTCCGGGTAAAACTTCATGTCGTATCTCGATCGATCGCGACATCACGTTCGATGAAATGATACGATTAATTAACCTCGAATTAATTAACGTCGTTATATCATTGATATAACCTTTTTTTTTTTTTCTTTTTTTCGTTTCGGGGGGAAACGACAAAAAAAATGGGAGATCCGGTTAAGGGGAAAACGTTGTTCGTGAGAATGTGCTCGATGTGTCATACCGTTGGTAAAAATGAGAAACACAGGGTAGGTCCGAATCTTTTTGGAATATTTGGCAAAACGTGTGGAAGTACGTATATAACATATATATTTAAATATATATATGTATATATATATATACATATATATATATATATATCTTTTTGTTCCCTTTTCTTTCTTTCTTTTTTTTTTCTTTTATTTACTTTTCTGTACTTTTTTGAGCAAGAAATAGATTGGTATACGAGTATTGTTACGGACTGTTGATTCCAGCCTCGGCCGGATTCAATTACACCGACGCGATGAAGAACAAAAACATCGTGTGGAACGAGACCACGCTGGACGAATATTTACGTTTACCGAAAGATTTTGTTCCCGGCACGAGGATGGTGTTCAACGGTATTAAAAAAGCTGACGAGCGTAAGGACGTGATCGCTTATTTAGCAACGTTGAAGTGAACATTTTTGTAAAATTGTCTTATATCTCCTGTTGTGAAATATATTGTACAGTGGTGTTTCGAAACAACGTATATACGTAACAGCAGTTGCGGAGTGAATAAAATAAATCGAGGAAATTTTTTAAAATCCACTCTTTACCGAATATTTTTTATTATTATTATTTTATTTTTATTAATAGAGTTTTTAGTCTTATTTTAACGTTGTTATCGTTAACTTTGTTCGTGCAAAATCGTGCAAATGGATCAACGCGTTAATTACAACACTTTATATGATTAAAATTGGCTTCTAAAAATAGTTTCTATAAATGCGGAAATTTTTCTCGTCTCGTCAGGAAATTTTAAAACCCATTAACTCGCATATCGAGTTTTTATATTATTTTCAACATGTTGTTTCAACTTTGTTCGAAGAATCGTGCAAGTGGATCGACGCGTTAATTATACTTTATATAATTAAATTAATACATATTACAATTAAATTATAATTAAATTACAGTTTATATGATTAAAATTGGCCCTGTCCAGGAATGTACCAAAGTTGTTAAACGAAGAGATTATTTATCAACCGCGTACGATTATAAAAATTCAAAAAAAAAAAAAATTTTTTTAATCATGACGATGAAATTCATAGAAAATACATGAAATACATTGATCGATTAATAATAAAATTAATCCAACACTCCTCTGACAATTTCAGCAATTTCATTCGTTAATGTGATTTTGGGTAAAAAAAACGTACGCTGATTTAAAAATCTTCTTTTCCTTTTTTTTTTCTTGAAATAATTTTTTATACTTATCTCGATATGCATAATCTCGATGAATTTCAAGAAAATTTGTGCAGGTGGATGAGATCCTGAAATACATGCAATATTTTTAATTTTAAATTAAAAATTTTTAAAATTCTATTTTTATTCCATTGCAAATATTTTTCGTACTTTAATTCAAAATCTTTTCCTTTTTCCTTTTCTCGAAATAATCTTCCATATTTATCTATCGAATTTCAAAAAAATTATGGGATCTTGAAATATACGCGCGATATTTTTATTCCGTTGTTAAATAATTTTCCAATATTTATATAAGAATTCAATAAGAAATACCGTGTAATAATACACGAAGACGGTTACAAAAAAAAAAAGAAAAAAAACGATAACCGGTGGATCGTTGGTGTGGAAAGCGAGAGCACTTGCGGAAATGACGTAGCAACACCGCTTCACCCCCTACGTGGAACGTGTCCGGAAATCGACCCTAGAGGATAACGAAAAAAAAAAGAGAGAGAGAGAGAGAGAGGGAAGAGGATCGGATGGACGGAGAAAATGAGAAAGGAGAACTCGCCCTCGTCGAGGAGCGGTTGGTTGAGCGGGACCAATTTCACGAAAATTACGAAATTATCGATGTTGTGTGGACGTGAAATCGACCACCCCTTTTATTATTGCTACCGGTTTTGCGCACACTTCCTGGCCAGCCAACTGATTACTCGCAGGGCCGCCACGCATTGATGTAAATAAAATTAGTTTCTGAATTATCGATCGATCCGTTTCTGAGAATAACGTTTCAAAGCGAATTCGTGAATAAAGCGAATAAATGAGTTGGATAAATAATAAAATGTATTTTAAATATTTCGTGAAAAATTGTTACAGAGGATAGAAATTGAAAAAAAAAAAATGTTTGGTTGCCGTTTGGGAATGGGAATTTATTGTGTGTAAATGTAATAATTTAACATAATATGTATACATGTAGCGAGTGACCGAGTTGAAAAATGTCTATTGTCTCTATTGTCTCTGAGGATAAAGAAATTTTCTGCTCCATGTTAAAAAAAAAAAATATCTTGCCTTCGATAAAAATTGATTAGCCAATTTATAATCATATTTATATTATTGTGAATTCATACTTAAAAATCATATTCCATAAAAGTTGGAATTCTAAATTTTTTTCAACTGTTTTTTCCAAGACAGTTCACAATTGTAATTACAAATTAAGGCACTTTGTATTTACAAAACATATTTCTGTCGTGGAATAATTTAAGATTGGAGACCTTCCTCTACCCTTTCCCTCCCCCCCCTCCTCCCCCTTCTATACAACGTGGACGAACGTGTTTGTGCGTTTTACAATTAAATAAGGAGAACTAATTATTACATCGTAATTAACTTATGTTCTCGTTATACAATTAAATTATTAGAAATAATCAAGTACTTCAGACTGACGCAAAATTTACAAATCTCCATTTTTTCATCGCGAGGATAGAATTACGCTTAACATATTGTCGGGTGTATTTTTGATTTAAGTAAAACTTGTTTCTTGTCTTCAGATTGAGAATAAGAAAATTGTACAATAATTCTTGTTTGAATTTTTCATTTCTTTCTTAATGCATATACCGACCGAGACTTATACAATAATTAATTAATTAATTAATTAAATAATATCGTGGGAATAATATTTTTCTTCGTTGGCACGCAAAAATTATTCTTTCCTTCTCCAAGCGTATTGCCTTACGTGATTCCTAACATCTTAATGGACGACATCGTACGATATAAATAGTAAAAATGTTTCTTAAATAGTCGTTAAAAAGTATAAAGTAGAAAAAATAGTTTTATCAGTTTAACACGATTCATCTTGAGTCTTACTTACTTAAGGCACTTTCCTATGTACATATTTTTTTTTTTTTTTTTTTTTTTTTGATTTATTAATATTATTTTCTATCGATTTTAATCTAACAATAATACCAAGATCTATTGTTACATCTTGAACGTGAAACTGTATCTTTTTTCTTTTTAGAAAGAGATTTATTGCTTGCTTAATTGTTTTTTTTAAATTTTAGAAGAAGAATCTTTTAGAATTATAAACACCGCCTCTGGTTCGTTTGATTATATTTCTTGAAATTTTAACAAATACTCCTCGATGCGAATAACATGGATAATATTGGATAAAATTAATTCGTCAACCGTTTATATTTTAACATACATACAAAATTATTCGTTCGTAAATATGTTAAAATCTTATTAAACAGCGACTTAGTGTTTGAAATCGATCAAAATTTTGTCAAGGCGGAATTTTCTTCAAATGATATTTAATTGAAAACAGTTTCGCGTGTATATAATTTTTAATTTTATGCTCACACTAGTTTAAAAAAAATGCTAGACGTATTTATGCTTCTTTGTAAGAAGGCCACTTTTAAGGCACAATTGAAAAATATTTTGCAATCCTATTCATTACATCCTATAGTATCCATGGAGCAAGTGTAAAAAACCGAAGGCAGTGCCATCTTCTGTGAAAGTACTTTACGCGGTAAGTACTGATTGTCCGTTAACCTCAAACTGCCACTTGAGAAACTTCATCCCGAAACAATTCTTCGTTCCACGAGATCACCGAGGACGAATCGTGGTATCCGAGTTTCCACGACGAATCTGCAACAAAAAACACAGGAGAAACATAAATTCGACGACGATATTTATCCCTCCGTTCGAACCCCTCGAAATTCTCCTTCGTGTGATTTATTTCGGATAAACGTTATTTCCGCGTATTCTATCCCCGAGATTCTTCCGAGGGAAGGAAGAGAATTTCTGTATGACCCACCTGGCTATTGTATCTCATCCACCATCGATCAGGGAAGATTCTTATTTACCTGGATCAGCAAGAATTAAGCGCGGAAACGGACCAACTGATCTTACGGACACTCCGATATAACCTCAAAGATCGTGGGAAAAGTATATATGTAGTAAGTATACGTAAAATCACAAAAGTTTTCATCCGATGAGTTTTCGTACTATTCAACGACGATTCAATTTGATTTCCTTCTTTTAAAATTTAAGATTTTGAGATTTTAAAAAAAATGATTTTTATATATCATTATAAATGATAATTTTCTGCTGGCAAATTATATATGTATTAAACACAAAGAAATATACATGTAGTAGAGTGTACGATGATATATAAATTGGTGCAAAATGTAATAAGCTTATCGGGATAAATTTTGAATAAAAATTAATTTAATTAATAATGTTTTTTTTTTCTTTGAAAGTTTCACGAGCTTGCATTTCACGAAATTGCAATTAAATAAATTCAATTATGAGCGCAAAGAGGTAGTCCTTGGAATGTATGGCTTTTAGATAAAACGAAAAATACGAAAAAAACGTGGCTCTGTAAGGACATTCGTTTATCGTTTATCAGGGCGTGACTGGAAATCGCTTTTAAGAGCAACATTTTAAAACCAAGAGAAACTGGTCTTCAGATGATAAAGCGTCTGGAACTTTTCTTTTATTTTATCAGGCACTAAATTTTATCCGTGTGCGTGTCGCACAGAAATCTGGAAATCGACGATTCGAGAAGATGTTCGATATATTTCATACCTAATTAGTACCTACTTCGTTTATTTCACATTTCTATATATATTTTCTAAACGATCCAAATCCATTTCGAAAGTAAAGAACATGCTCGACTTGCGTGTATTATTAATAATGTATTAGAATAAAGTTAATTTGCAAAAAAACTGGGATTTTATTTTTGGCGGAAAAGGTTTTTTAATCTTTTAAAACAGTATAATCGGTTTGAAACCGTCGCCGATACGAACACTGTCGCATTGTCATGCTGGTAATGTTTATTGATAAGATACACAACATGCGGGTTACCAGCATAATAGACCTTTAAATTCTTTTGTTCCTCGCGAACCAAGTCGAAGGAGAAGAAGAACAGCGGACCTGCATGAACCTTGCAACCATTTCGTTTTACGACGCAGTTTAATTTCTTTTAAAGAGGGGGGAGGGAGAAGGAAAAAACAACGCGAGCATCTTTCGCGCGGAGTTAAAGCAAGAAAAAGAAAGAAACAAAAATTTCGTCATTTTAGACCGAATTCGTCGAGCCCACGCTTATCTTTGTAAACACGCGAAAGGAATAAAAATTGAAACGAGAAGCGACGCGTAACGCATAAAAATTAATTAGCCGCGTCATTGTCCAACGGTGAAACTTAATCGTGTATATTTTTACTTACGGTGTGAAAAATTGAACACGTTTTGCGATTTCGCTACACTTTCCACCGAATACATTTGTAACCACGATGTAAACGTAATCACGCGTAGTATGTCACGCGTCTCGAAGAATAATTATCTCGATTTAACAAGCGAGGGTTAACCTGCTACTTGATACTTTTTTATCTTGAAAATTACATCGAACCTGTTATTTTTCTCGCCGTAGAAGAAAAATAACAATATTAAAGCACGGTTAAAAGTTTTGTCCAGTTTGCACGGAAAAGCTTCGTGCGCGCAAACACGTAGGACACTACGGCGCAAAAATCGCACTGCGCGCTTTGTTAAAATGCGCGTGTATCGGGCCTAAGGGACCGAAAGAAGGTCGATGGGCTGGCGTTGAAACGGGACGACGATATCAACGTGACCAACGGGAGCCAAGGAAGGAATTTATTAAATTAATTTGCCGCGGCGACGCATCTCGTAAATTTCGTAGATGACCTCACTTTATAATTGTCGAGAATTACTCGGCCGCTCTCGTTCACGTTCGTTCGGAGCTCGCGTGCGAGAAACCTTTTACTCTAGGGGAGGCTCGCGCGTTTTATCGCCACTTTCTTCGAGGAATACCGTGTGATATTCGGGAATTTCTCGTCGCTCCCTGGATCGCTTCGGGGATCGTAAAAACGAGAAAAGAAAGGGGGGGGGGAAGGCGATCGCTCGGTGTTCGCCAGAAGCGAAACATCGTTTTAATTTGTATGATTGACGCACGCGGGGAATTCGTTTTAAGGCCAAGGTAATTGAACGGGGCGAGCAAGGAAAAAAAAGGAGGGGGGAGGGGGGATTTTACAAGAGGCGCAAGAAGGCAAACACGGTTAATGGTTCGTTTTAAAAGGTGAACCGTATCGAAAAAAGCTACGGTCAAGAGGAGAGGGAGAAGGAAAGGGAAGGGAGGAGAGAGAGAGAGAGGGGGGGAGCGAAATGAATTGAAAATTAAATTGCGTGCAATGTGAAAGTTAACACGTTGTTGTTTTGCCAAAACTTGCGAATTTCGAAAAGATCTTTAACATACGATAGTGGAAGAATGTTCCAAATATGATCGATCATATCTTGGTTGGATAACGGTGATTTTGCAAGTTGGCCGAGGATTGAAAAATCGAAGAAAACGATACGAGCACGCACAAATATATTATTTGACATATGGTAGTCGTTCCAGAGAAGCTTCTTAATAATCCAAGTGCTATTACCCATATGGCTTTGAAATTCGAGTGTTTCCACTCTTTAACTTAAGTTCGATCCAACCTTATATTTGAGAGCACTTTTAGTCTATTATATAATGGATAATAACTCGAAAAGGATAAAGGAGACGTATGAAAAATTTTCTATCTATCTATCTATCTTTCCAAATTTTGATTTTACTTTTTAAACCGTTTCCTGTATTCTTCCCTTATACACGACAACTGTTTCCTTGCCGCCCATATGTTAAAAATACGAAAAACTTCTGTCGCCTTATGGCTGTGTCCCGAGTGCCGATACGTGCACGTGTATCAAACATAATATCTTACTTACTACTGTATGGCACGTGGGTTACGAATGTTTCCAAGGAAATCATGATTTCTATTTATAACTCGACGACTGCGCGCGCCCAGCCGATCTTTTTTTTTTTTTTCTTTTTTTCTTTTTTTTCTTCTCTCGATTTCTGCATCGCGTCTTCGTCGACCTCTATTCCGTTCCAAGGGCGAAAATATTGTAAAAAAATTATAAGCTTTCGCGCTCATTTTTTTTTTTTTTTTTTTACGATAATTAATACCTTTTTTATTTTCATTTGTTTATCTTATTATAATATTATAAAATTTTGAATCAAAACGTAATAGATATACACTAATTTCTAACGAAACGTTACATAACGAAAATAAGATCTCTCGAAAGCTGAGAAAATAAAACACGTAGCCCGAGGGAGGCGAGCATATGCGTGATCAAGGCAAAGAGAAACGGATCAATGTCAAGCAATTGGAAACCACGAAGATTGGGAAAGGTCTGGTCGAGAGATATTTCGAGGAGGATACCTAACATATGGCGAAAATGGTGAACCACTTCCGTTTGTGGGTGAGCACTTTTATAAGGCGGCATGAGAGAGAAAGAGAGAGAGAGAAAGAGAGATAGAGAGACAGAGCTGATGTGAATGTAAAATTTCCCCAACACGTGTTGCTTCACAGTGCGCTTGACAGTTTCTTTCCTTATCACCGGTGTATAAGCACACTTGAGGATAATCTTATCGCGGGATAAATATTTTAAGTCACTGGTAAGTAGCAGTGATAGCTTCTTTTCCAAATCGATAAAAATAATTCACAACGCGCGAGCGCACATTAATTTGAGCGCAGCTTTTAATTCCACGAAAATTAGAGAGAGGATTCCCGGCACACGCTTTGCAAAGTGGTTACACGCAAACGCGTGAAGTAAGTTTATTTTCGTGGAGCACGTGTTCGAAAGGAAATGCCGTACACGAGTTTCCACTTGGCGACGCTTCCTTCGATGTAATTGTCACGTGCCCGATCAACAGCCCTGTCGGTTCAAGCCACTTAAAGCACTCCAACCGAGCACTCCTCTTGCCCGGCCCAACGTTGCTTTTTACGAACGTGAAACTGTATCGCGCGAGTCTCCATCGTCGTTTATTGCCTCGTTGCCACGATCACACACGTGTAACTCCTGCCCCCCCCGATCTCAATACTGTGTCATTTCGTCACTCGTCGTCGTTATCCTTCGACGACATCATAAGAAAGTAAGTTTTTGTAACCACGTTTCTTTCCTTTCTTCCTTCCTTCCTTCCTTTCTTCGTATGTTTTAATTCGACCGAACGAACAACTCGAGACGATTTTCTATATGTTCGGTGAATTTCTTATATAATCAAAATGATTTCACATACGTAATTAACGTATAAAATTTTTATATTTTAATATTTTGCGTATCTTTTTATGTATAAAGAAAGAAAATTTGTTGAATTGTTAAACTTTATATATTGTTGTTTTGCGTGATATTTTATAAAACAATTGAAAGATGCATTCTCAAGGCAAGTATCACACAATTAAAATGTCTTTCATGTTTCTTATTTCGTTGAGAGCAAATCTTATAATCCTTCTTAACTTCTGTTAACATAACGTACCCTCATATTCATTTGACTGTTATACTTATTTTTTACATCGCCTTTCACTTCATCTCTGCTTCTCTTCTCTTTATCGTCAATTTCTTTAATAGAAATAATTTCACTTGAAATAATCATTATCACATTTTATGCTTACAAAACACTCAAAAACTTTGAAATTAATATTCCTATTGCCACGATTGTTAAACTATTCCCAAAATACAATCCGATCCGCGATTACGATCTTTTGAGATAAGAAAATCTACCTATCCGACATTATATTATTCCACACATGATAAGATTATAAAGTGCTTAAAAAATTCGTATTCGTGAAATATCGATAAAAAAATCAATCATAAATAAATATCGTCGCTGATAAAAAATATTCGAATCCAAATAATGCCTGAGAGTCTGGCATTCGAACGAGAAAGTAAGTAAAATTCGAGAAAAAAACGAGGGAAGGGTTTTTATAATAATAAAAAAAAAAACGCACAAACCTTTTTATTAGACGTGCGTGAGCCGTTGCGTGTGCTGCTGATGTACTAGCCTGCCCTGCTCTTGTTCCCACCAGCTGACGACGTCCATGAATTCACCGGATTCGGTGATCTCCTGCTTATAATACAGAGCCCCAGAAAAGGTTTCCGGGCTTGCCGCGTAAACGGTGGCTGCGCCCTCTTCGCTGTCCCCGCCGCCGCTGTACGGCGACAAAATTTGGGGCTCGAGATTCTCTTCATTTTGCCCGTAATATTCGGACGGTGGAGATGCTACCGAATTAGGGGAGAGCCGGGAGAAATTTTGCGCGTTGGACGAAAGTGTCGTCCTCGGCTCCAGATTCTCCTCGTCGCCTATCGAGGACGCGTAGTAATCGTGGGGCGATGGAACTGCGGTGGTTCGATTCGGTGATAATCTGCAAAATTACGGATAACCGATCGTAAAGTAAAGATAACGAGTTGGGCGATAGAAATCGATACGCGACGATATACAAAGAGAGAAAGAAATTACTTGGAACACGTGTTTTTTCGTTTCCCAGCTTCCTCATCCTCCTCCAATTGTTCACCGTCCTCGTCCTCGGCGGCGAGGACGTCATCCTCGAGGGCGAGCCTCTCCCCAGAACCGTTGTGACTGGATGAAACGACGCTACTGGTGGGCGATGGGACACACTGTGTCGCGGCAATCGAGTTCGAATCGTATTCGACACCGTCAGCCTCGGCGAGCAACTTTTGAAGTCCCCTAATGTACTCCACGGCCATTCGTAAAGTTTCTACTTTCGACAATTTCTTGCCCCTGTCTCCGTATCCTGCGGCGATGTGGCTCGGAATGTGTTGTCTCAATGTGGCGAATCCATTGTTCACCTGTTTCACTCGATTCCGTTCGCGCGCGTTCCTTCGAGCGACGGCAACAGGCGGCGGTTGCCCGTTTTTCCCGTGTTTTTTCAATCTGGATGGGTCGTAAGGTGGCAGCACGGTCGCCGAATTCGTGTTCGCGTTGTTGTTATTATTCTTCGGCACTATCAGATGTGATTGATTCCCGATTATATTGCTCTCGTTGTCCTGCAGAGTTCGCAATAACATCAATTGCTCTTGATCGTTCCCGTTTATTTGTACTCTGTTACAGAATACCGTAACACCCATAGTAGTCATCGTGATCCAATGTTCCGTTTTAACGGCCGAGCAGGAAAGCGTGGTACGCTGAACGCAACGATAATACTGTGGTGCGAACGAGACGATCGTTGGCAAAATCCAACGTTCTCATCGGTCTTCTTCTTTCTCGAAAGGAACGCGCAAAAGTCGTTCAGCGTGAAATTTCAACGCTACGAGGAGATATTCTCTTTTAAAAAAATAACAGGTTTCGATTGTGTCGATGCGCAGAACGAGTTTGTGTCGTGAGAATAGCGAAGTGGACGAGTAGCTTATCGACTTTAATGCCTTTCGAGGACGAGTCTAATTGATAGACTTTATAAATAAAACTCGCTCTCCCTTTGAAAGACAAAGATGATTATCAGAGACAGACGGTTAGACGACTGTTCGATTTGATGTTTGTATCTGGGTCAGAATATCTAGCGAGGAACGGGATGTCGAGTATCATCGATGATTTATTATTATAAGTAATTATCTCGTTTCTTCTCGTTTAGAAAAATATCATTTCGGCACAAAGTTAAACTCGTGTTGAATTTTTAAACGATGTCGAGTAACGACGAATTCTTATCTGTTTTATATAAGAAGAGAAAAAAAGAAATATCGAAATTTTTCGATTTTCTTACGATTTATTAACAGGTACGATAGCGTGTTATCTTTCTGATCGAAAAAGAGATATTATCATAAAAAACAGTTTAATAAGAAACGTTTGCGATCACGATCCGTGGCGACGAACGAGCGGCTTTGTCGAAGCTTTCGATATTCCACGGGTTCTTTTTCTACCAAATGACGAAGCTGATGACCCGAACCAAGATCCAATTGTCTCGTTGTCGGTCACAACGACTTAAGTAAAGCATGAGGTCACCGTCTATTCTTCTCCACGACGGTCGTCGACTCCTTGGAAATTATTCCTCATAATCCAAATTGTAGTTATTTTACGAAAATATTTAAAAAAAAATAGCATATCGAAAAAAGATCAACACTCGACTCTTCTGTTCGACTCTTCTATCTCTTGTTAGCGTTTGAAATTGTACGTTGTTCGAGCGTCGCGTGACGTTTCAATTAGAATCGAGATCTTTGAATCGTATTATCACAATATAACTGAAGGAATTGTATAGCACCAGTTAAATGCTTATTTACAAGGAAAGCACTTTAACGATTTCAAATAGAGAATTCAAACGATCTTAATGATTTATAACGGTATGAATAATCATCGTTTAGATTTTAACACTTATTATGAATCGATTTATCTATTTCGACTATTAAGGCACTTATAACCAATTTTCGTTGCTCTGTTCATAAGATTAAGGTCACTCGTTACTGAAAATTTAAGGCACGAATCCTTTCGGGAGTTAAAACGGTCAAGTATCTTGAGATCAATATTTCGACAATGGTCGTTAATACTTTCGGAGCACCATACGAACTTTCTTCTTTGGCGTAATTTCAACATTAAAATCTGTTTCGATCTATAACTCTTCTCGAGACGATGTTTGGAATCACGATTCTTTGAAACTAGTCGAAAATCGGATCTATTACACAAATATAACTCCATTCAGTCGGCAAATTTTTCAAATTTTTTGATCCAGCATTCGCTACCGATCAGAGTAGCGTCGTTTCGAACTGGACCATTGCGTCGCGGCTCGCATCGCGTTTAACTATAAAATGAGCGTAAAACGTGGACGAAACGTTGCCACCCTTGATATCTCGCGACACAGAAGCGACACAGATAGATGGTATAGCGTATAAGAGAAAAAAGAGTAAAGAAAGGACGAGATAGTGGGAGGTGTTGAGCACGCGCCGTAGCCAATATCGCGCCTAACCAAACCAATTCTAAAAAAACCAATTTAACAATCCCGGTCGGTAATTATGACAAAATTTTACAAAAGTCTTTCACTCTTACAAAAAATCCATAGTTCGATCTGTGTGTACAGAAACAAGTACAGAATTCACTCTCACGTACAAAACACACTCGCGAGTCACGTTTTTTCCTTTCTCGTTTCAAACATTGGTTGGATCCTATCGAATCGATCGAAAGGATAGTCACTGGATCCGAATTCCTGCGGGTTAACGAAGTTTTCTCGACACCGTAGCCGACGTGGTCTTCCCGGTATCCGTCATCGGTCACTTTTTCACGCAGCTATTCCCGGCGTATAACAGCTCTCGTTTCTGATCAAACCTCCGTGCTACGCACCGCATGGCGTCCGCGTTGAGAATGAACACGGACATCCGATAGATGGGTTAGGTTTCAGCATTTTGCCGCACTATACTGCCAGACGGAGGGCTGGTTTTAAGGGGCGACGCCAGGGGGGGAATTAGGACCTACGAGAGACGGAAAGAACGCGATAGAGGGAGCGAGAAGGACGCGAGGGAAACGCGTGTTGTGCAAAGAGGAAGAGGTGGTGGGGATTTTGAGCACGCGCCGCAGCCCCCTCGTTTCTTCTCCCCCGGAACTGAAAAGGGGGACCGTGCGCGCCATATGCCCGGGGGGAGCGCGTGTGCCAGTTGCGTATGTACTTTGCGCACGTATGTGTTTTACGTCTATGCGACTGCGCGAATGCGCGCGGAACCGATCTATCGCCGAGCAATGAGAACCAGCCATACGTTCTTCATAGCGGTCGATCCTTCGCTACTATAGACCCTGTTATTTCGAGAGCTTTGTGAAAATGAATCCCAGGACACCCACTGCAAGAGAAATGTTCCGGAAATTTGCGGGGGTGATTTTTAGAATGACGAATTCGTCCGTGGAAATTTCGCGTAACGATTATACCGAATGTAATTTAATCTGGGCTAAAATTACGATACGTTAATTATTGGATAAACGATA
The DNA here is from genome assembly GCF_014066325.1 of Apis laboriosa. NCBI lineage: Eukaryota > Metazoa > Arthropoda > Insecta > Hymenoptera > Apidae > Apis > Apis laboriosa. The sequence continues at coordinate 713,189 of NW_025222687.1, forward strand.
CGATTTGCTATTAATTTTATTCGTCTTTTAAAAATCGATATATATAATACGCGTATCGGAATCTCCGACGCAATCTGGTATTTGTGGATTATGTAAATCCATTGGATAGATATTTAAGCCGCGGAAACACATTTTGTGATCTACATTTCCGAGTAGCAAAACCGATTACACTTGGCCGAGTTTACATATCAAGTTTCCCTCGCCAAAAAGATTCGAGACCAGAGAAAGGATTATTTCACTGATCCGATTTCCTCCGATCCCTTTGTATATCAACGACGACGGTCGCGTATAACGAAAACAATTTTTCAAAGCATCTGTCTATCGTCGTTTGACGAATGATAAAGAGAGATACTTTCTGGTAGTTCCATCCTTGGATTAAGTCTTTGTTTCTTTTTTTTTTTTGAAACGAATTCAAACGCGTGCGCGCATTTTTCAACGAATTTTACATAGCATAAATAACGAAATTTATGAAACAGATGAATCGATTAATTCACTTTTTCGCGCTATGCGTTTCACAGCGCAGAACAGGAAGAACGACGTTCGGTTTGCCGCGGAAGTTTCGTGTTTCGGGGCGGTGCACTTGCGAAGGCCGGTAATGTTCCAAGCTTAAAATAGAATTTCCACTACGAAGTTTAAAACTTTGACCATAACCGAGGAGAAGGTTTTTATCGTGGAATCGGATTTTTCTTAGCAATTTATAATTAATAAAATTAATAAAACTTTGATCGATAGATTTTCTTTTTTTCAATTATTTTTCGATCACGATTATTACGTATGATTATTAATTAATTAAGACACGAGAGTTTCCCTTTCGAAGGACGGTTTTATCAAGGGCGGTTTCACTCGTAAATTGCGATTGGGACAAAAAAATGGAACGAGAGTGCATCGAATAAATTTTCTCACAATTCAGCCAAGGGTTCGTTACTGTATCGCAGGAACGAAAGGTTCGGAGGGATTTGGCCTAGATCCAGTTTATATTCTGTATACCTAAGCCTGAGAGCGCAACCCAACCCCGTATAATGGAGGGCGCGATCCAATTTATAGTGTGAAATATACGGACAACGTGCAATCCCTTACGGTTATCTTATTATAATAACAATTTGCGACTAGGGATTTAGCGTTAGAATTTATGTGAATTCAGTTCATCCGTTGTGTGAAATCTCTCTCTCTCTCTCTCTCTCTCTCTCTCTCTCTCTCTCTCTCTCTCTCTCTCTCCCTCTCTCTCTCCCTCCCTCCCTCCCTCCCTCCCTCTCTCTCTCTCTATGAATCGCGGATAGAATTGAAATAGAAATTTTTTCTTTTTCTTTTTTTTTTATCAACCTTATTCCAATTGTATTTCCAACTTTTAAATATCACAAGAAGTAAAAAGTGTTCTTTACTACCCGAAACATTTTTTATTATATATTATTCCATCTCTCTCTCTCTCTCTCTCTCTCTCTCTCTCTCTCTCTCTCTCTCTCTATGAATCGTGGATAGAATTAAAATAGAAATTTTTTCTTTTTGCTTTTTTTTTATCAACTTTATTCCAATTGTATTTCCAACTTTTAAATATTATAAGAAATAAAGTATTCTTTTTTATTATACATTAATAAATCATTTTTTATTATATATTATTCCATCTCTCTCTCTCTCTCTCTCTCTCTCACTCTCTGAATCGTGGATAGAATTGAAATAGAAATTTTTTCTTCTCCTTTTTTTTTTTATCAACCTTATTCCAACAATTGTATTTCCAACTTTTAAACATCACACAAGAAATAAAAAGTGTTCTTTACTACCCCTAAACATTATTTTACAATATATTATTATTCCAATTTCAAATTCCGCAACACCGAACGTTCCGCAACGTTCCGCTTAGAGAGATAATCTTGCTCGCAAACCACGATACAAAATAGCCGGCCAGTTTTTTTCCTTTCTTTTTTTTTCTCCTCTCTTCTTTCACAGGCGGCTCTTCCATAAGGCCCGCTCTCTCGAAGCTTCGATCTAGATCTAGTTTTGCGCCCTGCGCAAACTAAATCAGGGAGAGAATCTAGATAGATTCTGCGAGACGAGGAAACGGGAAGGTTGTACGATACAAAGAGACGCAGAGAGAGAGAGAGAGAGAGGGAGGGAGGTTTTCAATTCACGAGAGAAAATCTCGAATCTTTTCCCTTTTCGCCCGGGAAAAGACGACGCTTCGCATGGATTACTAGCGACATTTAAAAATCCTTGACCGGTATTGTATGTACACAATATATACACATACATATACACATACATATATATATATATATATACACACAGAGCCGCGTATATACTCGCCCGTTGGCCGTGCGCCCGAGCTGTAAGCTCGGTTGCATCGAATAAGGGGGCCGATAAAGTTGTATATAAAGTTATCAAACTTATCTCGGGACGGTCTCGAATAATCGTATCGATGTATGTACACGTTCGGTTTAATAATAAGATCCCGAAATTCCGTGATATACGCATTCCGATATACGCGCGAATCGAGGCCTTGGCCACGAATCGGTTCCTCGATCGGATCCCGTTTGTCCCGGCTACGTAAATCCGGATGATAATAATTTATCGGAAGACCCTTTTTTACACCCGTCCCGCTCCCAAACGCAATCTTTTTTCTTCTCCCTTCGTTCGTTGCGCGTTCCCTTCCGCGGCATCGAGTCGGCTCGGCCTCTCCTTTGCAAATTTTTCACTCTCCCACGTTCAACGTATACCCTTACTTGTTATTTTATTCCACCATATTTCCCTTCCTCTTCGTCCAACTAGATACACGTTAAATTTTTATCTCGCCTCCTAGGATATTCTTAATATTCTGAATTTAAAAATTATATGGATTGGATTATATTATTTATATATATATATTTTATATATATTATTTTATATTATAATTAATAATATAAAATAATAATATATAATAATATAAAATATATAATATATAAAATATTATATAAAATATATAATAATATAAAATAATAAAATTATAATAATATATATATATATATATTTTATAATTATATTATATGGAATTATATGGATACATTTGATAAGCGAAGTGTATGACCATAATCGTTCATAAAGAAACTCTTACTTTCCTAAGATAACTATGTAATATAGAAGATAAGATATTCTCGATATTCATGTTATATCGCGAGTTTTCTCGAAAAATTATCCTCGATAATAATATAATAATCTCGTCCCGGGTGAAAATCCGTGGGGAGTGGCCTCCCGCCGCGGGAGGTTGAACAATGAAAAAGCGGTAATAATAAAACGCGGACCAGTAGTCCCGGCTAACAACGTGTGAAGCGAGGTTGGCGATGCGAGTGGTCGACCTGGGTCCTAGGCACGTAGTGCGCGCGCAAGAGGGAAAAAAGGGATGGATAAAGTGGGGCAGAAAGGGGGTGGGCCGGTGCGGGCCCTTTGTTAGGACGCGTGCCCTTGCACGTGTGCGCGGCCAATGCCTACGCACTTCTGTCACGCACTGTGCCACGGTGCAGGGGCGGATTTCCAAGCCGTAAATTTTTTTCTTCCTTCCTTCCTTCCTTCCTTCCTTTCTTTCTTTCTTTCTTTCTTTTTTATAAATCTACTTGTGCAGAAACTTCCACATCGACGACGCGAGCAATATATATTCTGGTGGAAAATTAAAAATATCAGCGAAAATGAGAGAGAGAGAGAGAGAGAGAGAGAGAGAGAGAGAGAGAGAGAGAGAGAGAGAGAGAGAGAGAGAGCGTGACGATGATAACGAGGATATATTTGAGAAAAAAAAGAAAATATTTTTTTCCGCCGCCCTCTTATGAAATTGTTAATTAAAAGAATCAGCGAAAATTAGAGAGAGAGAGAGAGAGAGAGAGAGAGAGAGAGAGAGAGAGAGAGAGAGAGAGCGTGACGATAATAACGAGGATATATTTGAGAAAAAAAAGAAAATATTTTTTTCCGCCTGTTATGAAATTGTTAATTAAAAGAATCAGCGAAAATTAGAGAGAGAGAGAGAGAAAGAGGGATATATTCGAAGGGAAAAAGAAGAAAATATTTTTCTCCGTCGCCCTCTTACGAAGTTGTTAATTTTAAACAACTTTTTTCAAAGAGAGAATCTTGTATATAATAATATGTCGTCGCTTGGCCAATTCTGCTGTGTGTATACCTCTACCCTCGAGAACAAAAAGTTGTGTCCCGTTTCGGAGGGGAGGAGAGGAAAGAATGGAAAGTGTATCGCTTACAATGAAAAATCTGAGCACGGAATCAAATGGAATGGATTAGTTCCGCGGATAGAGGAGCGTAAGCCGGGGGACAGGGGGTGATCGTATAATTTTGCACAATGTGAAAAGGTATTCAGGTATTGGCGGGGAGCGAGGAAGGAGGGAATGGGATTACATTTTTCCAGTTGAATGGGATACCCACCTACGTACGGTATAACGGCGCAAACAGGACGAATTGCGCTCAATTGTGCGCAGGCAATCAGGGGCGGATCAAGAGAGTCGAAAGTTTAAAAAAAGAAATCAGAGGGGGAGAAAAATGTGTGTGTATATATGATAAAATTTTTTAACGCGGGACACTTTATTCCGGCGAAAATAATTGGCTCGAACAACTCGAGCATGAAGAGGATAAAAATCCGAGGCGTCCTTCCACCCCCTCCTTCTCCCCCTCTCCTTCTCTCTCAGAATTTGTCGGACCGCAAAAGGAGCAGATGAAATTTCCGTTTTTGCTCGGTGCAGTCGGAGCTGTACGGTTTAATCCGCGCCAACGGATCTAACGCGAGTTTTTTTTACACCTCCAGCGAAAATACCACCACGAAGGAGAAGCTCGGGCTTCCACGAACAACCATGACGCATGTGCGACAAAATTCTGCAAGGGTACGTGACTAATGATAATAATCAAGGGAGCCCGGTACGAGGCGAACCGTCGGCCGCCGCAAATCATTCGTCCCACTTTTAATGCGGATCCGTGGAAACACGGGACGATTTTACAAAATCCGAAAAGTTAAATCTTGAACGCGAATAAAAAAGAGCCGACTCATCGAATGTTATTCGCGTCTTTCGATCGAACGAGTAAAAATCTTTCGTTTACCTCGTTTCATTTCTTCCTCGCGAGAGGAACGATATTTCAAAATTTAACAATTGAAGTTAAGAATAAAGATAATTTATTGTTCGAAACGTCGAGTAATCGTAAATAATCGTAGTAGATAAAATAAATTTCTTAATAATAATAATAATATTAATAACATTAATAGAAATTAATCAATTTCCATCAATCCACCAATTAAAAATAGTATACTATATATATATAAAGGAAAAATTAATTCATAATGATGTTAATTCTGTTCGAATAATTAATCTTATTGATGAGCCCGAATATTCGTAAAGCTAAAATAACATACAAAATTCCGATATTTTTATGATTAATGGATATAAATGATTATCGATTATAATAAATGTAATTGCTTAAAGTAATTTTATTCGAAATTTTTAATTCTGGCATCGAGAAGGTGAACCGTTATCGAAAATCAGGCAGTGGCGCACGGTCCACCGCGCTACTCACAACCTACCACGCTACGCTAGAAAGAGAGGCTTCACCGTATCGATTGGAGTCGCGTGGCCGAAGCGTGGCATATCATCCCTCTTCCTTCGCGCACGCTTTCCTCTCTGCCGTTTCGAACGAGAACGAGAGGGACAAGGAGCGGCGTTGAGTTCGAGAAGGACACGCGAGCAGGCGTGTACGATGGAAAAGGAGGGGGAGGGTAGGAAACAGAAAGAGAAACGAATACTTTGCGTCTCAGACACGCTTCGCTCGTGTGCCTTCGAAACGTCTGACGCGAGACCAGCTGCCCTTCGCCGCGCTGTTTCTCCTCCGAACGGAATCTCGTTTCGTTCGCGACAATAAGACGATCGTCCCTTCCCTTCCCATAGTTTAAAGGGAACGGAATCAGAGTGGTAGTGGTGGTGGTGGTGGTGGTGGTGGTGGTGGTGATCGTGGTCATTCGTGTAACATCTGATCGACGATACGCGCTCCTTCCAACAGAGGGAACTGCATACGAGGTAACTGTGGAAAACGCTATGTCGTAACTATACTATACGCAGAGATTACGTTCGCTTCGATTAACTTTGCGGTTACAAGTTGGGGAAGAGATATGCGTGCTCTTGTTAAGGAGATACGATCGATCGATACGATCCAAGATAAACGTAAGTTGCGATACGATTAAAGAACATGAGTCGAGAAACGTGACGTAACTGTTCTCGCTATTCTCTTATTTCGAAGTTTTCGACGCGACTTTGGCTCCGTCGATCGAACCAAATGAAATCCCCCGTTGGATGTAAAAATATCGAAATGTTCCTTCTTTCTTACATTATCTTTACATTTGCGATCCAACCTTTACTTTATACACTCGTGATTATACAACTATGAGCAAAAAAGTAGCGATTATAAATTTTTTTTTTTTACTCGTAATTAAGATTTAATCTTCCGACAAAGGGCGGAGAAAGCTCTCGTTTTACTTTCCTTTACCTGTTTCCATTAATCACCGCATTATTACGCGTCACGCTTTTTGCTCTTGTACGAGCAGTACAAGTGAAAAAAATAAACGGTCGAATAATAAGAGTGGTATATAAGTAGGTGTATATCTACTTACCGTGAGTAACGATCAAAAAGAATAAATTACATCTATTTGGCGCGAATGACAAGCGTTAAAACATTCGTTGGTAAAAAGTAAAACGATCAGCTATAAATATACCTGATTTTATGCAATACGCATTAACGAGATCGAATCATTTTCGCACTGATTCGAAGGTTGTTTATTCGCCGTGCAAGTCGATAGCGAAGCGCACTTTCGTAGCCGGTGACTTGCAGGTACCTGGACGCAACGCAGGTGAGAGAGTAACTTGCACCTGGATGTACCGAAATTAACCAGTATCAACGAACAACGATCAGATCAATATTTCATCGAAAATCCAATCGTCTGTATTAATCGAATAATGAAATAATCACTTCGATTACTTGTCCTGATCAAAGCTTCTCTTACTTAACACTTGCCATTCTTCGTAATTATTTTCTTTTTTTTTTTTTTTTTTTAACCATCATTTTCAACCAATTTAAAACAATCTACCTGTTTCCTTTATTTTATCATACCGTTAAATTAAGATCTCTTTCATTTTTAGTTAAAGAAAAAAGATTTTTACAAAACTTCACGGTTTCAGCGCGAAAAAATTTTTCGAATGTTGCGATTGCAGTTTCTCGAGTCTCGAATATTTTTTTTTTTTAAAAACAATTCGGTTGGTGAAATATCTGATCCACGTCTAATGCGGCTTGTCTCTTAATCAATTTCTTGGCAATAGGATGCCGTTATTACGCCATCTCCTCGTTTCGGAAGAAAATTATTCCTTTTATGACCATCGTAACTTTTTTAGGCGTTTGTTTAGGATTTTCATTAGCATCCAACCGTTCTCCAAATCGCATACGATACGCAACTTATAATTCTATTCAAAAATGATTTTTTCACTTTATTTATTGCAACGTCTGAAAATTGTGATACTCTCGACTCTTGCCTTCACTCTCTCTTTCAATCCATCTTTATTTAATACGGATTTCAAGATTCTCGTTTCTGAAACCACCACCATCGAACGATCCTCTCATCATTCATAAAAGAGAAGAGATCTTCTCTCTTAAAAACTGATCCAATATTTCGATACGCTTAAACTCATACCACGGTAATAATATTCTAAATTCACTTCTCAAAGCAAACAATCAAACTAATACAAAAATGAACTTGTTAAGTAGAATTTACAACTAGCAATCTAATAATACATCCGTGCGTGTAAAATTTCCTAATTGTAGTGGGTTAGAAAAATCACAGAGACGGAATTTGAATTTTTATTATTTTTTTTCCCTCGAGTTCTTTAATTAAGAAAACACTCGTGAGGGGGGTCGCGACTTCCGACTTCCTCCGCTAGCCGGACAGATAGGTCGGTTCCTGGTTTCCAATGAACGGTTCTCTCTTATGGCTTGCGTCCAATATCCATGGAGCATAACATATGCGGGCAGATGGTTTCTGCCCCCTTCCAGCTCCCCCCTCCTTCCACTAAACCTGGCCACATTCGATTTTGGTCTTTCCTTCTCACCGCTTGCCTCCCTCCCTCCCTCTCTCTCTCTCTCTCTCTGCTTCCCTCGTTCAATCGCACGCTCAGCGACCCGATCCAAAAAAGCCCGAGGCACCCTCTCTACGTAGAGTGCTCTTGCCTGTTGCCCACCCCAAAAATATCCCGAGACTCATCCAACCACCCTATTGCACCCATCAGCCACGTGCACAGTGGTTCTCTCCTCCGCTGACAACCACTTGTGGATCTCGTCCTCGCTTTTCCCTGGTCAAGACCAGGGATCTCTATAATTTTCTTTGATATGTATTATTTTTATCCAGGTATCGACACTTGGTTTCGTTTCGTTTCGTTTCGTTTCGTTTTGTTTCGTAAATGATGCAAGAGAATTATATTTTATAGGCATAGGTTTAATTTAAATTTCCAACAGAATTTCTAGAGAGATCGATAAGGTTAAGGTGAACCCTCTTAAAAAACGGGTTCTCCTCCCTTCTTTCCCTCGCTGCACGTCTACTCGTCGTGGGACCCGTCGAATCGCGCATTGCGATGTTAAGGCAACCTTGCACACGTGAGAGAAGCGCGAAAGGAGAGTTGGAGAGTTTTAGGGGTGGATTCAGCATGCGTGGCATGCGACGTTATTCTTTTGTGTCTTCGACCCCGTACGTACGTACGTACGTTCGCACCACGTTCGTCTGTCTCGCTCCTACTCTTTCGCACTCCCTATCGCTCTGTCCTCTTCTCTCATACGCGCTCGTGCGTCAGGGGTGCCAGCCACGCAGCCCTCCATTTATCTAGGCGAGTGCCTGCACATGCGTGTTCGCACGAGGCCAGTGGTTTTCAAGCGATTAACGCTTGGAACGCTTGGAATCCCGCTCAATTCTTTTTCCCACCAAAATCGTGGCATTATTATCGATCGCTTAATCGATAACTTGTCCAAATATGATTATTACCTACCAACGATAACCTCGGTTATTGCGTAGAATCACCTCGGTTTATTGTGTATTGAATACGATTGTTTCTTTATATACGTGGCGTACAACTTTTCGTTTCGCTACGATTTGCAATTTATCGGAAAATTTCACTCGATCCTCGCTTTATTCACTGTATTTATTATATATCTTTGTATACTTTATATTTCGAATCCGATTATAAATACAAATACATGTTGTTGATATTATTAGATATTTCGAGAGGTATGGCTTCGTTATACGAGATCGTGTTCTCTTTGCTTGTGTTTGAAATTAATTTAAAACTGAACGTGATTACATTTTAGCAGAGGCTCGATTGAGGATCACTGGGTCACCGTACGAGATCGGTGCAGTTATGTCGGATCACGGTTCCCGTATCACGGTTTCGGGTAGGGGCGACATATGCCACCTGAATGGGCGAAAATCAGGGGAGCAGTCAGGTTTCTGGATCAAGTCGAAGTTTCGGGGATGCAAATTGGGATTAGCCGTCGCCGCTACCCGGTTCGCCCAGATACGCTGGTCGTGTACGCTGCGCGCGCATGCATTAGCGGCGCGCGCATATCTAATTTATCATTTTATGCGCCGATTCGAGCGAAAGGGAACTCTCTTTTATTTTCCAGCCCCGCTAGACGCTTGATGGTTAGTTCAATCGGTGTGCAACAACGTCTGTATGTGTCTCTCTGTATGTGTGTGTATACACGGCGCAAGTGTGCGAGCGTATGAACGACGTTACTTAAAGTGATGTCGCTCGAAATATAACTTACCAGATCGTCCGTAAATTATATTCGTACGTATTTACGAGGATCCATATATTCCGATAAGAATGTCACGCGTATATATTGAATATTGAATATTGATTATGAGTTAGATATACTTGGCAGAAACGTTACGTTCTTACGTTTAAATGTAAATTGGGAAAAATATATAACATTGTAAACATATTGGAAATAAAGGGGGGACACGCATGCGCTGTCACGCGAGTAAATTAATGGAAATATTAAATAACTATATATGCAGGCAGCCGTATTTGTGCGTGCGTGCGCATACATAATTCACCATTTCGGATATGGGGAAAAGGGTCTGACTCCTCGAAACCGAATGGCATGTTGATCGTATCGTATTGAAAAATAATAACAATGACTGTCCTCTTTATTTATCATACCGTCTTTAAGTGATATTTTAATCGCCGGTTTTTAAGAGGCAGAAATTATATAACTGTCTGTAATAAATTTTAACTTTTATTATCAAATATGATAAACAGACTCGTAAAAAATTAAATCGATTAATTCGCATCGACGAAATTATTCGATCCTGCTAACCTTGACTCAAACTTGACCGTTTAAATTATCAGACAAAAGTGAAATATTCCGAAAAACGGAGAGGAAAAAGGAAAGCTCGCTATTGGAAATTCGAGAAACGAAAGAGAGAGAGAGAGAGAGAGATCTCTCGTATAGAAATATCGTATCGGCATGACACGATCGAATCCGAACAATAAAAGTTCGCGTCTCCCCCCTTCCCCCATCCTCGACTCCCCGAGGGGGAACGAAACGGAGAAAGAGAAAGACGTCCCAATCGTGTGGAAATAAATCTCCATATCTGACACGAGGCGGTATAGATCCTCTAGGCTTCCTTTCCTATGAAAAACCATCGTTGAAGAAGAAGAAGACGAAGATGAAGACGAAGAAGAAGAAGAAGAAGAAGAAGAAGAAGAATACTCTTTCGTGGCGTGGAAACCGGTGAGAGGAGGGGTGAAGGAGGGAGAAGGGGGGAAGGAAAAAAGGAACCCGATCATTTCTACTACGGTATGAAAGAAAACCTGCACGAGCCGTTGTCGAGGGTAGAAAATGAAACGAAAGGGAAAGAGGGGGGAGGGGATGGGCGAAGGAGAAGGAAGGAAGGGGAGGTAGTAGTGGAAGTAGCGGTTCGTTCTTCGTGGCACGGGGACCGTCTCGAATCCTCCCCCCCTCCTCCCCCCCGTCTGTTGAAAGAACAGTTTCCCTCGAAGGGAAAGAAGAGGAGGAACCGCGTCCCCGTTTCTCTCCTTTGATATTTTCCAAAAGGAGGAGAAGACCAAAGGTCCTTTATAGAAATTGGCAAAGAAATTGATGATTTCGGCGAGAGGAGAGGATCTTCGATTTTCATTTATTTTCGTCGCGAGAAATATAGTATATTTTCAATTTTATTATTAACATCTTTTTTCGAATTCAATTTTTTCGAATTTAAGCTTCATTAATCGTGAAATTAATTAATTATTTCAGTTTAAAATTTAATTTTAAATAAAAAATAATAATTAATCGAATGCTTTGGGTGGCAGTCGGTTGCTCGGGCAATGTGGACAATATGTATGAAATGGATAATAAATAAAGATAATCGATCCTACTATTTAGTTTTCTTTGAGAACGGGCCTCTCTCTCTCTCTCTCAAAGCGCGTGTTTGAACTCGAGATTTAAAAAGGGGAGATGGAAAAGGCGCAGGTCGATTCTCTTCTCTTTCCCTCGATCTAATCCACGGAGAATGATGCTTGCGTAGCTGAATCAACTTCCGTTACATCGTCGCTTGACATTCCTCGATTTGTCAAGTTTAGCTACCAAGCTTACGCGAGATCGAACGTTGAGAAACGAGATTACAGATTATCGATCTTGCTTTCCTTATTTGATCCGGCCGCTCAATTTTCAATATCCAGCTGCACGTCGGCTATAATAAAAGAAAAATCGTGACATTTGCTACTTTCGCTTTTTTTTTTTAAAGCGGTTAAATTAAAACGAGAGAAAAAAAGAAAAATGTAAAGAGCGAAAAGTTCAAGTTTTTGTCGAATGAAATAAATTAAAAAATTATTATCGAAGAGGCACGAAGAGGCGCAAGATCTAATTTTCCTTATTTGATCTGAATTTCCAAGTTCCAGCTGCTCATATAATAAAATATAATAAAAGATATAATAAAAGAAAAATCGTGACATGTGCTACTTTCGCTTTTTTTAAAAAACTTAAATTGAAACGAGAGAAAAAAACCGAAAAGATCAAAATTTCGAATGAAAAATGTTAACGAAGAGGTACGCGCGAGATAGAAAAAGAATCGAGACGATATTGTGGACAATTTACTTTTCCTCATTTGATTTCCCAACGTCCGGCTGCTCAACTCAGATAATAAATATAATAAAAGAAAATAAAAGATATAATAAAAGAAAGATCGTGACATGTGCTACTTTCAATTTTTTCAAAAAACTTAAATTGAAACGAGAAAAAAAAAGCGAAAATATCAAAAAAGAATCGAGACGATGTTACGAACAATCTACTTTTCCTCATTTGATCTGAATTCCCAACATTTAGTTGCTCATCGCAGATAATAAAAATAATGAAAGAAAATAAAAGATATAATAAAAGAAAAATCGTGACATTTGCTACTTTTGATTTTTTTAAAAAACTTAAATTGAAATGAGAAAAAAAAACGAAAGATCAAAATTTCGAATGAAAAACGTTATCGAAGAGGCACGCGCAAAAGATAGAAAGAGAATCGAGACAATGTTGCGGACAATCTAATTTTCCGTTAACGCGGCTCACTCCTCTCTGGATCGTGCACCTCGTATTTCGGGTAAGTGTGGCACGCGCCGGAATACGTGGAAGTCGGATATCATGGGATAAGCCGGGGAGAAAGAGAGAGAAAGAGAGAAAGAGAGAAGTTGCTGTACAAGAAGTGGTCAGAAGGCGGTGGGAGCGGGGAAGGAGGAGGTTGAGCGAGAGGGGAAGACAGGTGCATCGCACCGCCAATTATATTTCGGAAGGGAAAAACGAGCAGTGCATAAAAACATGAAAAAAAGTACGCAGGCGCGCACGCACACGCATCACCCGGAGTGGGAGCACCCGCTGAAAGAAACCGACTGAACGAAGAGAGAGAGAGAGAGAAAGAGAGAGAGAAAAATAAGTATCGAGCGAATAATGACAAACAATGATGGACCAATGATGTAGATATATGTATTTGATCATCGTGAAGGGATCGAATAACGAGCATAATTTTACATTACATTGGAGGGAAGCATCAATACGTACATCGGATGGGATCGTAATTTCGATCGTCCACTACGATCGAAATAGGGACTCGTCTTTTACGAGCCCCTCGATTATATTAGCACCGCAACATCGCGAAAACACGTTCGATAGAGAATGTGACGAAAAAGGTGAGAACGTAAAAAATACGAACGTGTAAAGTAACAGTCGTAAAACACGAGGAGGTGAAATTTGTTTTATCTCGGATAGAAGGGGAATTTCTCTGGCGAAACGTTGCGAGATGGAAAGAAAGTTTACGTAAGAGCGAGAAACACTTGTATACGATCGAGTAACATACAAGCAACGTAAAAAAAAAAAAAGATAAACGAATCGTGTTATTAATGTACATTATCAAAACCGTTTTCGATCGATGTTGTTTCGCGGAACATGGAACGAAGAGTTTAAATTTTATTCGTTTTCGATCGATTCGATACTAACATGCCCATGTTTCATAAAGATAATATAAATTTTCGTTAAACGGCGTCCTTGTAATTCGAGAATTGCGATGATCGAATGCGACAGCTCGCAAGAAATCAAATTTATTCGACTTGTCCCCTCCCTCTCCTTTCGAAAAAGGAGGTTGCGAAACTGTAGATAAAAAGAGAGAAACGAGTAAAAAGGCCATATATATATATATATATAAAACGTCAGAAAGGGAAAAAAGTTAATAAGCACGGCACGCGCCCTGCCTCTCCCTCCCTTTTCTTTAATCACTCGCCTCTCTCCACTTTGCAATATTCTCCACTTATAAGTACTTTGTCCCTCGCTTCTCGCTTCTTTTCCTCGCGCACCGCTCGTGACGTGATCGAAATTCGTATTTCGTTATTATAAAGAAAAAATTATATTTACGATGTCTATTTTAATAATAGGCTGTGCTCTCATGTGCCTCTTGATTACAGGTATATACTCCACGATATTCAATAACTATATCACGTATATATCGATATATTCTTTCGTTCGTTCGAACGTTGAAATATTCAATGATATCCATGCAATTCGAAAATTTAATTTCGAAACGAAAAATACATCTTTCTCGAGGTAAAAGCAGAAAAACAGTGAGTGAGGACGAAAAAAAAAAAAAAAAAGAAGCAAAACCAAGACAACGGGTAATCTTCGGGGAGTCAATTAAGGTGAATTAAACATCACCGAAAGAAGTCCAAGTTCAATCAGAGTCAACATGGTAGAGCTGGTTCTATTCGCCGCGGCGAATCGTTTCGCTCGTTTATCGTCCTAAACGATGCGACATCGTAGATTAATCTCCTCCTTCTAGTCGCTTTTTTCGAGACAAGGATGGACGAGAGCGCGAGCGTGCAATAGCATGCGCACAAGGCGAACGGAGAAGCAAGATGAGCAGGAGTAGGACAAGAAAGAAAGAAGGAAAGAAGGAAAGAAGGAAAGAAGGAAGGAGGAAAGGACGAATACAGTGGCGTGCGAATAAGCAGGTGCACGACCTCCTCGTGAAAACCGCCGCTTCTCCAACTACTTCTTCTTCTTCCTTCTCTCCTCATTATCGATTTCTTTCCCTATCTCTGATTTTGATTCTCGTGATTAATCCTCGTTATCGATATCCGCTATAAAACTTGTAAAAATTTCAATAAATTTAAACCTTCCAATTTTTGATAAAATGTACGCCGCATTTACATACTTATCGAAAATGAGCCCGGATAAAAGTGATGCAGGTTCGTCCTTCTTCCTCCACGTGGAATTCAAATAAACCACGATAAAATTTACTCGAAGGAAGTTTTTGTTTTTCTTTTATTTTGTTTTTCAAGCTTATCGGTTGGTGAATGGCTGATGGCATCCACCAATGTGTGAAAAGAGGCGCGAAGTCGATGGGATCTCTGAGCAGCTATTCAGCTTGTTGTTGAATTACCCCAATATCAAGCTACGTTCGTACTTAAGCTCGATGATTGTTATTACGGCACAGGTAAATTCGTACTCCGGTGTCATGCATGACTGGCCGCCACTTCGACAGAAATTTAATTCCTTATAACTTAATTCCATCTTTTCGCGCAGTATAATGTAATAACGCGGATATTTTTGCCAATAAGTTCGTCACTTTCGATAGGAAAAAGATTGGATCGATGTTGCCGAGAAAAAAAGACGATTTTCAACTTTGTGTATTTTACGAATCTTCGAAGCTTGTGAGAAGATAAATCGCATTATCTTTTTTTTTTTTTCTTCTGACTTATCTTTGTTCCTAGAATCACTTCCTGTTAAATCTAATATATGACATCCTATACGTATACATCAATCGTACGTTATATCATATTATAAGTGATTAACTCTTTTATCTTGATTCGATGAAATATTGCTCTTTATTTATCGAGTTATAAATTCTTGATTCACACTTCAATTGTTGTATTCCGATATTACAAACTAAAAGTGATTAGCGATAAATAACATTGTGAAATTAAATTCTTCTGTAGAGTAGATTAATAAGTTGAGGGTCTGACTTGTGATATGACCTGCTGCACCTGCTAATTTATGATGACGTGACAAGATGTGGAATTAAGGTCATCGCATTTTATTAACAATTAAAATCGTATAAAGAATAGACCGCCCGGAGAGAGATAAAGATATATTTCGAATTATCTGTCGACTGACAATTAATGCTGTTTTTTTTTTATTACAACGGTAATTAAACAGCATCGTTTCGTATAAATGTTTCATCGATGTTTAACTATTTTTTTCAACGACCGCGATAATAACGTTTCTTTCACATTCACAAATAACCAGGAGACACGCGAAAATCGTTCGTTGAAAAACATTCGAGAAGCTCGTGCACGCAAGATCTCAGAAATGAATGTCTTCATCTCAATGTGTCGAACCATGAAATTAAAAATTCTCCATATACATAAAAAAAAAAAAAAAAAAAAAGAAAAAAGAAATAAAAAAATTCCAGTAAGTTTAATTCGTTCATCGAACCATGATATTTATCCAGATCGACACGTTTTGCGACCGATAATTGCGTCGATCCACAAAACGGATTGAAAGACCAACATCTCTCGAGACGTTAACTCGGTTAAACAGTTAAGGTCTGGTTAACCACTATGAGAATAAAAACCGAGAAAACCGAAGACACGATTCTCTCTGGTTCGCTCCTACTCGGTTGCTAATTAAAAAAGATAAAAACGAGGGATTACTTTTCCGTCTTTATCTCGATGGTGTGCCAATCCATCGCTGTGGCTAAAGTGTACGTACACACAGAGGGAACGATGCACAAGAAAACGTATAGCGGTTTCGCCGTGGCTCATTAGCTCACTATCGCGGTTGGCGCGAGCGAATGTTGCCTTCGGCGTGGCACCTTGCCTTCGCGACAGACAGGTGCATCTCGTACTTTCCTCCTTGTCCCGCGTGTCGCGCGTCAACTCGCGCCATCCTTGTCCACTGGTCCGATAACGAGAGCGAACGAGCGAAGAGGAGGGACGTGGCGTACGACGAAGAAGTCCGAGGCACGTGGCACCGAAATAATCGTTCGAATTGCTCTTGCGACCTGCACGATATGCAGATGCCTCGGGGAATTAAGGTCTTCCCGAGAAATCGTTGAAATTATTTCGCTCGCTTCGCGTTTTCTTTTCTCCCGTCGCATTCATACGGCTAATCAGATCTGCTACCTCGATACGTAAGTATCCTACTATGTCAACACGGTCAATTGATCTCCAGGCGCTTAGGATCGTTATTACGGCAGTTATCTTCGAGCGGTGATGCGTAATTTGTCGTTGGACGTGTAACACCGAGTTACTTTGCAAATAGCGCGTTTAACTTTTAGTTTTTTATTTCGTTTTTTTCAATCATACCGTAATGATATCGAATTTAATACACGATTACACGATTCAATTAAATTACTTTTCATTTGCCTAGGGGATAAATGCTGTTTTACGAATATATCGTTAACCGGTAACTTCGTACGGATAAATTATGAGATATCACGATTTCTCTTCGCATTGTGTGATTTTATGAGACAATCACGATCCTTACACGTCGTCTGTGATTCATACAATTATAGATCACGACATCGTGCAGTAATAAACGAAAGAGGAATAATATAATATTGCGGTAATTTCATTGGATCGTAATAAATTTTGTTTCGTGTAAAAACTGGTTTGGCCAACGTTTGCCGAACTTGTAGAAAGTTACAGCGCCTGGATGAAGATTGCACCGATATACAGTTGAGCAGCGAATACTACTATTTCGCAGGCCACGCGAAACTTTATTTTTATTATTTTCACGTAAATAATTTTTTTATACGAATTTTTTTTTTTTGATAAAAGTAATACAAGAAAGAAACGTTTATATATATATATTGATATAAATTATAGATTAAAAAATTTCCAATTATTAAAATTTCTCGAAAATTTTTAGAAACTTTTAATTTTTGTACTCGTAAGAAAAATGAGATACCAGTTAACGACTAGAAGTAATGGCTGGCTTTCCGAAGACGAATTCGTTGTCAAATTGTTTAACAGCGGGGTATTGTTATCAAGATGGTGTTGTTGGAACCCTATTGGTCGGCTCTACACTCATCTTTCCTCGGCGTACATACTGAAAGTGTGTTCGATTTATCGCAGGAAAGGATCTTCGCTATGCTCGTGTGCTTCCGAGTATAGCGCTATTTGAGGGTTGGCTGCAAATGGAAAGGAAAATTTGTCTTCCACGTTGTTCTTCTATTGTTTCACAAGATTAATTCCCATACTCGGGGTGATGTAAAGTGCTCGTACAAGTTCTTTGTACCTGTTTTCGTTGATGTATCAATTAATTAGCGGCCAACGTCTAGATTCTTTTACAAAAATAAATAATTCTATGTTCTAACAAGAAACTTTTGAATTATAAAAAAAAAAGAAACAATTCATTTATAAAATAAATAGTTTGGAAAAAATCTACATTTCTAATCTAACATTTTAACAACAATCACAATTAAATCATCTTCATCGTCTCCTCAAACTTGATCTGAAAAATCATATAAAAAGATTAAACTTCGAATCGATAGAAACGATAGAAATTTCATTTCAGTCATAAAGGAAGATGGACGACTCCGTGCACGTTCCAGAATTTATCTGACTCGAAGATCTCGAAAGAAAAAAAAAAAAAAAAAAAAAAAGATCGATCTATCGTTGTAATTTTCGACTGACCAGAGAGGTGGGGAGAGGGGAAGAAGAACTATAGTTAATTTCGAACGCGAGCCACTGTATAATAAATACGCAGGAATGTTGTTCAGAAGAGGCGGTTACAGCGAGGAAGCTGGCGCCGAATTTAAAACCGAGCCGCGTATCCTTAACAGAAATAAAAGTGTGACACGGTGGCCCGTTCCTCAATGGCTGTGCAAAAGTTGCTCGCGCGATCGGAAGGCGTTTGATACCTGGGCCGGATTCTCCTCGTGGACGTTAGGTCAATTCTCCGCGAGCGGCCATTACAAAAAGAAGAAAAAGAAAAAGAGAAAGAGAAAGAAAGAAGATTCGGCGGACCGTGTACGCGTGCGCGCACGCACACGCTCGCGCAGGAAGTGACGAGGAAGGTGGCGGTTGCGTCGGATAGAAGAAGAGGGAAACCTGCTCAAGATGAGACGAGAATGACCGGGGGGCAGCGCACGCGAATCCATAATGATACACCATCGAGCGAGCAGGCCTCTTGCCTGGATAAAAACGAGTGGACACTGTTCTCGCGCGGAATCACGTCCACCGCGTCAACTTGGCCCTCCTTGTCCTCGAAAAATGTGAGCGTGGCTCGTTAAAAATTATGCCGCAAAATCGATACTTGGTCCGCCGCTGAAAAATTCAATCAACCGTGGGGACGATCTTCACTCGGCCGCGCTTCATTGGGAGCCGCTTGCTCGTGTAAGCGGGATTATTATTCGGCCAGTTGTTTTCGAACCGGACTCGAGTTCACTTTCCATCTCGTTTCGTATTCACGCCCGCCAATTTCGGAATGTGTAATTGCACGATTGCGTGTTCTCGGTTTCTGCGGTTTTCGAGAATCAACGCTCGCGGTTTTCCGACTCTCGTCGTGGATGGAACAATGTTGTCTCATTTCGGGAACGAGTTAATTCCAGCGACGAGGATCGGAACGTGTTCAAAGAAAGAGAGAGAGAGTTTCACGAATAAATAGTATTTTTGGTATCGCGATGGAAAGATTATTCTTCTTAGAATTTTAGGTTATGTTTTTGTCCAGACTTCGATCGAGGAAAAATTCAACTGAAACAAATAAAGTATACGTTTAACGATGTTCATTTTAATTCTATGTAGTAAAATCGGCCTAATTGAATCGAGGTAATGGGATTAATGGCGTCGAGTTAATAAGAGGTTGGAAAGTTACCGTTCCAGGAATCATGCACCACACGCGTTCTTTCGTAGAAATGACTGCAGACACAGAGGTACAATTGAGGAAAAAAGAAAGCAGAATGATTTACAATGAGCGTCATGGCATTGCAGACGTAAAATTAAGTAAAATTTCAACGATATGAAAAAAATGTTTCCTTTAAATATAGTACATATAATGGTCTCGCACAAATATTCGAATCCAATAAGAGTGATTATTTCTTCTTTTTACTTCTTCTTTTTATTTGAAATAAAAATTATTCTGTACGAGTGTAAAAAGTTTTTTCAAAAAAAATACTTTTTTGAAAGAGTACAAGAGCTGAAAGTACAAGAATTGCGCAGAAAGGATTAATGAATCTTCACATGTACGGCCATAAACAATTTGGAAAGTGCATTTTTAATACACGTTATAAGTTTACTTACATATTTCACTACGTAAAGAAGAACAGGTAATCCTATGATCATCGATCGAAAATGTCAGTCGATTGATAAATATCGATCTGCTGTTCGTAAAAACTACTTCTCAAATGTATCGGCAAAATCAATTGTACTTCTTTTTCCTTTATTTTTTCGTCTCTCATTTCTCAATAAGAGAATTGTATTTAAAGAAAGTTCTACAAACAACCATTGTAAATTTTAAAAAGGTTAATTAATTCGATTTTGAACAATTATGCATTTAACGTGTTTTATATATATATATATTATATATATATATTATATATAGTATATATATATATTACTTACGTGATTGATTAGGAAGCAGAAACGAATACTATCTTCTTTGAATAGAAAAAACGATGAAAAAGAAAAAAAATGACACAAAATCCAGAACAACGAATTTAAAGAAACAGCGATCGGTTGTCGCTGTAAAGATGATTAAATTATTACCAAATCGTTTTTCTTTGAGGTTAGTTTGTAGTACGCGAAGAGGGCGTTGCGCGAAATGAGTTACGTACGTATATGCGTTGGTCTATTTTCTTTCCCCTGTAGGTTCTGTTAGTGCCGATTCCACCTCCAGCTCGTTTATTTTCACGAGGCAACAGTGTTTCAGTCGCTGAACGGAGGGTGCACGCACGCCGAGAAAATAAAAGGCAGCCGCCTCGGGAGCGCGTTTCACGATACACCGGCTCATCGCCGGAGAAAAGGATCGGCCACGCGGCGGGTCAGACAGAGACGAAGAACCCGGGTTCGGTGGGAACCCGAGAAGTTGCTGCCGGTCCCGCTCCCGTCGTCGCTCTAGCGATGGCCACCGATCGCCCTCGAAACGTATCAAACTCGCTCTGGTCATCATCTCGATGCGATTTCAATGCAATTTTTTATCCTATTCGACTTTGTTTTCTATTGTTTCACTTCGTGAAATTTGCGTACGTCTTCCCAATAGTAACGACATTGATTTTATTCATTTATCGTCACCGTAATATGGTTCTGTAAAAAAAAAAAAAAAAATCTGAAAAATTTCAAAAGTTGAGTTACTGAATAATATCGATCGATATTCGAACGTAAGTATGTAAATTTTTAACATCTGTGAGTGAATACGATTGGAACTGTGTAAATCTTTCTAGTACATACGTAGGCCATCACTGGCGGAGAACAACAGAGGAGAACATGAATAAAATGCAGCCACGCAGCGTGAGTACGTTGCCTGGAGTAAGTACTACAAGCGTTTGAGAGTTGAAAGAAGCAACTCGAGAAGGCGAGTAAATCTGACGGCGCCCGAGAGAACAGAAGGAGAAGAGAAAGAGGAAGAAGAGAAAGAAGATCGAGAAATAGAAGTAGAAGAAGAAAGAGGGCTGAGAAAATGTAAAAGGAAACAAAGGAAGGGGAGAAGAAACGTTGTTCCCAAGAGAGGGTGGAGATGAATCGGGGAGATACTAATCGGTATTTCTTGATAGCGAGAGGAAGGGGGACAGAAGAAATTGGTGAGAACGAAAGTAGGAGGAAGTGAGATAAAATTTTAAGATACCGAGCGTGGCGGTCGCGTGGCGTGCAAACGACTGCGCATGCGCATGTGCTAGCGTCACGCTCAATTTACCTCGCTTATCAACGTACTAATCGCACCTTAATTTCCTATCCTGTATAATTAATTTTCCATCGCACATTTGTTCAAAATTTCCACATTTTATCATAATATCGAATCGAATATTTCGAAAACGATCATATTATCTTATTTTTCATCCCTCATCATGAAATTAGTAGAAATTCCAGACACAAAATAATTTTTTTAAGGAACTATCGTTATTACGATGCAAAAAATTTGTCCACCTTTACACATTTTTCATTCTGGATAAAAAATGGAAGGATAAACGTACTCGAATAATAAGATCTAGAGAAACATTTCGGCGGGGTAGGAAGAAAGACACGATGCGAAAACTCGACCCAGAACCAATGGACATTGAAGAGGGACAGTGGCACGCGCGTTACAGCATTCTCCGGAAGAATGGCAAAAAAGTATGAAACGCTACCGTACTTGGCAGCGACCACGAAACGAGTCGCTTGTTTTCGTTACTTATAACGATTACAACGGTACCGAGAGTACTACGATTCCAGTGCATCAGGCTTGTGGATTGAAGCCATTGGAACGCGGTGAAAACGAAAAAAAACCGGTATACACCATATTCGGTAACTGTTACCACGCTGCATCGACAACTCGTCAACGACTGGCGCGCGCGCACCTATGTGCTTGGAAAGTGCGCATACGTTCGTACGCTTCTCGAAAAAATCGCGCAAAAAAGTCTGACCGAATTGAGCGTATGCGCACGCCTGCGAACATTTTTTACTGTGAATAGATGACTCGGTGTCATCGAGCTTGTAAAATATCGTTGCGCAATATAAAGAAGCTTTTACAAGATTATTTACTGCATTGTAACGCACGAATCGACGATAGCTAATCTGAACAGATATAGATAACAAAATTTTAAGAGAAGGAAAAATAAAGTTATTTCAATAATTTAATAAGATATTATATAATGGATCAATTATAATAATTACGAATAAATGTTATTTAAACATTTTAAATAAACTTATTATTTAAAGTAACTTTACTCGAAATTTTACCTCAACTCTTAATCTGACAATCACAAATAAAAACAATTTTTTACAAAAATTCTTGATTTTCATAAAATTAAAAATCCATGTCCAATAACTAATCAGCTGATACAAAATGAAAATTATAAAATAATATCTTTTAACATTCGTCACAGTTCGCATTTGAACATTTGGGAAGCCTCATTATCATCGGATAGTGGATCGCAGGTATTGTTTATTTCCGAACACACGCACGCGTTGGCACATCAAAACAAGGACGAAAAAGGAAGCTACAGGTTTTCGAAGGTTTGTTCTGGTCAGGCCCAAAACGATCGGGAACGGTGGCTTGTTCGGTTTGTAGGTTCGTGTGCCACGGGGCCAGTAGGCTCCCCCTTACATGGAAAGTATTGGTGCGCACGCGCGAATCGTCTTACCTTGGCCACGGTCCCTCGTGCGAGTTTACACGTTAATCCATTCGTGCAAATTGCGCGCACGAATCATCCTATCGTTGCGTTTTTCAATTTCATCCACACCGTGCCTTTGCCAAACCCTATCTGATCTGCGCTCCTTCGAGGAACATCCTTCCAAAGATATTACCTCGCCTCTCTATCCTCTCTCGGTATGCCATTCATAGTTATTGGACGTCGATTTGAATTTCTAATTTTTCTTTCTTGCATGCCAGAAAAATAGATGAATATTTATTGAATTTGAATAATATTTTTTAATTCTCTAATTATAAATCCCAGCTGCAAATCTTGTTGCTATCTAATAATCGATTATAAAAATGCATATATAAACGATACATCAAATTTCCTTTCTTTATATCTTAATTTTTTCATCAAAAATATCAGATTCGAACAAGAATTCTAACAAGCGTTTAAAAGAAAGAAACACAAAACAAAATAAAAGAACACTAACCAACACAAGAACAACGTAGTACAAAGAGAGGATAAATCAACAGGAATTAGATAAGTAATTGACAAATAACTTTCTGTCCAAATTACCGGGGATGTCGACTCGACCATTAATTGGTCCTCCGGTAATTATGATACGTCGCGTATCGCACCCGAAAGCAGCCGCGTGTGCGTGCACGCTGACGATTCTACACTCTTGAGAACTTGATTGAAAAAAAAAAAAAAGAAAAAAAACAAAAACTGCCCCGTGCCCTTCCACCGAGAGGGACCACCTTGAGCATCCTCCTCTCTCTTTCTCTTATATTAATAATTACGCCGCCGAAACCTGTCCGGGTATATACACTGGTGCAGAGTACGCCGGGAGGAGCAACAGGCTGCTCGTTGCTGCTCGTCCAGGTACTCGTAATTGTCGGGCCCTCTCTTTCGATCCTCTCGCTGAATACCACACAAATACGCCACGAGTTTACCCGTGGAAACGAGCGAGAGGAGCGAATTCCAACCGAAAATCGAGCACGTGCTTTTTACGAGAATGTATAGGTACGCGTGTATGGTGGAGTCATTGGCGTAGGATCAAGACGTTCCGTATAGATTAGAGATGATGGATATTTTCATTCCAATATAACAAGATGATAATTTTATCATTTACAATTGGTAGGAACAGTATCAGATATCGATGGATGGAGAGCAATATAAATCGCCGCCGATTGATGAGTTTTATATCATCGATAGGATGACTGGTGCCTTTCGAATAACACAGATATCGATTAAGGATATCTCATCGCTCGTAAATATTCTTTCACGCTATGTTAATCTGTTTGTAAAACGTTTTTTTTTTTTTCTTTCTTTCTTTCTTTTGCTCGACATTCCTGTTGTTTCTTGCACGATGAAACGTCCTCCTTTGAAAATAAAAGAAATATATATATATATTGTCCGTAATTCTTTCACATCGTTTGCACGAGATTTTCTTTTTTGCTCGACATTCCTGTTTACCTCTTGCGCGATGCTGTACTCCTGGTTGAAAGTAGAAGAAACATTTGTCTATAATTTCAATTCTAAGCCTCTTTTTCAATTTAATCTTGAAAAAAAAATTAATTTTAACGCGCAAAGTTTACAGCATTCGCTTGATTTTCGTTATTCATTGATAATGACGATGACAAGCCGATCTAATAAAGCGTAATCAAGGTTTATAGTTACATGGAAAGAATCGTACAAAGGGAACACGAGCGCAAAAATCACGATATATCCCTGCAGGATTTCGATAAATCTTGATGTCATTGTCAAAAGGAGGGCGTGATTTCGGCAAAGTGGCTGCTACCATCGAAGCTGAGAATGGTTGGAATCGCAGTAAGCGGCCGATTGAATAGAATACCGCAAGAAAACCCCGTCTCTCCACGCTCCATAATTCCGCGGCTCGAGCCGTCTCTCTCTCTCTCTCTCTCTCTCTCTCTCTCTCTCTCTCTCTCTCTCTCTGTCTCTCTTTCTTTTTCTCATTTTTCCACCGCAAACTCGGCTTCCTTTTATTTTTCACGGTTTCTTCCCCCACATTCCCTCCTTCCCTCCGCCGCGTATCTCTGAGGGGGGTGACAAAGAGTCGCTGTCGAAGGAAGAGAATGAACCGATGAATGGTGGCGGTCAATGCCGAGGCGTGAGACCCCAGGACACCGTGGATTGTCCTCCGGGAGAAAACGACACAGAGAATGAATGGGGAAGAATGGGCTCCAAACGAGGCAAAGTTAGTCGACCTGAGGGTACCTGTACGGCAAGGGAAAGGGAGAGGCAGATTCACGAGAGGAAAAATGGACGGAGGAATCCGGGATCTCGACGTAAAAACTGCCCCTCCAATTGGAAATCGCGTTTCTTTCCCCCTTCTCGTTGCGATAATATTTTCCTAGGACTATACGAAAACTCGATACCCTCGATTTTGGATTCGTGCTGCGATCTCGTTTCTTCTCCACGACAAGTATACCGAGGATACTCTTCGATTCTTTTATCCATGGATTAACTGTTGCGACAAAGGCTCGATCGTATTCTCTCTTCCCTCTCCTGTAGATTTCTCTCTCTCTCTTTTCTTCAGGTAATTCAATAAAAGTAAATATTTTTAGGAGCTAATTCCATTAGCTCTATTCAATCGTTGGATGGATCTTGTTCTTCTTGATCTTGTTAAAATAGAGAATCACTTCAACTTTCTTTACTTTAGTCGAACAAAAGAATTTCTTGCTGTAAATGCAAGTTTTTAATTCCTTTTGACGAATTTTCTTTATTATCCTTGTGTTTTTAATATATTTATAGCCTATATAACCTATATAACTAAGATAACCTATATATAATATATATATATATATATATAATATACAATATATAATGAATATATATATGAATATATATAATATATATATAGGTTATCTTCGATAAATACAATTTGTGAATATTCTAATTGCGATGAGTTCTCTTTCCGTTGAAGAGTTGATCATGGAACGAAAGGGGGAAGCTATAAAGATTGAGCAGATTAGCTTTGTTGCAATATGAGCATCTTCTTAATTTTTTTTACAGATCAGTAGGCTCGGCTACGTTTTTTTAATCCATATAGCCTTTTTAAGACCCTTCCTGGACTTTCACGTTGTGTATATTTAGGCTGATATTAGGCCTTGCCAACTTCTATGCGGTTGCTTATTAACTTCCCTCTAGTATATTGCCTTCGTAGTACAGTCAACAACTGGATCCTCCGCGTTTATCGTGAATTATTTCTTTTTCCCCCGTCGTTTTTAATGGTTTCAGAAGCATGACTAATTTCTTCATGCCATATAAGATTGATAGGATAATTATAGTTCAAGTAGTTAATGTTGATTATTTTCGCAAGCATATCTCAATACAGGTATAATATAAAGTATTTATTTATAGTATCATCTAGGCTAAAGTTGCAATTTTGTTGAGATCGAGTATTAACTCTAGACTTCCTCATTTTAGAGTTATAATTTCTCATATAGCAAAGTAGATATTATTACGGAAATCTGAAATAAAACAAATGTAAATGTAATAAAACAATATGCTAAACTAATAATTTGAAAATGTTGGAAGAATTAACAGAGAGTGATAGAGAATTATTTTTCATGAATTTGGAAAATTTAAATATTGATAAAGATAATATCTTTCTTTTAAAAATAAACTTTACTTTTTTACTTTTTAAATTTTTAACCTTGTATTAATATCTTGTAAAATGCTTGAAAAGATTATAGATTCATGGAATTTCAAATATAAAAATACTACTGATAAAGTCTTCTTTGTCGTTTCGCAACTTTAAATCGTCCTTCTTCAACTTGTTCCAACATCAAGTACAGTGCAAAACGGAACATTACGTCACATGAGTACAATCGAGCTCCAGTCAAGCTGAATCGCGTTGTAATCGTAAAAGACGGCTAGCTAAGCAAATATTTATAGTCACTTCCTGCCTTGGGACTTTCTCACAGGCAAGGGATTCCAGTATATAGACGTAGGAAAATGATCTTCAAGGATCACCTCTTGGTAAATCGTTTTTACCGTGGAAGATCTACAAAAAAAAAATGAAATTCGATCAGCGTGACAAGCTTCATCAAAAATTCATAATCTTTATTTTAAATGGATAAAATACTTATAAACTATTGTTTATTTTATCTGAAAATCTGAATATCTTTGAAATTATATTTACATATTATACAATAATTATTATACAATAATTAAAATTATGCATACCTTTAATACTTACTTTAATAACCTTTAATAACGTTTTCAATATTTACTAGCTATTTAATTTATAACAATCATATATGATTGATAAAAGTTATACCATTAAATTGAATTAGCTCGTAACAAATGAACAGCATTTCTTTATTAAAATATGATTTTAAATAACAATAAGTAAATAATTACTGAAAAAATGTGAATGATTTATTTGTAAAGAAAAGTTAATTTTAATTCTACATTCATAATCTATCCTAATCAAAGTAACGATATATTATAAAATATATTATAAAATGATTTACTTTAAAATAAAAAATTCATTCTTTCAAAGTTTTGTGAATTGACAATTTCAAAGCGTTTCTCATTGTATGTATCTGAAAAAAAAAACCAGGCATTGAAATATTATACAAATCGTTAAAAGTGGTGTCAAAGGAAAGAAATGCATATCTTTTAATTATTATCTGTTCCTCGACTCCCGAAACCTGTGATTCTTTTTTATTCTGAGCTCCTTTTATTTTTTTGATGGTTGTTTAATACATCCAGTTTTTGCGACCTCCCAGGAAGAAATCCAGGTGGTCTGTGTATCTCTCGAGGTTGACTTTCTTCCATCCGGTATAGTAATATGCCGATTTCGATATCGACAAAAATAATAATTGAGATCGAGCAGTCGATAAATCGAGAAAAGATACGATGAGAAATATATCTTTCGACAAAGTTAGATTTTTCTTTCGTTACCTTTCTTTTTTTCTTTTTTTTTTTTTATACTGGCAAGCAACGATTAGAAAGTAATTAACGCCTCGATCGTTTGTACATCGTTAAATTGGACCCCCTGCAGCCACTACCCATCTTCAACCGGATACTCGATGTTTCAACGGGGGATCCTATTGTTTTCTTTGAACTGCTTTCTCATCATCCAAAGTAGATGAATCTCGTTAATAATTCTGACATATTTTTTATGGAAGAAATATGAATTATCGATTAAGAAAATCGTTTAAGAAAACATTACCAAGAGTTTAATATAATACGTACATCCACTGCATCGTCTACTTTCCAATGTTAATTTATTTTTCTTGCTTCTTTTATATAACGAAGAAAATTTTTCTTTTTTATTATATTCTGATCAAATCTGGAAATTCGATCGTTCCTACCTGAAAAAAATACAAATTAATTTTGTTACTCTTTTAGAATCTTTTATATCATGGTCATTGAATTAGTCTAGAATGAGATCTTTTTAAAAGGAAAATTTAACGAGTAATCCAACACGATGGTAAGATGGTTTTTCCGCAACAAAGGTTTAGGTTATATAGGGAATAATAAAAAAAAAAAAAAAAGGAAAAAGGAGAAGAATGACAGAACATTGGTGTTGTGTCCCCGCTTCTTGACAGTACTAGCAATGAAATGAAAGGGAAGGCACGGTAATTGAAGTTAAACGAGATAGCCAACCATTCATAGGTTACGGAATCACGACAATGAAGCTCGCTTTTCGTTGAACGGTTGCTTCGGGCGACAGACAATAGCTCTGCTGGAGTTTATACCGTTGGCGAGAAGTTACGTCGTAATACCGTGACCATTCTGCTATTTTTCTACGAGAAACACTCTCGCAAATTCCATTTTTCTCTTCACAAAATTGTTCTTCTTGATTTATGTTGATCGTCTTGAATTAAACTTTCCCCATTAATCAAAATCTTATGTATTCATTCGATTTAATTTAATTAATAATTAAAATTATGCATACGTTTAACTTACTTTAATAACCTTTAATAACGTTTTCAATTTTTACTTACTATTTAATTTATAATAATCATATATGATCGATGAAAGTTAAATCAAATCATTAAATGAATTAATGTAATAAATGAACAGTATTTCTTTATTGAAACATGATTTTAAATAACAATAAATAAATAATTACTGAAAAAATGTGAATGATTTATTTGTAAAAAAAAGTTAATTTTAATTCTACGTTCATAACCTATTCTAACCAAAGTAACGATACATTACAAAATATATTATAAAATGATTTACTTACACATACAGCATGTAGTATATTTTTAAGAATATATTTCCTTTATTATGTCTCTTTACACTACCATAATACTATTTAAATATTTTCTGAATTATAATTTGTATGCGTTTCGTATCCTTACTTCATAATCCGTTGACATTTTACCCAATAAGTTACGAAGAAAATAATTAAAATAATTTTCAATGATCAACGCCATCTCGCGTTTGGATACTGGAAGCTTCGACTTGTTACTAGCATAGCAGAATATACGAGGAGGTATGCGAATCGTATGACGTCACAGACAAGGTACGCAACATTGTGCGAGAAAGATAACAAGCATTTTTACTTTATCGCATGGAAAATTCATTAATTATTCGTTTTCTACTTAAAATTTCAAAACTTTTACACTCATATCTTAAAGCTAGAAGTTCAGGCATGTTTCCTGTATCAATTTTATTGTGAAATAGCTTTCTATTAATTATTTATATTAATGATTAATATATCGTAATTTCTAATACATCGAGACGCCATATTGAAAATTAATTAATTACGCATTTTCTAAACAAAATTTATGCACTTTTAAACTTGCATTTTAATGCTAGAAGTTCAGACAAGCTTCTCTTATCAATTTTAACGTGAAATTTTTATTAATTAAATATTTATTAACAATTACGCATTAATACATTGTAATTTCTAATACATCGAGACGCCATATTGAAAATTAATTAATTACGCGTTTTGTAAACAAAATTTATCCACTTTTAGACTTGCATTTTAATGCTAGAAGTTCAGACAAGCTTCTCCTATCAATTTTAATGTGAAATTTTTATTAATTAATTATTTATTAACAATTACGCATTAATACATTGTAATTTCTAATACATCGAGACGCCATATTGAAAATTAATTAATTACGCGTTTTGTAAACAAAATTTATGCACTTTTAGACTTGCATTTTAATGCTAGAAGTTCAGACAAGTTTCTCTTATCAATTTTAACGTGAAATTTTTATTAATTAATTATTTATTAACGATTTTTATAAGGAGAATTTTATTTGCAAATCCCCTTTCTTTCGTCGAGTTATAAACAATTAGTTTTTTCATTTAAACAAAAATAAAATTGCGAGTAAAATTTATATGTGAATATAGTAGTGGAAGTAACGTTTCAGATTCGTGTAATTATATTTATAAATAAATGCAGCAATAATAATAAATTAATGAAAAATACGTCGCGTACGAATGACGTCAATCCGATGTTTACGCAATAATCGATTAATAAATGATTAATTGAAAAGAACATCGAATTAAAATTGACACGAGAAATTTGTCTGAAGCTTCAGCTTCATGACACATTCTCGAAAGTATCGAAATTTCAATTGAAAAACGAATAATTAATTAATTTTCAATACGGCGTCTCGATGTATTTAGAAATTACGATAGGTTAATAATTAATAAATAATTAATGGAAGAATTTCGTATCGAAATTGATATGAGAAATTTGTTTAAAGTTCTAACTTTAATATACAAGTCTAAAAGTATATAAATTTTTATTGAAAAAGTAATAATTAATGAATTTTTAATATAGCGTGGTCGAAGTGGTGGGGGGTATTAGGAACCGTATAACCAAAAATAGTGGCTCGTCTATTCTGTCCTTCTCGCACGATGTTGTTCTCTTTCCCCCGTGACGTCACGAATACCTCCTTGCACATTCTGCTATGCTAGTAACGAGTCGAAGCTTCGGTGATCCAAACGCGAGATGGCGTTGATCACCGAAATTTTTATCCTTGTCTAACTTATGGATAATACAATACTCCGCTGTCATTTACAAGAGAAGAAACGCGGCAGAAGAAATTCTAACGTTCAGAAATAATTGTTTGAAAAGTTTCACATGGGTTTAAGAAAATTAAGAAGAGGGAATTAGTTAGAAGAAAAGGTGAAAATAAAAGACAAATATTCATAAGGTATGATATAAAATCTTTACGTTTTTTTTCAAGAAATTTCTTCGTTTCAATTTTTATAATTTTAGAAAAAAATTATTCCAAAGAAAATACGTGATATTTTCTTTGAAATTTACACTTATCTCGCACAGTGTATCTAAAACTGAAGCAAGACATCACGCCACGTCTGTCTGAGCGCGACACATTCACACCAAAGATAGACTTGGCGATACAAAGCGAAAGATAACAAGATCGATACTCCAGTTTCTGACTTCTCGACTGAACGAACTCCCGCGGTGACTATACCACCTCGCGCTATACTGGCTAAGAACCACGTGTGTGTCTCCGCCAACAGATCGAGATCGACTGATTCCTTCTCTCGAACGCAAGACAAAGGCAAAGGCTTCGTAAACAATGTCCCACTGCGATCGTGTTTCAAGAGATGACCGATGACCTTATTCGTTTTGACATTGGCCAATGAAAGATTCCCAAGGACTCGGATAAAATCTCTAACCCTGCCTCGGTTTACGAGCACAGCTACAGAATGAATCCAAGAGAATGATTTAAATAACGAAGATGGAGATTATCAGCCACTGTATCTGTTCCGGTCCGATAATAAACATCGTCCTCGAAATGTTTTATATATATATATATATATATATATATATATATACTCGTACTTGAAATTAAGAGATCGTGAAGTGTACGATTCCATTATTATCTACAAATTTCTTTTTACTTATCATGGACATAAACCCATTAAAAAAATAACTAGTTAAAAATTTCGAATATATTGTATAACAAGCATTTTATTCGTGGATAATTTTGATTGTTTACCATTACAATTATTATTATATTTTGAACGATAAATTATCGAAATAACTTTATTCGTAACTTTGACTTCGAAATTTTGATTTTTGATAAAAACCAATGGTAAATCTGTCACGAGATCACGAAATCAGTGGCCGACGATCATTTTTAGAAGTACGTCGTAAAATGTTGTTCTAAAAGAAACACGGACGGTTAGCCATAGGTAGAGATGATTCTATCTATGCGCCAGCATCTCTCGCGCGTCGAATTCCTGGCGAAACGAGAGGAATCCCGAGGAAGCCGTTCCTCATCACGACCACCCACGACATTCGTCGTGGCGAATTCGTAAGGGCACAAGTTTCCCCTATCCCTTCTCGTCTCCCTCCCCCCTCCCTCTTTCCCCTTTCTTTGCCCTTTGCTCCATTCAACTCTTGGAAAAACTGGTCGCTAAAATGGAATCGAAGTGGAAAGGAACGACGACCGCCCGCGAGGATCGCTCATGAAAACGGCCCCCCTTTCTATCGTGCCCCCGAGGGATGCTTTTCACGATCACTTCCGGCACACAAGAGGCGACGATTTTATTAAGTCTAACGCGCGCCTCTCCTCGAAGTAAATTCACTGTTATTCGAAATCCAATTTTTCTGATATTTTTTCGATATTTAGAAAAATTTTTATTTCGAATTTTTAATAGAAAAAAAAAAAAGAAAAATTCTCGTCTCGTTTCTTCTAGAAATAATGCTCTCTCAGCTTTGGATCTAGACACGGCGGACGGATAGAAGTTTCGAAAAAATAAAACTCGCTTTTAATTATTCGAGCGGGTGTAGTTGGCGGGCATGTACACGCGTCGACGGCGAGCCGTGATCGCGAAAGGAAGAGCGGAATATATTACAGCCTCGTTTCCTTTCGACCTGCCACTCGGTTAAAATCTCACTTTCGAGATAAACGACGAGTAAAACACCGCTGAAACCGAATACTCGTATAAATTACAGCGACAATCCCAATTAACGTATCATTCTCCTTGCATCATTTTTTCCGGAAAATCGATCGTATTCCTTATATAAAAAAAAAAAAAAAAAAAAAAGAAAGAAAAGAAGGGACAATTATTCCATTCCAATCGAACCATCCTCGTAGATTTTTTTATATTGCTTCTATCCCCGATAAATTCGAAACGATGAAACGAGAGTTCGTATTTTTCGAAGAAAAATTATGAAGTCTCGTTATCGATAAGATATAACATAAATCCTTTAAAGTAGTCTACCTACTTATTTTAAAACTTGGTATCGAACAGGTATCGCTTGTTATTTACCACTTTCCATCGTGTCACAATCAGGATCAATTTGATCGCACGGGGAAACTTCGAGTTCGACAAGAATTCGCTAAAATTAAAAAAAAAGAATTACACGTCACGGTATCCAACAAGATTACACGTCTCCTCTTTATCGACCCGATTTCGTTGATCCTCGTCGATACTTTTCCAAGAAGAAAATACAAAGAGAAGGAAGAAAAATAAAAAAAAGAATAAAAAGAAGATGCAACGTCACATGAATGCATTTTTTTTTTTGCGAAACGGATAGGAGGAGGTGTGCGTATGGTGAAATTGAAAAAAACCGAAAGACGTGCATCTCGGGCGAAATTGCACGTATTGCTCGTTTCTTATTTCTGCTTCGTTTAACATGACAATTTAGCTTCGGGCTACGGTTTACGCTAATAAGCACTCGGTGCAACAAAGTTGAACCACAAGCGAACGATTAAAACTGGTGAGAAAATGTATCGTGACGGAAACACGCGTGTGAAGAATTTTTTGTTTCGTTGTTTGAGAATTGACTAAGATTTTTTTTTTTTTTTAACGAAAAATCTTTAACGAGAAATCGTTGACAATTTTTTCTTTTTTTTTTTCTAGCGAATTTTCGTCGAAATTAAGATTTTATATAACAGGAAGGTATACAGGTGAAGAGGAGTTGGCACGGTTCTTCTTTGGATAAATGTATTTCTTTTATTTTCTTATAGCCGAGATGTAAGTCCATTGAATGTTCCTATATCGATATCCTTGAGAGATTCGTTTCAGTTAACATCGAGTTAAAATTAATATCCGCTTGATTAATCTAAAATGCAACGAGACAACGAAAAAATAATTCGTTTAATGAAACGTAAAATTGCGAGATTCCATTAAGAACATTATCTGATATAAATAATACTCGATGCGAAAATATCGATCAGCTTTCTGTTTCTCACAATTCGAGCTTGATAAATAGCCATCTTATAACAAATATTTCCAAGATCAAAGAAGCGTTCTATGCTTGAATCACTCGTATCCCCTTATAGACTCCTGGTATCGTTCGAGCCGAGAATTCAATCCGTCGGATTGCATAATGAAACGGGGAGGGGGGGGCGGGAGGGGCATCGCGAGAATTTCGACACCCTGTTCGTAATAAATTGCGGACAAGATCGAAAGGAACACGATCGTCTAAGTTGTTTTTTTTTTCTTTCTTTTTTTTTTTTTTCCCTCCTCTACGCTACAACGCTACAACGCGCGTTAAAAGATTAAAAGAAAGCGAAGAGAGTGCGAAGAGAGTTCCTCGAAGAGAGGGGCCTCTCTTGTCGCCGTGTGTTATAAATCTCGAAATTTAAATCCAATTTAACGCGGGCTGGAGAGGTAGTAACAAGGCGCGACGAGTGTTGTCGGTTGTTCCTTTCCAAGGAGATCGTCGTTGCCGGCTAGACGGATCTGCATCCGTGTGTTCAACGTAGGCCCCGTGGAAGCTGGTCCTTTCGACTCGTTGCACCGGTAAGGCAAGTCCGCGATTCGATCGTTCCGCGTACGCGGCTCGACGACTCTCCTCGCCGTTCATCCTCGTGTTCCTCGTCTGGTCGGGCGTCATCGATGCGGATAAGAGGATTTACTCGAGCCTCACCGTCGCGTTTCCAAGTAACGCGTGCCTACATTACCCCTCTAACGTAATAAATACCGATTCGATCAATTTTCTAAATTCATCGTGTTCTAAAGTTTCTCGATTCTTGAGATTTACTCGATCCAATTCTTCGTTTCGTTTTGCAATTCGATCGACAATTATTTCGACAAATACTTTTCCGCCGCGAGCTACAACGTATAAGCAATAACGGTTAAGCGTTATGTTCGACAATATT
This sequence comes from Apis laboriosa, assembly GCF_014066325.1. Classification (NCBI taxonomy): domain Eukaryota; kingdom Metazoa; phylum Arthropoda; class Insecta; order Hymenoptera; family Apidae; genus Apis; species Apis laboriosa. The sequence continues at coordinate 748,130 of NW_025222687.1, forward strand.
ATTCCATGATTCCACTATTTAACGATCCTCGAATGATACAGCTCTTGAAAAACGTGTTTTCTTTCGCGACACTTTTAAAAGTGCGGTGAGAAAGGGCGGAGTCTTCTCCCCGTTTTTGCGGTTTCAGAGCAAATAACCAGCCGGGATTCGCGGTAACTTTTCCAACGCTCGAACTTCTTTCTTTCGTTGTTCCTCGGTTTTTCGAGAGACCGCAGAGAACGTAAATCAAGCGAAATCGGTGAATCGTTGAGTGGATCGCGCGAATTGTGGTCAACGTAAAATGTGTATATATATATATATATACACATGTGTAAATTACGCGTCACAAATTGTGTCTTTATTTTAAACGATAAATATAGATTTTAAAAGAGAGAAAGGAGAAACTCGGATCCTTGATATATCCCTTTTAACAAAAAAAAAAAAAAAAAAAAGAAATCTAGAGAAAAAGAAACCAAACGATCCTGGAAATTTTAGGCGGATTTGTAAAATGATGAATTTTTTTTTTTCAAATTATACAGCCATCGGAGGCAAAAAAAAAAAAAAAAAATTTGTCGAGAAGTGTCGAAATACCTGCTGGCGTAATGGTGGAAACGAAAAGGCGGCTTTGTATCGAGCGACAATGCCCGATTTGTGTCGTGAATTTACTTTTCCTATCAAGGCAATGATTGACCAAACGTGGCGATAACAAGATAGAAGGCCGATAAATAATATCGTTCTTTGTGCTTCACAAAGATCAGATTTTTCAGTAGTTTTACGATCACCGCAATCCCGTTTATTTCCTCGATGTTTATAACATTTTTAAACAAAAGAAAAGATAGGAAAACGATTTAAAAATTTTAAATATCATTTTCCGTTATCTTCAAACTTGAAGATCGATGCCTATCCTCTAGGGATTTGTACCTAGGACTACTCTGTTCGGATCCGTTAGAATAGGTTAGGTTAGGTTAGTAACCTGTGGCTACCTGAACAAGAAACAATACCACTTGTTGCGATTTGTTTATTGAAGATCAATTTTTCACGATCGAAAAACGTTGGGTACCGTTATCATGCAACAATGAACAATTGTCAAGGAATTTTCTTTCGGCCCGGCCCGGCAAGAATCTACAAATCGTACCTGTCTTCGCTGTCAACTGTTCCGACACTACGGTCGTAATTTCTATCGACCGTAATTCGAATTCATAAATCAATATTTTACACTTGTCCAAAGAAAATCGTTCTTTATTCCGTTCAATCGTTCTTTGTTTTCATCTCGCGTTATACACGGCACGGTTCAACTATCGTAATACGCGTTCGATTTATACGATACGAGAGATATATCGGTAAGGAAGATTTCGCGAGAAAAGAAGATTACGTTACGTTACAAGGGGAATAATGAGAATCTGATATAACGTTGTTCAATATATTTAACGATTTATTGTTTATTTTATATATATATATATATGTATATTTATATATATATATATTTAAGAGGCACGAGTTTGATAAAACTTTTTCAACATTTTTTTTTTTCCATTTTTTTTTTAATCCAATGTGAACGTTGAATGAATTCTATCCCATTTCATTATCAAAATAATCTCGTTATAAACAATATTTACAATAATATTACAGGTTATTATAATACAACTCGATATTATACAATTTCATGAAAATATTTAAATAATTATTCGAATCGATATATAAATAAACTTTAACGAAGCTTTTTTTTTTTTCAGTATCCATCGAATTGTCAACATCTCAAAACGTTAATAACATTTGTATAAAATTTACAACAAATCAGTTCTTCCAGTATTAACGTTCGATATAAACTTCGTTTTATATTACATCCTTTTTTTCCTTCTCCAAACTTTTGTTAATACCGGAATATAATAATAATAATATTTTTTTTTCTCCTTTCTAAAAAATATAGCATAGAAATACAATAATAAAAAGTTATTTTCGTGCGCAATCAGCCTAATCTGTTAACTTATTTAACTTATTTAAAAATATAAAACAATTTTCTCTTCGTAAGGCACTCTGGAATGCTCCATCCTTCAAGGATGGTTGTTCAAATATTTGATCTTTTCCTTAACGTCCTTGCGACACTTTTTCTACATCATTATCCTAATGATGAACGTTTCTCTCGATAAACCCGTTTCTCGTAATGTGACATATTATTAACTCGACTTTTAATTAAAAAAAAAAAAAAAAAAAAAAAAAAAGAAAACGAATTCTAATCTATAATTCTAATCTAAACGATTTGTCCTCATTCGTAAAAATTACAATTATTAAAACATTATAATATATGACTAGATCACAGTGTTAGAACAGCGTTCGTCGCTTTTTCATTTTCTCGCCATTCCCCATTGTTTCTGTAAAAGAAAAAAGAGAAACAAACATTTTCACCATCGCATTACATTTTCTTAAAAGATAAAAATCCTTAATAACAAATTCTTAATACACGTGAATAACAATTGGTAAAAATTTCACCAGTTTAATTTAAATTAACATCGATTTAGAACAAGCTGTTTCTTTCTTCAATCTCGTAATAAAAATCTCGTAAATTCGAAAATTTCCAGTTAAATTATAAATTATATTTCCTCCCCCTCTCTCTCTCTCTCTCTCTCTCTCTCGCCCGATCGAAACAGAAATCGAGAAATAGATAAAAATAAAAACGCCGTAGCAACAAGTTCACAATTTCATTCCCCGTGTATCAGGGGATTATAAAATTGTAAGAAGGCTTGGTCCGAGGATCGGTTAAGGTTAACGCTGCACAACAGGTATATACACGTATACAGTGAAACAGGGGATGATTTCAGGTAAGGGAGGAGGAAGGGGAGGGGGGGGAGGGCTAAGTTTTACTTTTACCAGAAGGGAAGAAGGGACTTCGCTCCTTCGCTTCTTCGTGGGTACAGCGGTGAAAGAAGAAGAGGAGATCGAAGAACGAGGCGGCGGTCGAAACGAGAGGGGAGGGGGGAGGGAAGAGACAGAAAAAAGAGAAAGACGGAAGAATAGCGTACCGGTTCAAAAACCCACAAAAGGGGAGGGAAGGAGGGAGGGACTGGAATATCCTGAAAGATGCATTCAGGTTAAACGCGGCAGACGAAATCGTCTCTTGTCAAGGGAGGAAGGAAAGAGAGAGAGAGAGAGAGAGAGGAGAGGCAAACAAGACGGGAAAACGGAGCAAGATGGGAATAATGAAAATCCGCGGGAAGGAACGAAGAATTTCTTCGAGAAGAAATTCTTTTCGAAAACTTCTTACGTCCGTGTGATTCGAGTTTGATTAAAAAAAAAAAAAAGAAAATTAGAATAATTATTCGATTATACTACTCGTACAAACTCGTACAAAAATATAATAATAATATTTCCCATTTCCATTAATTATTATTATTACTTAATTACTTAATTATTATTAGTAGCAGTAGTAAGAGCTTAGTTTTTTTTAAAACCGAATTTTAAAAAAGGGAAAAAGGAATTTTTAAAAAAGGAAAAAAAGAGGAGAAATTGAGCTTAATTTTAAAAAAGGAGAAAGAAGAGAAATTTCGGGAGAGTTCGAGTAAATTTTGTTTGGGGAGGAGGGCGGGGGGGGGGAGGGAGGGAGGGGTTGGAGAGCGATCTCTCGCAGAGGAAAATGGTAAAATTTCTCGTCTTCTCGGACGGAAAGAGACGAAAAAGGGGGCGAAAATTCGTACGATTCGAAAAGTTGAAAGGTGAGGCGGGGAGGAAAGAGGGGAGGGTTGGAAAAAACGGTAGATGAAGGGGGAGGGCNACACACACACACACACACGAGGGCTGCGCGACACACGCGTGTTGGTTGCACGGTGAAAGAAATCGGGGGACAAAAGCGTCGCTTCTCGAATGTATACTCTCCGTTGCCCCTCTGAATGGAGTCTGCGATTTGAATGGCCGGGAGTTTCAGCGAGGGGTCGCGCGCTTGCATTGTGCCGGGGCAAGGTCACAAATCTGGTCGGAAATTTCTTTGAACTTCCTCGGTAAGGTAACGCGGATGTTACCTCACGGGGCAAAATTTACGATCGTTGAGAAGCGCGGGAGGTGAGAAAAACTTTCAGAGGAGGAGAAGAAAAGAAGGAAGGAAGAAAGAAAGAAAGAAAGAAAGAATAAAATATCTCTCAAAGAGCGCGACGTAATAATCTCTTCCCTCCCTTCCCTCTTTCCACCGTGAAAAATAAACATCGAAACGAATCTACAGAAAGAGAGAGAAATTTCGATCGAATCTAGAGAGAGAGAGAGAGAGAGATAAGATAAGAAAGAAAATAGAGACAACAAGGACAGACACTAACCTCTATATACACATATATATATATATATATATATATGAAACTTGGCCAAATATCTCATTGACTTTGTTGCCACCAAGAGATGACGTCCAACAGCTCCTCGTCCTCGGGGCTCATGGGCTCGTAATTGTCGTAGCCATCGGAATGCGCGGCGTAAAGGGTGCCCGACGTGGCGTACCCTTGGCTGCCAGCTGACGACGCCTCGGAAACGAAGCTCGGTGTGGGCGAACTCGAGGCCTCGGAGCAAGGGGCCGGGACGAAGGTCGGGCTTGGATTTTGTCTCAGGTGTTGGTGCCGATGCAAATCGTTGCTGCCGCCGTGGTGTCGAATCTCGTTGTTATTACTGTTATTATTGCTGCCGCTGTTGTTGTTGCTGCCACCAGCGTTGCCGTTGCCAGCGTTCACGTTTCCGCGCAGTCTGAGCTCGGGGGAGGAATGACGAAGGGAGGACGGCTCGACGCCGATCCCGTTCGTGGAGCTGCACGTGGACGAGGCGGAGGAAGGGGGGGAGGAGGAGGAGGATGAGGAGGAGGAGGAGGAGGAGGAGGACGTGGGGGAGGACACGCTGGAGGACACGTCGGAGCCCGTGTCGTGCTCCTCCAAAAGGCGCTGCAAACTCCTTATGTACTCGACCGCCATCCTCAACGTCTCGACCTTGGACAGTTTTTTACTACCGGCCCTGGACCCACCGTGGGTCCCGGCCGTGCTCCCGCCCAACGCCTGGGCAACGCTCTGCGGTATGTGCTGCCTCAACGTGGCGAATCCATTATTCACCTGCTTCACGCGATTCCGTTCCCGGGCGTTCCGCCTCGCGACCGAGGCGGGTTGATGGGGCACGGCCCCGTACGGGCCGCCGCCCCCCTGCCCGTAAATCTTGGACCGCTTGCAGGATCCGTGTTGCTGGATCTTGATGTCGTTGGCCTGGACGGTGCTCGCCGTGGAGACGATCACGTTCCCCCTGTGGGTTTGCCCGCCGACGGCCGACGGCGAGCCGTGGTGATGAAGATGATTGGGGTGGTGGTGGTGGTGGTGGTGGTGGTGGTGGTGGTGCTGTTGCTGCACGCTCAACATGACGGGCAATGCGTTCGATCCTTCCTCCTTGGCCGTTCCCACTAAGGTCATATCACTGATTCGATCCCCCCCTCCCCCTCCCCCTCCCCTCCTCCTCCTCCTCCTCCTCCTCCCTCGACTCCCCTCCTGCTAGCACGGAGGAGAGCACGAGCGCGCTGGAGCGCGTGCCAGATGACCTTGACCAATGGAATCCTCCGATCGGTGATAATAATCGGTTCGATGTGTGATCAGAACTGCACGGGACGACGGGACGGAACGGAACTGTTCGAGTATGGATATCGATCACGATCACGAGATCACGAGTCAATTTCTTTCTCTGACCGAAGAAGAAGGAGAAGAAAATAATCTCCCTCCTTCTCTCACAACTCGGGATGCAATTCGGCTGCGACGCGTGCTATGGAAACGTTGAGGAGAGGAAAGGAGAGAGAGAGAGAGAGAGAGAGAGAGAAAGGAGAGGGGGAAGAGAAATATAGGAAACACACGAGGAACAACACGTCGCTCGAAAAAGTGAGAGAAATAAACGAGACGTCCGAATCGCACGATTTATACGCGTGACGAGAGATCGGTAAAGTCGAAAAACTTGAAAAAAAACCGCACCCTTGACGCTCACGGTACGGATCTGGCTCCCGAAATGCCTTACTAAGAAGGGTTCGAGGCCTTATATAGCCAGGGCGGGCACGCGCCTATCCCCTCCATAAGGCCTCATACTCGATCTCGGGCCCTAAACCCCCATCTTCTCCCCCTCTTTCCCACCCTACTGGCTTGCAGCGCCTCATACCCCTGTCCGCATCCCCACCACTCCTCCATCCATCCAAAGGCCCTACAACGCCCGAGATTCTCATCTTCGTGAATCGCCCTCTTTCGTCCTCTTTCCGCCATCTATTTCGCCGTTATCGATCACTGATAACACACTCGACACTCTCACTCGTTTTCATCCTTCTACTCCGAGTAGATTTCAATACTTCTCCGTTATTTCTCACCTAATTGTTTAAACGCAATTTCCCTCCCCAGAGAGCTATCCCCTCCTCCCGCTCCTCCTGCGAAACAAAGCGTTTATTAAAAATTCGGAATAGCATCACGATTTCTTACCGCGAGACGTTACGCGTAAACGTAACGTTATCCGTATCTGTGCGATCGTGGAAAATATTGGAACGAAGGATTCTTGGATATTAAAGAAGAAAAAGAAAAAAAAGAAAAAAGAACAAAAACAAAAGAGAAAAAGAAAAAAGAAATCGGGGCTCGCGACGATCCCCGAAAATTCGTGCACGCGTGAGAGACACTGGCACGCAAGCAAGAAGGGTCCGCATCCCCACCGACCGGCCTGTGTGTCTCAGGGATCGAAATTTGAACAGTTATATATCGGGAGAAAGAAAAGCTGGTCCAGAGAGAAGCCGGTCGAGAGAGAAACAGAGAGAGAGAAAGAGAGAGAGAGAGAGAGAGAGAAAAGATGCGTGGCGAGGAAGGAAGAAGACGAGTGGTAAGAGGACGACGACGAGGAGCAGGAGGAGAACGAGGAGAGGAGGGGGTGGTGGCGGGCGAGGAGAGAAGCTAGGCAGGAAAGAGGGCGCGGCGCGAGTGGAGCGAGGGGGCGCGTATGGAGGATACGTGGGCCCAAGTTGGGGGCAGCGGTGTTACGGGAACTTCGGCGGTGGTGAGGAGGGCAGGGGGTGGAAGACGTGAGCCGTTCCCCCCACCCTCGCGCCGTGGCGCGCGCCGACCCCCATCCATCCACTCGCTTCTCCCCACCACCGCTCCCTTTTATCCGCTACGTACGAAGCGTGCGTGCGTGTACTAGGACGCACGCGTGCTTGCCGGGCCTCGTGCTTAAGGGGAGGACGTGCGCGCGCACGTAAGCGCGCGTGGACCTAACCTCGTGTGAGTGCGTGTGTGTGCGCGCTCACGCGTGGAACAGGTATATGCCCTGTTCCTTCTTCTTCTTCTTCTTCTTCTTCTCCTTTTTTTTCATTTTACCGGCGCTCTGTCTCCCTCCTTTTTTTCTATCTCTTTCTCCTTATCTCTCTTTCTCTCTCTCTCTCCATCTATGCGCGTCTATCTTTCTCTCTGTTGGAAAAAAGCGGCGCGCGTAAGGGGCACTCGACGAGGGCCACTGGACGTTTCTCCCCACGCGCGCGTATAAGTACGCGCGCGGACCGAGCGAGTCGAGGCTGCGTGATAAATATACGACGGCCGAATGTCGTCTCGTCTCGCGTTCGGATTTTCGACAGATAAAGAAGCGCTTTCACGTGCTCTCTGACTAACTTGTATCCAGGTACTCGCATGTAACTGATAACGCTGTGATAAGCGGTTACCACCGATACCGCCACGGCATCGAAACCGAAACTCTCTCCTCGAGTTTTTTCATTTTTTTTTTCTTTTCTTTTCTTTTCTTTTTCTTTCGTTTCGTTATTTCGCGAAATTATTATTAATAATCGTATCTCTCTGTTACCGGCCGAGTTTTTCGATACTTTCGAAGGAAAGATCGACGACGATCCGCCTCGAACTAAGTTTTCCTTTTTACGTTTTTCTTTTTTCTTCCTTGCAATTCCTGGTTCCTTCAAGGACCAGGGTGAAAGGCGAGATGTAAAAAGAGAGAGAGAGAGAGAGAAAGAGAGAGGTATCGGTGTAAAAAGATTTACGAGACTGTCGGGCATTTTTCGTCTTCCTCGTACTTCTCACCGCGCGACAAATTTTTAACCGCAAAGTTGCAGGTATCGCCATTAACATCGTAGAGCTTCTCTTGGTATGGCAACCTGTTCCAAGGAACATGACGCCCCTGTGAACGGTGTGGCTCATTCGCGTACCCGTTACGCCAACTACTAATTTTCGCTGATCCGACGCAAGGACGTTAACATACGTACATCCTCGACCCTTGAAACAGGGATCCTTTTTTTCCCATATAATTTCGTTACGATAAAAAATATATACCCCGACAAATTGTACATTCGAAAATATTTTATTTCTCCTTTTTCCTTTCCTTTCCTTTTTTTGAAAAATCATTATATGATACGAGAAAGAGATAAAATTTTAAGATACGAAAAAAGAAAAAGAGATAAGGTGAGGTGAGGTAGGTAAGGTAACAAGGAAGGTGAATACGAGGAAAGGGAAGGGGAGGAGAGAGAGAGAGAGAGAGAAAGATAGGGAAAGAGAGGAGGAAAAGGACAAAAAGAAAATTTTTCAGTCGGTGATGGCTTTATTACCTTGAACCTTTGAATGGACAATTTGTTCCGTAATTATATTCTTGAACCACGTCGGTCAGGCTAACTGGCCACATCACCGATAATTATCGTGAAATTAACACTGAAGAGAGATCGCGTTGTATTTGAAAAATAAATGCAAAAACGTTGTTACAAGTATCTTAAAACAAAGTCTTAAAATATCGTCCAACTGGTCGAGCCAGACGAGTCTAATTGCGCATTGTTCGAGTCGAATAACGAATTTATATTACGTAACTAAATGCGTGACTCGAATGAAAGTAAATTATTCCATGTTTTTGAATTTATCATGTAATTAATATTAATATTAAACGATCGTGTCTGGTTATCGAAAGATCGATAATAAGACTCCTATTGAAGAATTATTACGATTTTACCTTTTTTTTTTTTTTCGATTGAACAAAATATCTCGAGGTCGATGGGAGAATCGACTTTTCTGCGTTAATGAAAACGTAGTGGATTAATAAACAATCCAGAACCAGAAAAAAGGAAAAAAACTTCGAAACAAGATCGAACAAGATGGTACTCTTCAACTCTGCAAAATGTTGCAAGAGCATAATTATCATTTTCCAATTTAGGATATACGATAATTGAATATTTACTTTTTTTTTTACTCCCAACTCGATATAATCACTCTATAGAAGTAGACAAGATACGCATATTGTTAAGGGAAGAAGGACGAATAGAGCGATGACAAATTTAATGATAAATATGAAATTTTAAATAACATGGTGAAGAAGTATTAAAATGCAAATACACAGGTCCACCTTGGAAATATATCGATTTCCACGTGTCGGCATTTCGTTACCGGCTGACGTGCGCGCGCGTGCGCGCACGCGCACCACACAATAACGCACAGGTAGCACTCGACCTAGAGGAAGGGAATTTATGCGTGCGCGCCACCACCTTCCTTCCTCGCCAAAGACCATGTGGGGTTGCCACCCATAACCTAATCGACCACGCATATGGCGCTCCCGTGAATGCCCTCTCGTGAACAGTTTAGCAGGTATATATCAAGGTAGCAACGTACCGAAGCATATGCCGCGTTGCAGGTTCACCGAATTCCTCGCGATTCGCAGGCGAATTCCTGGCGCCCATATTTTCGTTCGTTACTCGGGAACCAAGCGGCGGCAACTGATTTTAGAAAATTCACGAGATACGCGAGATATCGAAACACGCCGGTGGAATTTAAGCTCGCAGATGTCGCGTCGTTTGATCGAAAGAAAAAGAAGAAAAAGAGAAAAGGAAGAAGGAAGAATTATCGATATTCGAATATTCGACGGAAAATTGAGCGGTTGGATGGGGATACGAGGGATACGATCGCTCGAAAATTTTATATTCCCCCGCGCATTATTGTTTCCAACAACAGGTTTACCTTCGAAGGATCGAAGATAAATTGGCGATAATCAATACCGCCTCTGTATCGGAAGAATTTTTTTTCCCTTTCTTTTCCTCGCCGAAACAAAGTTTCGCAGCTGCGCGTACGAGTTCTTTATCGAAGAGTTTTTAATTACCCCCTCCTCCAAACAAAGCGCACGATAGAGATTCTGTGTTTCGTGTTATATATACCGCGTATACCGCCTTACGCGCGTAACGATACCGACTACCGTCACTTCCTAATTTATCGATCCGAAAACCATTTTTACTTGCGTCGTCGAATAATAATTTCGCTTTTCGCGAAACGATGAGCTTTCGACGACGATCGAAAGAAATGAAAGAAATGAAAGAAAGGAGGGGGGGGAAGGAGGGGAAAGGGAGGGAATTGTCCTCGCCTCGCGTGGTGTCACGCGTGTAAAGTTGCAATTACTCGGTGAATAAATGTATGAAGCTGCGTGTATGTATGTATCCGCGAGCGAGACGCGAGGTTGGCACGAGACGCGAATGAATACAGGCATAGCGGCTCGACGCGTTTTCGAGCGCAAAACGAACACGATTTTACGGCTCTATCGGGGCCCATGGTAGCCGGGGCGCTGCGCTGATTAACGATCCTGGACACGTCGAGGCGGCGTGGAGCCGAACGGGGGTTGCCATGTTCGTTTCCCATGCCGCGCGCGCCGCCACCACCACGACCTTGCCGCGTTTATCACTGCCTCGCTTAGTTCCAGGAACTACGCGAGACTGGAATCGCGCCGCGCACAGTGGCCGCGTTGTACTCTCGATAAGGATAACTCCTGGCGGTGGTTATCGGTGATAGCGCTCGAAGAAAAGTGTCGCAAAAGCGGAAGATACTTCGAACGTATTTCTCGGTTGTGTACGACGTACAAAGTGGATCCACGCTTTGAATGGATGAGTAATCAAGGAGAGGGGGGGGGGATCCTTTCCAAGCATGGATATTTATTATTATTAAATCTGTCTAAATTGCTTTAATTATTTCGTTAATTATTTCGTTAATTACCGTTTAAAAACTCGTTTTACATAATCTTAATGGCAATTATCGATCGGGTAGATGCTGCTCCTTTCGAACCCACGTGGGTCTTGCGTAATTGGTTGTTAAAAGTTGTTTATTGTATTTACATAATCAACAAACGTCATCATTGCGCTTGTTATCGAACCTTGTTATCTTGTTACCTTCTTGAATCGCTATTTCTTTTTTTTTTCTTTTTTACACGATTACGAAAATTTATCTTCGTCTCTTCTCTTATCTTTCCCCCCCAAACTGGCGTTCCTCGACTCCGAATAATTTCATAATTCGTCCTGTTGAAAATCACCAATTTACAACCTGTCTTTTGTCGTCGCCTTTCAAGAAATCGCATAAAACGATCTCGATCCAACTTTCTCGTGGATAAACGAGAGAGAAAAAAAAAAAAAAAAAAAAAAAAAATAAGAATGCTATCTTTTAAAACGTGAAAACGTGTAAAAAAGCACGGAGTAGTAGTTTCTTGTCACCGAGGCGTAAGAAGCGATCGGCCGTTTACTCGCAACGCGGGGCAAAGATTTATCGCGCGTCCCGCGTCCCTCTTTTTTCATCCGTGTGTGTACAGCGATGATCATTCGCCACAGTCATTTTTCACGTGAACGAACAAAGGGCAACAACGGCACGAAGGACAGCGCACGTTCCCACTGGACTATCTGTCCTCCAGGATCTGTCCCTCGCTTATTTCAGTTCAGGAATGCCGGCCAAAACCTCCCCTCTTCCCCAATCTTTCGCACCGGGAATCGTTTGTTCCCGGTTATCGAGAATTGACACTTGGCTGCTTTCGAAAATCGATTTCCATCAAAGTGGAAATGGTCGAAGTATGATCGAGAATATCATATCGAAAAGAAGTACGTATCCTTTAATAAATAAATAGTCGGATATTGTCGATCGTCGAAACGCTCGAGAGAAAATCGAAATACATATTTTTCTTTACAACGTATTTTCTAATGGATAAACAATAGATGCGTCGATTGGCTAAACACAGAGAAAATTAGAATATTTTTCTTTACAATGTATTCTCTAATGGATGAATAGTAGATGCGTCGATTGACGAAACACAGAGAAAATTAGAATATTTTTCTTTACAATGTATTCTCTAATGGATGAATAGTAGATGCGTTGATTGTCGAAACACAGAGAAAATTGGAATACATATTTTTCTTTACAACATATTCTCTGGATAAACAATAAATGCGTCGATTGTCGAAACACAGAGAAAATTGGAATACATATTTTTCTTTATAATATATTCTCTAATAGATAAATAGTAAATGCGTCGATTGTCGAAACGTAGAGAAAATTGGAATATTTTTCTTTACAACAAATATTACAAATTTACAAATATTCTCTAATAAATAAACGGTAGATACGTTGAAATATGCGAATATCATTGAAACGCAGAAAAGATCGAAGTACAATGTATTCTTTAACGAATAAACACGATTGCGAATATCATCGAAATACGAAGAGAAGAACGGAATATATTCTGTAATGGATAAACGATAGATGTGTCGAAACGCAGAGAAAATCGGAATACATATTTTTCTTTACAATATATTCTCTAATTGATAAACGGTGGATATATCGAAACACGATTGCGAATATCGTCGAAATTCGAAGAGAAGAATAGAATACAATGTATTTTGTAATAGATAAACGATAGATGTGTCGAAACGCAGAGAAAATTTAAATACATATTTTACAACCTCTTCTAATAGATAAACAGTGGATGATTGCGAATATCGTCGAAATACAGAGATAATCGGAATACATATTTTTTTTTACAACGTATTTTCTAATGGATAAACAGTAAATGCGTCGATTGTCAAAATACAGAAAAAATCGGAATACATATTTTTTTTACAACATATTCTCTAATGGATAAACGGTGGATATATTGAAATATCGTCGAATATCATCGAAACGCAGAGAAGATCGGAATACAGTGCATTCTCTAACGGATAAACGGTGGATAACTAAAACACGATTGCGAATATCGTGAATGGATAAACGATGGATGCGTCGTGGAACAGGAAATCGCATGACGCATGCAGGTTGTAAAAAAAAAAAAAAGGACAGGATCTCGATTAAATTTTATCGCGACGAGATAACAATAACTGTCAATGATAAATATCTTATCTCCGCCGTGTGATTTTACAACGACGGAGAAATTAACGATCGGATAAGTTGCGCGCCGTCGCTTTTCATTCCTTCTCGATCGATCTTGAGAGAGAAATTTAAGATTCGTCGAACGCTGTTTTACGAACCACAATATTTACGACTTCGTCCTCCGGATCTCTTCTTTTCGGGAAAAATATCTCTTCTTCCCATTCCTGGCATCTGTCATCGGATAACAATTCTCCTCCTGCGGATAAGAGAGTTTTATTTTTAATCGTATAATATAAATATAAATCGTATAATATAAAACGCAAAGAAATTCGTCAAATTCAGTGGTATTCGTTTTTTTTACAAAGAAGAGGCAAAAAAGGAAAAACGTATGCCTTGGGAATTCAAAATTATCTTGATTTTCACGAAACAATAACGTCTGCTCCCCGGCATCTGTCATCGGATAGCGACTCTCCTCCTGCGGATAAGAGAGTTTTATTTTTAATCGCATAATATAAAATAGAGAAGAAAAAAGATAGAAGATCGTCAAATTCGCAAAAAAGGAAAAACATACGCGAGCCTTGGGGATGCAAAATTACAAAATTATCTTGATTTTCGCGAAACAATAACGTCTGCTCCCCGCCAAAGGAATTGCGCACGCGCAGATGTCAAGGTAAAGCGAAGGGAGGGGGGGAGGTACGACCGTACCAATATCTCGCTCTCGATGACCTTTGATCCCGGCTCACTCTCTTCGTCTTCAACTTCATAGATCAACTATGGAGATATTAAAGATAATAAATGCACACGCGTTCGACACGCGATAATGAAATAAACGCTTTTTATTTCAGGAGGAATTCGAGATAAAGACATAGGTATTCGAGATACGCTCGCGCTGATAAAATTCCTCGTGATTATTCCAATGCCAACGAAATTATTCTCTTCTCTGCGGCGAGGAATAATGGTGATACATATATTTTTATCTTACATACTTTCCAGAAACCTGCGAAGAAACAAAGTTCGTTAATATCGAGTTACGAACGTGACGATGATACGAAATGAAAAATCGATATAACGAAAGATGTTTCGTTCGAGTAAATGTATGTGGAAAAATGGAGCGAATTTTAAAATGCATACCTTCTTTTTCTTTTTTCTCGGATCGAAGATGAATACGGCGACGCAAAAGTTTTTCTTTTTTCCTTTTTCTTTTTTTTTTCTTTCTTTCCGTCCCCATCTTTGGTAATCGACTCATTATGTGGCAGAGGGGTAATTACGATCGGTCGAGGTGTAATTAACGAGGTACCGGCGCTAAGAACCTCAACAGAGACGCGCTATACCGGTGTTATCTTCAAAATCTTCCTCTTCCTTCTCCTCCTCCTCCTTCTCTTCTTCCATTCTTCTTCTTCCCTTTCACTTAACTCGATTCGCGCTCACCTCTCTCTCTCTGTCTCTGTCTCTCTCTCTCTCTCTCTCTCTCTCTCTCTCTCTCTCTCTCTCTCTCTCTCCCTCGTCATCCCTCGTCCCTTTTTTTTTTTTTTCTTTCCTTTTGCCGCGGCTCTCTTTTTCAAACCTTCTTTCTCTCGGAGGGGTTTGTTCTTCGTTATTACTCACCGGAGATTATCGACGTTTTTAGCACCTCCATCCTCTCGTGTTTCATTTCTTTTCTTATCTCTCGTTATTGGAATAGGAAAGGAAATGGCGAAACGAAATCTTTTTTTTTCTTTTTCCGTGATAAGATCAAGTTTTGGCATCTCGGAAGAAAATTCAATTTCTTTGTGGAAAACCGCGCGTGGATAATTTTTTTTTTTTTTTTTTTTTATTAGGTGATGAACAGCCGCCAGGCATCTGGAAGAAAAACGAAATTATTTATAATTTCGAGCGTAAAATTTTCACGGGGGGAAGAGGGTTGGTTTTATTCGTTAATACGAAGGTTAAGGAAAGAGGCGAGAGAGCTGTGAGAAACCTGGTTGGAAACAAAACGGCAGGTGGATCTCGCTCGAAATTTACTCATGAAGCAGAAAAAGGGTTTTCAAGGTTGGGGAAAGCAATGCTGTATATCGTGATCTCTCTCGATAGATACGTTGAATTAAAAACGAACGAGAGAGAGAGAGAGAGAGAGAGAGAGAGAGAGAGAGAGAGAGAGAGAGAGAGATAAAAATCGAGAAGCAAAATCTTCGAAAATTGGCTTTCTTAATCTTGAAATATTATGTTTAAATTGTAAAAATAATTTAAAAAAGAAACAATTCGAAATTATTTACGAAAACCAGTTACATTTATATTCTTCTCTTTAAACGAAATCGTATTATCCGATTATTCGAATCCCGTCGAGAGAAAATTTCGACGTATTTCAAATAGATACAATATTTTATGAGAGAGAGAGAGAGAGAGAGAGAGAGAGGACGGGAAAAAACTTCGCCAAAGTATATCCAATCGTATCCAATTAATTTCTTAATTCACGTACTCGTACGTATTCTTATTCGACGATCATTATTCACCGGATAAGTAAACGCAATTTCACGCAAGAATTTCGCGATATCGTGCACGATTCTCAAGATTTGATGCGATTCGAGTTGAAAAAAAAGAAAGAAAGAAAGAAAGAAAAAACGATTCATCAAAGAAAAAAAGTATTCCACGCGATCGAGTTCGAGTTTGCAAATTTTTGTAGAAACTTTAATTGGCCGAGATACATCGCGGGACGCGTGCCTTGTGTGTATCCTTTGTCCCTTTTTTCTCTCTCTCTCTCTTTTTTCTTTTTCTTCTTTTCTTTTTCCATTTTCATTGGCTTCTTATTTTCGATGCAAGATACATGTCGACACTTTGAGGATGCGGGCCTCCGAGGGTACCAATTACGATCGGCAGCTGCCAACGTTGAAACGTTACATTTGCGAATATATTTTGATTTGAATGTAGACAGGCACTAAAAGTATTATACCCAGACGTTTTTCTTCCTTCTCCTATGCTCCTTCCACGCGTTCTTATTTCCGATTAAACTTGAGCATAAACATTTTCAATCGTAGAACGTGAAACGGTACGTAAGAAATATTATTTATAGGAATTGGTGGCAATTCTTGAAAAGTGGAGGGATAAACTTATAATTTCAACTTACGACAATCCGCTCTCTCAACCTCGTTTATTTTTTCCCTACAACCGATATTATACAACGTATTCCTTCTTGTATCCGTTCTTATTCCATTTATTGTACATATACCGGTACTTTTTTTTAATTTGCAATTTATAATTCGTAATTTATAAACACACTTTTTTCAAGATGTTTCTCCAGCGAGAGAGGAGGGGATAGGAGGCGCGTGCTCAATCGTGGCCGAACACGCACGCGCGAAAGAAATATCGTGCATCAGAATTCATCTTTGCCCAATGCGTCTCTGCACCTGTCTGCCTCTCAGGAGCTCGTTTACTGTCGCACGTTACGTCACAGCCTCTCCTCGAATCCCCACCACCCGACCGAAAAACGCGCGCGCAACCTGTATCGTGGAAAATGGTATTCTAATTCATCTCTCTCTTTCTTTCTCTCTTTCTTCCTCATTTATCGATGAAATTGCTTCAAGAATACTCCTCAATCAAAAAAAAAAAAATAAATCCTCGAACGAGACATATTTTTCTCTCTACCATCTCTTTCTCATGATACGTTTCAAATTATTCTCCATTATATTCGAAACCGCTCGTTTCACGATAGAATCGACAAATTTTTCTCCATTCTTCGAGAGATCGGAAAAGTATTCTTCCCCCGTCCCCTCCATCCCTCGGGAGCGTTATCACACGAGTATCGTGGAATCGATTCGAATCTCGGGATTCGGCCGGTAGTCTCCCCCCTCCCTTCCTCCTCTCCATCCGTGGACGGAGAAGTTAGGCAAGGTGTCGACGGTGGCCGTAGGACCGTTGGGAGTCTGGCGAGGTGCAGGTGACGAGTCCGGTGGTCCTCTCGGACGCGCACGACCCTGTGTCCGAGTATGCGTGTGCGTGCGTGTCACCGCGGCCGTGAACAAGGACGGGCGAAGACGGGTGGCGCTCGTGCGACGAGGAAAGGAACGTCGCAGGGTGGACGATGCGGGGAGAAAAGAAAGACGGGCGAAGGAGGAGGAGGGAGGGAGGGAGGGAGGGAGGAAATAAATAAAGAAAGAAGGAGAGACCTGTAAAATCGTATCCGAAGAGAGTCGAGCGGCGGAGGGCGCGTGGCAGCGGTGCGCAGCTGCAGCTGCCGTTTTCGTTCTCCGCGCGCGTATAAGTCGCGTACTACTCTACCGTCTCCCTCGTCCTCTTTTCACGCGTGCGCGCCACTCTCTGATACTGGTGGCGCGCGCCAACGCTCATTAACGCCAAACTCCTTCTTGTCTCTTTTTCTCTTTTTCTCTCCCTCTCTCTCTCTGCTTCGAATTTTCCTTTCGTTCCATTTCTTTTGATTTTCGCAATTCAGGAGAATGTGTGTTTTGTCTCTTTCGAGTTTTTTTTCCTTTCATTTCATTCGTAATTTTCTCTCTTTCGCAATTAGCCATTCAAGAGCATCCAGCGGGAATCGTTAACGTTGGGTATCATTCGAATCTCGTTTCGCTAAGATGTAGTGGTAATAGTACGATTATACTGAATTTTTGCGAGATATTTTCCTTCCGATTTTTCCTCGCCGTCACTTTTTATTCAATTTATACGCGGCAGACGTGCGTAAATTGGTATTCTTTGAGTTTATACCGTAATTTTGTACGGTTTCCCTCGTAAATTTGTGGTCACGTAGCGATTTACGCGAGTCGTCGATATTTTATGTTGAATTATTCCATTCCTTTGACGTTTCGAAAAATAATATCCATTCTAACTTACTTCGTGAAATTCAATAATTCGAATCATTTTTCTACTTCCAAAATTTGATGTTTCTCATTGGTACACGTCATTAATTTTTACTTCTTCGTAACATTTCAAAATTGAAACTTTTCATTGCAATATTTTACCAAACGTTAAATGCTCGTATCAAAGAAAACAGAGATACACTGATCACTTTACCTACATATGCCTCGTGCCAACAAGACATTGCGCGAAGAAGAGACGAATCGTTTCGTCGGAGAAAATTATGCGCTCGGACTCGTTAACGCGGATTAAAGTTGCACAGTTGCGTTTCGTACGGTTGTGATGGTGAAATAAATCACGGTGTTCCTATCGTTCTACCCCAGGTTTCGAGACGGCGTTTTGCCGGGAGCGACGGACCCCGCCGTTCTCCGCAACCGTTTTTCATAACGGTGGCTTAATTAACGCGAGCCATCTGACGTCTACCGTCCGATGTGTTTTGTAATATCCTGCGAAATCTGGTAATAACGATACACTCCAGGTGATGCTCTCCGTGTTTTGTCGTCCCACTTTGAGATCACCGCCTATAGACAGACGTCTTATTAACACCCCAGTGTTTTCCTTCTCTCGAGAATTTCTTCGAACAATTTCATTTACATAGAAAGGATAAACACGTTCCTTCGAATAAATTTCCCCACTGATTTTCCCTGAAACGATGAATATCATGAAACAAATATTAAACAAGCAATCGTCTGATATTTAGCGAATTAATTTTTAGGAAATTGGCAATAAAAGAAGTTTCATTCACGCGTTAATTAAGATAAGAATTATATATAATGAATCTCTTGCTTAAAAAATATCTTTACGGTCTATTTCCTTTGGATTATTTTCCATAATGATGAAACCTGAATTCGTTTAAAAAATATTTTCTTGTTTCGTATAAATATTCATGTAAGATTTTTAATTTCTCGTAATTAAACGCTTTTCTTAATGAATGAGAAATGTAATAAATATAATTATAATCAATATATAATCTTCCTTTTAAATCTCTTTTAGATCGAAAATTTAATTTTCAAAGTCTAGGTTTTCATTATCGACGTGATAACACGCGACCGCTATTCTAAAATATTCGAGCGAGAGCATTAAGATTTAGATTTTACAACTCGGGACCAATATCACTGGAATGCCGCCAAAAATTATTTCCCTTAAATTATAATTATTCCCCGACTTCCGTCAGCCACTCCAACAATCGGCTTACGGCCGTCGATAAATTCTTTTCTTTACATTTACGATTCGACTTTTATCCACGCGATGAAAGAAGGAATTGAAACGAGAAAAATAAAGGAAGACCTCCGTCGATGTCCCACCGTGACACCAGACGCCATCCAATTTCAACGTTAAACAAGTTACATAAAAATTTACTTCTTTAATCTAGCAAGTTTATGATACTGCTCTCCACAATTATAACTTCTGTTTATTAAAACGCAAATAATACCAATTTTTTAATATATATATATATATATATATATATGTATATATATGTTAAAAAATTTCAAAGAAAGCCGCGAGAATCCACCAGCTAAACCGGCCCATTACGTTTCCGGTTTCGAGAGCGGATATATCTCGAGTCGTTGGTTCCTTTTTTCAGAGTTTCTCCGTTCCTTTTGCGAGCAACGTTTCGCGAGACGTGTAGTGGCTCGGCCGGCCACGTCAAAATCGGGCAGAAAGCGAGAGCGAGAGAGAGAGGGAGAGAGAGCTAGCGACAAAAAGCTCGGGCACCGAGCACAATGAACGCCCACTCCGCCATTATTTTCAATTCCATGCATTCAAGCATTGAACCGCCTCCGGAATCGCTATTCCTCAGCGTGTGGAATATCGGCTTTTATTATAAGCATCGCACACGTGTACACGTATCCTGCGCGTACGCGTATATCCGTGGTTCGGTGTGCGCATGGGAGAGGAGGGGGGTAAAAACGGTCGTGTGAGCGGGCGCATAGAGTCTTGCCGTTATTATTCGCATTGATAAATGATCGCCGGCCGCGTCATGGCGAACAATGGCGTCGGCGGCGGAGAACGTTTCCTCCGGATACGTACGACGGAGCGACGCCGCTCGCCCGTCCAAACCTTGCTCCCTTCCTCCCTCCCAACCCTCTTTTTTTTCTTTTTTAACTTCGTTTCCACGCCGATTACCATTTCATTCGGACGGTGCTTTGTCTTTCGCAGGACGTCCATTCAAATCTCTCTTCCTTTCGCGAACAAGAGATTTCGCACTTTCTTCCCTATTCTTTCTCGACGACGCGAGAACCAGACTTTTGGGGTAGTCACGTTTTGCATTTTTTTTTTTTCCTCTCAATAGAATAAATTCGATTCTCTCAATTTGTAATACAAATTGTCCAATCCATCTGTATCTCATCATTCCTCCCACAAGTCATCGGATTCAGATTCAAATAGTTAATTTTTTTTAATTGTAAGTGTATTTTTAACGTTATAATTCATATTTTTAAAAAATTGTAATTTTTGATTTTTTCATTTTTGGTTAAATATTTTATTTTTCTATATATTTATATATTTATATATTTATATTTTTTATATATTTACTTATATTTTTAATGAAATAATGAATTATAATAAAGCAATATTGTTTTCTAAAAATTAAATTTTTAGAAATATATAAAATAAAAAATATAAGCTCAAAATCGGAAAAAAATAATTTTGTCCTAAGTTAGCCCCTATTACTCGAACCACTGTGCAACGCGAACCATTATTACTTCGAGAGTTCTAATCACAAATATTTCTATATTTGTATATTCATATATTTTTTATACAATTTTATTTTATATATATTTAGTTGTATTTTTATGTTATATACATTTCTGAACGAAATAAAAAATTATAATAAAAAGCGGGTATTGTTTTTTTGAAAATTAAATCTCCATATATATATATATATATATATAAGCTCAAAACCTGGAAAAAAATAATTTTGGTCCAGTTTCTATATATTCGAACTGAAATTGTGAAAAATTTGGCAATAAATTGGTTCAACAATCCGCCCTTTCAGGATTCACGAGCCGATTCGATGCAATTCAATCACGAAAATATATGGATGCACTAAACTACTACGTGTAAAAATTCGATCCGCATCTTTACACTATGGGATATGTGTAATAAGTATATGCGTGACGTAAATCATCTTTCATACGAAAAAGACCATTCGTTGTAAATGAATTTAAAATTCGCTTAATCCGCGGCCCCGTGGTGTTCCGCGCGTTAAATCATTTTGTCGGAAATATAAGGCGCGAGGAAAGGACGAGAGAGATTAACAAGGCGGTAGTTGGCGTTACAGCTGCGAAATCTAAAGATATACCTTGAAATTCAAGGTAAGCTTCAATAATAGCGGAGATACAGGATCTTCTGGTTCGTTCAAGGACGTTCCTTCCCCCTAGTAACCTATTAACTTATATCCGCGTGCAAGTAAAGAGAAAAATCTAAGTAAACGTGCACAACATTTTCCGTTATCGCCCAATCCTTAAGAGAGAAATATTACATTCGCCTTCCACGATTTAATCCGCGAGACGGATTAGAAAAAATCCGTTATCGAGAAGAAGTCGCTCGTTTTAATTGGTAAAAACGACACGTTTACCGTGTCAAGACTCGGTTAAAGGACGAATAAAACAAGTAGCGAAGCGAAGCTGTGTTCTCGAGTCACACCGAGTCACCTGCCCTCGTATAAAACCAGTTCACCTATACGATATTTTGCTCCGGCGAAAGATCGATTACCTCGCACGCGCGGAACGGATTATGCGATCCGATTTTTATATCGATTTTAATTATCGATGTCACATTGGACGATGTTCGAGTACCGACAAGGTAACGGCAATTGTACACGCGCGCTTTTCACACACGTCATTATGTTTACCAACTTTGCAACTTTGCCCGCATCGCGATATCGGTTCGAAACAATGGAGTGGAAGAAGAAAAGAAAAAAGAAAAAAAAAAAGTATCCACTTCGATTCGATTCCGTTGAAATAAGGATGATTATTTTTTTTCAGGAAGCGATGTGTAATATCGGGAGAGAGAGGTGACAGAGTACATGGAAGGTTGGTGAAGACGCGAGCAGGAAGAGAGTAGAGGGGATGGTTGGCGCGTGGCTCGATTCCTCTTCCCCACCTCTCGTGGTCGAGAGCCACCGACGATCCGAAACTCGCGCGCGGCCGTCCAGAGAGCGAGGCAGATGCCAAGGTACTTCTTTCGGGTCTGGCTCTTAACCGAGGCGGTATTAAAGGTAGGAGAGAAGCCGACACCACCGAGAAAGGCTGTAAGAGGCAAGCACCTGCCGTAAGCGCATGGTGTCGGGTCACTCGGCTCCTCGAACACGATCGTCCATAGCGCCTAACCCGACCGGCTTGCCTGCCTTCTTCCACTGGCCTCGCTCCACTGATTGCCCCTATGCCCACATCTACCCATTACGAAAAATCAGTCGGACGAGAAGAGGAGAAGAGAAGAATATACCTGTCGCATAAAGTAGCCGCATCGTTAACTAGCGTGTCTCCCCTTCAGTACGAGCCGCTGCCTTTCCTTCTAACGTCGATAATCGGTCGAAAAAAGGAGAGATTCGCGGAGAAATCTTCGACAATTCTTCGTCCTCTCTTTTCTTTCTTTTTTTCCTCCACTCGAATGAATCGTCGTATCATATATTCTTAAATATTAAATATTACGTTTCATATGTAATATTTTGCATCGATAAAAATAGGGGATATACATAGGGAAAATTTGTCAAGATTTTTACTATTCACTGCTGGAAAGAAAGAAATGCGGGTCTGATTGATTAATATGGGAAGAAACGTCTAATTTTACACATATTTGTCACATATACTAATTCAATTGTGACAGAGAGAAACAATAAAACGACGATCTGTATCTAAATCACAATGCCATTAGTCTATGCATAGGCAGACTATTCAGACTATTCTAACGTATCGATATAAAATTTTTTTATTTCTCGTAATATATACAAGCTAATTATGATTTGTAATTACATGATTTGTAACAACAGTTTAATTTATAAATATTAACATAACTTCATTCAATGAAAATAATTTTTACAACTTTCAATATTCAAATTATAATTTTCCTATCACTATGTGTAATGTCAGAATTGTTAACAAAGTCTAAAAAAGTTGGCAATCGTCCTAGAGAACCTCTCTTGCCCCTGTGCCGTCCCGCGAGACTTTTTTTCACCAGTGAACAGTACGTAGAAACTTCTCGTACAAGTGCTAAAGAAAGAGAGAAAGAGAAATGTTAAAATACGGAAAGTTCGCCGCGTCCCCTTATGCGAACGTTACGAGATCGAGAGGAGATAACGGCTCGCCTCATTCGTCTTTCTCTTTCTTTCCCATTATTTCTAATGGATGACTCTCGATTCGAAATAGGAGCACGTGCCCTCGGTTCTCTGTCATTTCGAAATGAAATGTCCTCGAATGTACGGAGTCGTGAGGATCAAAAGATGCAACCTGCGTTTATAGCCGGACAGGAGGAAAGGGAGGGAAGCAGGTTGGCAGGCAAGCGAGGTATGTACGTACGACCCGCATGATCGAAATGAAGAAATAGCTTCGCGAGAGAGAAGAGGAAAGAAGAGAGGGAACGAGACGTTAAAGAGACTCGGCTGCATCGATCGGCAGTACTAACCCAGTGAACGTGACACCCAACCGCTGCTGCTCAAGCATGCAAGGCAGCGTTCGAGTGTCCGCTCACTTTTTATCCAAGACCGGTCTATCGACGATGTCTAGCGCAAGTCTATCGTCCTCGTCAATTCCCTTTCTCGCATTATCGCATAGCGGGACGCGTGGAAGAAAATAACGGGAGGAAGAGGGGGAATTTCTTTCCTTTTTCGCGTTCGATATTATTAACTCGATTTCGATTGCGTTCAACTTTGCAAATAAATTTGATCGCATTCCAAAAGAAGGGACGGCGTTATTTCGATCGCGATCTTCTTTCGAGCGGTAACGTGATATTATATTATAACCGCGCTATCCGTATAAAATTGTTATTTTATGATTGATGAAAGATCGCGTTTGCCATTAAAAATGGAGCGATATTCGTAATCATAAACGTACGTTTTTATTGAAAACGATCGATCGGAATGATTCTTTCCCCTTAAATCGAATCGGTGTATTATTACGATTGCAGAAACTCGTCGAAATTATCCGATTAAACGAGCAACCTTGGAATTATAAATATACAATTCCATAAAACTACGTTTAGGAGAAACGGGACATAATACATGCGAGTGGTATATGAATATAAATAGGTGGAGATTTTTTAGATATATTTCCCCCTCGTAATCACATATTTCTTTCTCTCTCTCTTTTTACGTTCCATGAGTCAGCGTGGAGGGTAGAGAGCGCATTACGACACAGGCACGTATGAAACAAACGTGGAGGACGAAAAGAGGGTGATTAGGACAGATTGGCGCCCAGTTCTGATTATGTCTCGCATCACCTGCCCCTTTGCAGGTGGTTGCCTATCCCACGAATATTTATCCTCGTGCTCGATCGATAACCGACCACCGACCAGCCGCTCAACAACCCCGTCCAAGATAGCGGTTCGATACGTACACCCCCGTAATCACTTGTACGCTCTTTTTTGATCGCCGACGATAGTCCCGCTTCCGTTCCAACAAAACGTTGCAAACGTTGGTAAAAAAAAAAATCGACGATGCATATTGCGTCGTACGTTCGAAACTTTTTAACCAGTTTGAAGATTAGAATAGAACTAGATCCATAAACTCTCGATTAAATTCTCGATTATCAGAAGCCTTGTATCGTTTCAGCTTGTTTGATCTGGTTTTATCACTGACCATAGTTATGCCACAGCCGTATGCCGGAACATATTTTTTTTTCCATCCACCCTCGCTTTCCCGACAATCACTTACATGCGGGAGTCTGCACCTGGCCACCCCCGCACACACTCTTACTCCTTTGGCCACCTTACCTCGATTCTATCCGTACTCGTGCATATGCTCAGTATCGTAACTAATTTCTATTATACATTTTTCCGTAGCGAATTTTATGATTATTAATTTAAAAAAAAAATTAATTATACGTATATATATATATATATATATATGTGTATATATATACTTCTTATAACAAAGACATTGTAAAAACACCTTGTGTTTGGAAACGCTTCTGTATAAACACGAGAGGGAAGTCGTTTCATTTGTGAAAGGATACGTAAACAAAGCTAAACGACTGACTGAATTACGTCTCGACCTATAACACAATGGTATATACTTCTCGACTGTACTTCGAACTGTCCTCGCTCGTCCCACAACGGCTATTTAAACGACGCATCCATCGTTCGGTCGGATTCCGATTCGTCAAAGAATTCATCAAGGATTCGCTGCGATCCGTCGGCTGAGAGACGAAAGAGACGAAAGGAAGACGATGGGTTGGTGAATGAAACTGCTGAGTCCAAGGGCTATACGAGAGGGCTACGAGAGGTCAGCCGCGAGCAAACCGCGGGGCATCATGGCGGCTCGATACGCGTCTGCCCGTGCGCCGCGCGCAGCCTGCCAGAGAACAACACAGAGAAGAAGAAACGTTGTTGGCCGCCGCCACCACAATCGCCGCTTCCCAAACAGAAAAATTCAAAGTAACGATCGCGGCAGATGCGAGCACCCATACGTGAATTTGCTTCCCAACCCTTTTCTCCAACAACGGATAACGAAATAATAATCGTCAATAATAATGCTTCCATTTCTTCCAGGCCTTTCACCCCCTTTTTCCATCGATTCGTTCGAAAACAGCCTCTGGAAATCATCCCTTTTCCGGTCTGCCTTGTCCTTCTTCGACGCGCACATACACATACACACTCGAGTGTTTATTTGAATAAGACATCTAGATGATGACGGGGCAGCAGCTGCGAGAGGAGCTTTTTTCCACTTTTCCACAGATTTTTGCATGGCGCAGGTGATGCGGGCACGCGACCATCCATCCCTTTCCCCTTTCTCTTCCCCGTCCTCGACCACCGCCATCCGTACCCGCACAAACCCTTTCGAGGGAACTGTCCGCCGTGAATCATTGGAGGATCTCGATTCGAGGCGAGGAAAAGGATCCATAGGGGAAAGAGGGACGAGGAGCGGTAACAGATGCTTTTTCCGATGAAGAACCACGCTACCACCAACCGTGCACACGTCAAAACAGGATAATCCTTACCTTTTTCTTCGTATCCTTTCGTTCTTTGAATCGTATTCGATGATTCACATTCGCGAAAAATTTAAAACCGCCTTCCTCCCCCCTTACGTTTTCTCCTTCGTAACGTACGAAAACGGAGAACGTATGGTAACGATATCGCGACGAGGCATTTTATTCCCACGCATTTTGGTTGCGTGGCACGGTCTGGCACGCAAAACAAAGGCCCACAACAACCCTCGATCGTTGCCCTAATAACGGTAACGTGTATACCCTTTTAATCGAGGAAAAAAAACTCCCTTAAATCGCGCCACGTAATTGGCAGGGTCGGGCAATAACGACGACAAAACGGCCACGATATCGCCTACGCCATATGCCGCTCGCGAGAACGAATTCCTCGCTCTCCCACGAAGCGACGATTCGCCAACGGTCGAAGATCTCCTCTAATTTACGTTTGAATCTCTTCTAAGAATAAACTAAGAGAGAGAGAGAGAGAGAGAGATGGAGAGGAGGATAGAGGAAGTTGGCTCGCCTCGAAAAAAAACGTTAGTTAGGAAAGAAAGTAAAATCTAAAAAGGATAGGAAATACTGTAGAGCTATAAACGGGTGTCTGACCGCGCCAGCCACATGTCATCAAGATGCCTACACGCGTGAAGAAATGCGAAATGCATTGGCTATCGGTTGGCGGGAGCAAAGAATAATAGGGTGGTGGCCAGAAACGAAGATACGAAGGGAGCGAAGGTGCTGGTGCCAGGCTCGAATGCCTGAGGAAAAAGAAGACGAGCGAGGTAAGTACCTATTGGGTAACATTTACGCCGTTTACGACATGTTTCTGCCTGCGTACGGACGAAACGTGTGCACACTTGCGAAGGTAAGAAACACAGTGTCGAAGCACAAATCGAAGAGTTAAAATCGTTGCGGTTCATAGAGGGATTTTATGACGTAACCGTAGTACCACACTACGAAGCTATTATCGTCTATCCTCGCGATAGAAATTGCCTCTCTTCTGATAGATACTCCCATTTCGGTTCCATTGTTGCCACACGTCGCGCTGTTTTCCAACAATTCACGCATGCGTGAAATAATTAACCGAAAAGTTCGAGGTCGCCCGCTTAAATGTTCGTATTTCAAGATCACGCGAGAATAAACTAGAGTTAGAACTGGAAAGAAGAAAGAAATTGCGTTTCCAACGATACGGACGATATACAATCGTTTCGTACTGGCAGAATTTATTTCGCGATCGATTCGATGGGCGGAGAGAAACAATGCGAAAGTTGGGCATCAGATGGCAGAGCGGGCAGCGGACGATCGTGGACCATCTGGTGGTCCACTCTGGCATACGGCGAGCATCCGACGTATAAGCGTACGTAAAAAAAAAAAAGTCTAAAACTCGATACTCAGGATATAAGCCGAGAGGAATTTGAAGATAACCAGGACGAGCACAGGGGAAGACAGCTGTACTCGGGATAATCCCGATTAAAGTAAACGGGGGAAAACAATGTGAATACAAGGAAATCACTTTGGAATTAGGATTCGGATTTTAATCCTGTAAGGTAAGTTCTATCTTCTGTCTCGAGATGATTAAAAATTCATGGAGCGAAATAATATCGGGAGAGAAAATATTTGGAACACAGGAGAAGAAGGTGGAAAGAGGAGAGAAAATATTATACGAGATATTTAGGTCACAGTTGTTCGGTGTACCGATGCGATTTCAAGCTCGGATAGGCGTAAGAGCGCGACCGCTTTGTTTTTCAGGGTGCAAAGGGAGGAAAAATAAGACGGTTAACTAAATATAAGACGAAATGGTGACCGAGTCACGTCTGCAACAAGGCACGTGCAGCACGCGTGCTTCGACTTCGTGCACCGACAAAAGAAACCCTTCGCGTACAACTCGCCTCCCGAACGCCACACTCCTACGCACGCTCACCAAAATACGATTCCGTTCACCAGTGTCAAGGACGATCGGTAAACGATTCTTTCCTGTCCTTGAACTCTCTCGTCTTTATTGGATGATCTCGAATACACAGTGTATTTAATTATGTATAAATTAATATTTTGCCCATTCCATTACAGATATTAAATTATCTATCATTGCCATATTTTGTTAAATAATCGCATCTTTCCAATACGCGTACCGATATCGATGGAAATTATTTTAAAACGATCGGTGACGTGGAGCAAGGACGACTAAAGCGACGAAAGGAGCATTAGTTTCTCGTCCAATCCGTTGTTTTGTCTCGATTAAGCATCAGTTTTTCCCTCCTCCTTTTTTCGTGGTTTTTCTTTGTCCGCCTCGCCGGCACGTACCCTAGTTTCGGTGGAGTGATTTACAAGTCACTCCAGCGTGAAGGCAGGTGACCGTGCCGCTCGAACGCTACTTAAGCACTTGCACGAGTCACGAACACACAAGGAAACGCGTGCCTCGCGTCCGCAATAACCATAATCTTACTATCCGTTCACATTTCTCCCAATTATGAACCGAACCTTCGAGGGGGAAAAAAAAAAGATCCTTCTTCTAATTTTCACGCGAGATTATAGAAAAAGATTATGGAAAGAAATGGATCATCCAAGATCACTGTTGGTTCCACAGTGTAAAAAGATCGAGATCGATATCGTACAGCCAATAGACCATAAAATCATCGTCTGCAAGGATTTCGAACGTCGGAATCCAAGATCGCTGTTGAAATCGTTCGAACGCGACGAGTCGTTTCGTGAACATGAAAAAATGCAGAAGGAAGGAAGGAATCGTCAATCCATAGCAAATACGTACAGGGTGTCTCATAACTGCGCATCTGGAAATTTTCTTTCCACTGAGAGCTCCGTTTGCCAAGTTTTGTTCTCGAGCCCTAAAAACCATAAAAGATAAGGTGTCGTTAGGCACGCGTTCGTCCCATTTATTTTAATAGGTTCCAATTTTTACGTTACGGCCGCCGAAGTAACGTTTTGCTCGCCAATAAAAGTACCGAAAAGATGATAAAGACGAGGGTAAAAAGAGTAACGGTTTCAACTCGCGATTACTTGTTTCGAAAGCATTTTCGTTTCTCGCTGGACTTTGAGCAAACGAGGCAATGTGTCAAGGACGTCGGAAAAGAAAATTTAATTTCGCGGCAACGATCTTTAATATTTGGCCGAGGGATCGTTAACACGGCTGACCCGGCGTGCAAAAGTGTACCGACACCCTTCAATTACTTCTCACGTAGCAAAGCGATACCATTCCAGCCACGGATTATGGTTTGCGCTCACGCACTCCACGCCGTAATGTGCAAGCCCTCCACACCACGAGGGCTACCATAAATATCAGTTTGCACGAGAAACCGATCGTACCCAACATTGTAACGCGGAGGTTAAAGTAACGCTCTCGCTCCCTTGTTTTCGTATTCGTATTCGTGGATCATCGCGTGCCTCGTAAATCGATAATAATAATTCGATCCGTACCAACGTTTATTCCACACCGTCGAAATCGACTTCCGATGAACGGAGTTATTATAACTCTTTCCTCGTCTTTTATTCTATCAACCAGTCCAGATCCAAATTGCTACACGATATGTTACGAAAATATCGTTACTTCCTTTCGTTAATAACTATCATCGTTTCATTCGCGTTATCGTCCGTAAACGACTGCTCGTTCTCCAATATCTTTATCTCTTAAGTAATAAACGAGAACGTGTTATAAAAATCGTCATGTCTTGAGTAAAACAAAAACAAGAAAAAAAGTAACGCGAGGAAAAGAAAGTTCGATTCTTCGAAGCTATGGTTATTTCAATCGTATCCCTTCGTTCGTTGTAGTAATTAGTATCGATCGCTGGTAGAAGAGCGGTGTAATACCAGTGCGTGAAGGCACGTGCTATCTTGGCTTCGCGCCAACTTGCCGCCTCTAGTCGCGCGGGTGTAGATACCGCTCGATGTTTGTTCGGGGAAAAAAGAAGAAAAAAAAAAGGAGGGGAAAAAAAGTGCGGGGACTGAAGCGAGGGAGGGAGGGAAGGAAGAAGGTGTAAGAGCGAGGGTTTGGTCGTTGAATCGGCTCGTTGTTACCTTCCCTGTCCCGTCGTGCTTTTTCCTTTCCTCTTTTTTTATCTCTCCTTCTCTCTCTCTCTCCTTCTCTTCTTTCCCCCGGTTTTTCTTTCGACCTCTCTTTCTCTTTCTCTCTTCAACCATTTGCTTAGCCGTAAACGTGTCTTCTTTCATTTCTCAGCAGGAAACGCGGCTATCTGTCGGAGCTATCTCGTAAAACGGAGTATACACGTTTCGAATCGGAAGACTTTTCGGTGGAACACGCTAAAAAGATTTCGTCACTTCTCTCTTTGATGGATCCATACTATTGCGCGGAACAAAATCTTTCTAACAGAAGAATGGAGTCGTTCGAGTCGTATGATTTTCGTGTCGTATAAAACGAATCAACGATTCTTCGATGCTGCTGAATTTGATAGTCATTATTGTGTACGGATTGTATATTATTATTAATAATAATAAAGTAAGTTTGCTCGTTATCATTGAAGATTTTTTTATTATTTGTACTTGATTGGAACGACCTGAAATATTTTTCATTGGCAGTTGTTAATTAATTGTATAAATAAAACGCGACCGTTCTCTTTTTTTTTTTATGCATAAATGATCGATCGCGAATTATTTATACTTATTTACACTTAAAAATCGAATTCGTTCTTGATAATTAATTAATCTCGTTTAACCAATCTTTCTGTGGTGAACCAATTTATCAAGTAAACGAGCGTACGTTAAATGAAATACGATCGTTCAAGATTTTCGAGGTTAATAAAATTTTACGAAACTTTTTTCGTATTTAACATTAATATAATAAAAAAAATGTTTTTTTTACGCATTTAAAATGCACGTTAAATAATTATAGCGGCTATATCAAAATGCGAATGTAAACAGTTTAAAGTGTAATGATAGTTTCAAGATTCTATAACACTTTGTTAAAACTACTAGTTTTAAGCAACAACACGGAATAACGAGAACGATAAGTAGACGGTGAAAATATTAAAGTACTAAATACCTTTCAGCTATCCGTATATTCCTTTAATATTCATGCCGATGATTGCCTCAGATTACATGTAATTTCTGTATCAAAAAGATACGATACGAATCACTGCCCCTAGCTATAAATAGTTTATGCAAATTACTCCTATATAGCATCGTGCCCCCTCGTAAAATCATTAAAGGAACGAGTATTAAGATATCCATGATTTTTTTATCAACAATTTCCCCTCTCCCTCCTCTCGCATTTCATTTCACTTTTTCGAATATCGTTGGAAAAGTTATCTTCAACAAATCGATCGTCCAATAATCGTCCTTCTCTCTCTCTCTCTCTCTCTCTCTCTCTCTCTCTCTCTCTCTCTCTCTCGAAAAACCTTGCATTATGCAAATTTCCCGTCCCCGGCCTATTCCCTCCCGCATTTGAAAAATTTCTTCAGAGCTAACTCTTTTCTCGTGAAATTGAAATTTCAGTTCCTCCAAGGTCTCAGGGTCCCTCCCCCCTTCCCCTTCCCGATCTTGACATTAGCGGATCCCTCCTGCCCTGCTACCACCATCGTCCGTGAGATGGCATCGGGCATTCGTGACGGGATCTCTCGATCGAGAGGTCTCGTGCCGTTCCAGTCCTCTTCCAGAAATTAGTAAATCCCACACGCGCAGTAACTGCGCAAGCTGTGCAACCGGCGCGCCGCGGCGCGGCGCTTCGTCAGCCGCTGCTGCGTCCCTCCCTCGCTGTCGATGCATCAGGAATAAGAAACGCGTACGCTTCGCATTACGCCCACGCGCGTGTTATCGCTATCCCTATAAAGGGAAAAAAATATTCGATTCTTTGCAAATATTGATACTCTATAAACGGTAACGTGTAACGAACGCAGCAACGGTTTCTTTTTTCAGTCTATACGCCAATGGAATTATTTTTAAATATATATATATATTATATATGTGTATATATGTATATATATGTGTTCATGATGGAGATATGGATGCGGTTTCGATTTATCAGTTTTGTTCGGCCATTTATTTATATATGTTTTATTTAAGTATTATTTTATATCAATATTGTATTTGTTGGTCTGGAAATTATTTATATTTATATAGAGGGGGAGAAAAAAGTATAGGATGGGATTTATCTGGTTGGATCAGAGTCACGATTCGTCGCCAGTTTTTCCTCGATCCCCTTATCTCTGTTTCTTCCTTTCCTGATCCCCAAACGTGGTGACACCTTGCCACGCGCCATCCAAATATATGGCGGAGTTTCCCTTATCTTTTTGCGCAAACGTTCCTCTTTTACGCTTCTATATCTCCGTATCTCCGTTCCGTAAATTTTCATATTTCCTATCGCATCTTCCACGCGCATTATTCTCAACGATGAAACGTATGAATTTGATATATATATATATATATAATGAAATCGAATATCCAATCAATGCTGGGGAAAAATTCAAAGATATATAATTGAAGAATCGAATTATTATTACTCGCGATATGTGAATTGTTTTCAATGATGAACCATTGAATTTATAAAATAATCAAGTCGAATGATATTATATAGGTGTCCTTGAGGAAAAATTGAAAGGTGTGGTTTAAGAATCGTATTATGTGAATTATTTTCATTTCATGAAACATCGAGTTTGTAAAATAATGAAGTCGAATAATATAGGTGTCCGAGGATAAATCGAAAGGTACGGTTTAAGATGAAACGTTGAATTAATAAAATAATGACATCGAGCGTAGATGTTCAATGTCGAGGATAAATCGAAAGGTATGATTTAAGATGAAACGTTGAATTAATAAAATAATGACATCGAACGTATACATTCAATGCTGAGATATAAAATTGAAAGGTATGATTTGATGAAAGGTAAGACGAAACGTTGAATTAGCAAAATAATGAAATGAAATATAAATGTTCAATGTTGAGAAAAAATCGAAAGGTATATATGTTTAAGAAAAGAAACGTTCGAATCGATAATAAAATAACGAAAAATTGAAACACGAGTCAAGAAATCGAATTCTATATTGCGAATTATTATTATTGATTCTATTAATGCAACTAATTTAGACCGATTAGATGAATTCGATACACCTACGATTATTTA
Source organism: Apis laboriosa (assembly GCF_014066325.1). Lineage (NCBI taxonomy): Eukaryota > Metazoa > Arthropoda > Insecta > Hymenoptera > Apidae > Apis > Apis laboriosa. The sequence goes on from NW_025222687.1 coordinate 781,277, forward strand.
TTACGACACGCTCCTCATCCGCGCACACGTATCAACGCGATCAACAATCCAGAAACGTTCCATTTATTACACGTTCGTGTGCCGCATTTGAAACTTCCCCCACCTCTCCTTCCCCCTCCCTCTCCCACCGCACAGTCTTCCTCCCCTCTCTCTTCCCTAATCTGTCATTAATACAAGAGACCCCGCCGAGGCGAGTCGCAGCAGAATTTCAATCAACGAAACCACGATCGAAATCGTCTTTCCCAAACGTATGTATTCGCCGTGTATAATAACCGTGTACACCGTGCTGAGGGCAAACGGTGGACAAACTATTCCACGATGCTATCTGGAGATCGAACCGAGAAAAGAGAGAGAGAGAGAGAGNTCCATAATTCCGAGGAAAGGGAGTGGGGAGAGGGTGGAGGGTTTCCACGAGGGGTGTAAGAGAGAGGGATGGGAAAAAAAATATGAGAAGAGAGAGAGAGAGAAACGCAGTATTTTGGTATTCCCGTCGCGATAGCTTGGAGGGAATCCGTGTTCTTTTTTTCGCAGAGAAGAGAAACTTTGCATATCTGGCCGGCTGTCGACAGGGGCTGGACGTTAATCGTCTAATCTCGGTGCACGAGCTCGAGGGGAGGGAGGCACGCGCGAGAAATTATTTATTTGCGTCTGGGTTTACGAGGGCCCCGAAGGCGAGGGCCAGGCCTTGGAGAACTTACCTCGAATAACGAAGCGGCTTTATTCGCGCCGTGCCCCTCCCCCTCCGTTTCGAGATTCCTTTTTTTCTTTTTCTTTTCCCACGTGGAAAACGAATCGTTGTTTTGGGAAAAGCGATTTGGGAAACGAAGCGCGTCTTCGAGATGGGATTAGTTGAATTGGTGGAATAGTGATACGGAATGTAAATGTCCAACGAGGAAAAATTGAAAAGTATAATTTAATATGAAACGTAGAATTGGTAAAATAATGAAATGGAATATAAATGTTCAATATTAAGAAAAATTGAAAGTTAATTTATAGTTTAAGAAACGAATTGTCGGCTTGCGATATATGGATTATTTTCAGTAATGAAATGTTGAATTAATAAAATAATGAAATGGAATATAAAATGTCCAATGAGAAGAAATCGAAGAAATTGAAAAGATGATTTAAAATGAAAGATTAAATTAGTGAAATAATGAAATCGAATATAGATGGAACGTGAGAATTATTTTCATCGATGAAACATCGAAATACCTTTATAAATTAAGAATACAATATCGTGAACAGAATGTAGATTTTTCAAATTTCAAAGTTGGTGAAATTTTTCCAGGTATACAGAGTTTCACTTTCAACGAAGTGACAGCTCCTCCTCTTCTGTGGGAAAATATGAAAATTTTCGAACCCACCTCCATCTTTTCACCATTCATCCTTCTTTACGCTTCGCGAATTTCCCACGATAGTTACTTTTCGTTCCAGTAATAAAAATATCGTAAAATAAATATATCTTTCACGAGATATTTCGTACATAGGAAACCCAATTTTGTGGCTGGGGAGATATCTCGTTTTATTGTTTTTTCGACAACTTCGAATTACAAAAACACTCGAGGCAATAATCGACAAAAAAATGTAAAGTCTGTTTGTCGAAAGAATTTATAAAGTAAATAATAATCAATCGAGTTTATTTTATTTATATAATAAATAATAGTTAAAATGTAAAAAGAGCCTATATAATAAATAGATGTATAAGAAATATAGTAGTAATATTTTAATGTTTTAATGTTTTCTCGACTCGATCGACGACTCGAAGAATTAAAAAAACACTCGAAGCAATAAAACGAAAAGGCGAGAAGAAATTGCCGACAAAAAAGTGTAAAGTTTATTCGTCGAATGGAATAAGGAGCCTTAGATATAATTGCAAATTATTTAAGTAAATAAATAATAATCAATCGAGGTTATTCTATTTATATAATAAATAATAGTTAAAATGTAAAAAGAACCTACATAATGAATAGATATATAAGAAATATATAATGATATTTAAGAATACTTTATTAATTTTAATTAAAAAGTGCATGTACGCATGATATACTTTTTTTTTATAGCGCACAAAAATGTGCGGCATCTGGAAACGCATTGAACGAGCAGAGATGGCCGTACGTTAATGTAAGTAGATATAATAAAATAATGTACATCTCTTATGGAGGAAACGTTGAAAGGAATAAAAGAAAAATGTTTTTTTTAACCGCTAAATAAACAGCAGCCGTAAAAGTGTTAACACCCTTTAACGGGAAAAAGGCTTTTCCAACAGATTTATGGAAAAACAAAGACGGATCTATCAATAGGATTCAGCTGTTTCTAACGGAAACGTATCAAATTTTCTCGCCCCTCCTCTCCCCTTCCTTTCTCCCTTGCTACTCTCCTCTCTCGAGTGGTTGCGCTTTTGCTCGCCTCATCTCAAATTGTTACGTCACAGCTCGCCTTCCTGTCAAAACTCGATCTTCCTTTACCTGGTCTCTCTCCTTTACCGACCGAGAGAGATTCCGATCAAAGAACCGCGTACCTTCGAAAAAAAAAAAAAAAAAGAGAAAAAAAAGAAAGAAAAACGCGTTTTTTTCTTTCAACGCGGTTCATCCCTTTCTGAAATTTTATATTCCCCTCCTATATCGTTCGTCCTCCCCTTCTCTCCCCCCTCCTTCTCTTCCGTTACGCGTTCTCCTTTCCTTCTTTCTTTTCTTTTCTTTTCTTTTCTTTTCCTTTTCTCCTCCGCCTCGAGGACACTTTTTTACGCGCACTTTTTCTTTCTTACGATAAATCGATAAAAAACGCATCGATAAAACGCGCGCGAATCTTTCGTACGAGGCGAGGCCAAATTTCTTTTTATATTTTTATTATTATTATTATTATATTTTTATTATTTTATTATTATTTTATATTTTTATTATTTTATTATATTTTTATTATTATTATTATTATTATTATTATTATTATTATTATTATTATTATTATTTCTCAAAAGAAAAAAAGAAAAATGAGCTAGAAAGCAACAATCGATTTGATCGATTTTTTTTTCTTTTCGAAGCAATCTTTTCAAAGCCGACAAAGATCGAAAAGGAGGGAGAGAGGCGAGAAGATAAAATATAGAAAAGGGTATATTAAAAATTCTAGAGTCGGCTCTCGTGAAGAATCGAGGAGGAAGAAAATTCTCGGCAGGAGGTCGGTGGAGTGAAAATAATTAATACACAGCTCGTTTCTTTTTCTTTTTTTTTTTTTTTTCAATATTCGTTATGGAAGCTCGACCGGATACCGCGAGGCAAGGTTAGGTTTCGACCCTTACCCTTTTTCTCACTAGGGGGAGGGGGGGGGGGGGAAGGATCTCGTAATCCAGTTTTCCAACGGGAAAACGAGCGGAACGATGAATAATTAGACGCGCTCGCCGCGGGCGTCACGCTTCCAATAATAATTGCCGCCGGACGAATCCTTTTCTCTTCACCGGGCGAATAGATTTCTTGAAAGGTTCGATTGATTTTCGATCGTTAATGAGCTTAAGCTTCTCGGACAGTTTAATATACGCTCGAATATCGTGCTTCGTCTAAATGTTATTTATATACCATTTAAATATTATTTATATATTTGATAATTAACGAAACGTAATTCCACTCGTTACGATATATTTTTGAGTACGAGTGAAAGAAAACTAATAAGGTACCAATTTAAATAATGGGGAAAGTTCAATAATAAAATTACAATATAAAATCGCGTGATTTGTGAAGTTTATATATTTGCTCGATTGATTTTTCGATCCAAGTCGAATACCGTGCTTTGTCTAAATTATTTATATATATTTATATATTTATATTATTATTATATTTATATACTTATATTATTTATATATATTATTTAATATATGATATTTAAATATTATTTATATATTTGATAATTAACGAAACGTAATTCCACTCGTCACGATATATTTTTGAATATATTTTTGAGTAAAAAAAAACTAATAAAATTTAAATAGTGGAAATAGTGAAGAAAGTTCACTAAGAAATAAAAAAATTACAAAATAATAATAAAATTATAAAATCGCATAATTTGTGAAGTTTAAATATTTGTTTAAAAATTATTTATATATTTGATAATTAACGAAACGTAATTCCACCCGTCACGATATATTTTTAAATACGAGTGAAAAAAAAATAAGGTACCAAACATTAAAAACATGAAACAGCAGAAACAATAATAAATTCAATAATAAAATTACAAATAAAATCATATGATTTTTGAAGTCAATTTTAAATATCTGCTCGATTGATTTTTCGATCGTTAATGACCCCGAAGGTTTTAATTTACACTCGAATACCGTCTAAATATATATTTAATAATTAATAATAACTTATTTATTTATTTATATAATAATGATTTATAATAATAATTATTTATATATGTTATTATTGACAGAGCATTTATTGGAAATAATAAATGAATGCAGTGATTTGACCGAACGAACGAATGCGTTTCAATGAAGCGTAATTCCGTCGCGATATATTTTTAAGCATGTGTGAAAGAACATTTGTTACAAATATTCGTAACATTTGGATTTCTAACTTATTTTAATATGAAAACATGGCTGGTCGTTTTGAAACGCGTATAGGAGATCCTTTTTGTTCAAGGACACGGAGGAATGACGTAGAATCTCGAAATCGAAAACGGATTTCCGCTGGCTCATCGTCCAAGGGTGAAAAATGCCTCGGTCATTTTACCTCGATCCTCGGTCGGATATCTCAAAAACGTCGATTCGTTCGACGATTCCATTTACGGTAGAGACGTGGGGCGTGGGTGCCCGGGCACCTGGGCCAACCCTTTCGCCCGTTCCGATTGTAAAGGTTTCAAATTTTGAGGCCCGGTGAATGGGATGGTCGCGTCTCCGCAAAGGACGAGGAAAACGCGAGGATCCATCGTGATGAAAGGGGAATCAAATCGTGGCGAATTCTATTCACTTCATCTCGTGACCACACATTTTTTTCATTTTTTCCGTCGTGTGGAACTTCTGTGTAAAGATCGTTCTCGAATTTTTGAAAAAAAAAAAAAAAAAAAAAAAAAAAAAAAGACACTTCGTTTGGGCGAAAAGAAAATTACGTAAGACGCAAATGTATAATAGAAAAGAAAATAGGTTTCTAATTTTCAAAGGGAAACCGACATTGCACCTTTTCGAGGGTATCGATTTCGATCGAGGATACAATAGATTCAAATACGCGGATATTGCGGCGAACGTGCGGTGTTTATCCCCGTTGGTCAATACACTCGGTTGTCTTATCGTATCCACGGCCGCTTTTAAAGTTCGCAGCTCGGAAAATCTTTTAATCCCATACAAATTTTCGTTGGTTGGAACCGTGCCACGACGTAAGTAGATGGAACAGAGGTTTGGAGTTTCGGTTACAGTAATGCGATACCTTTTTGTATTGGGTAGCACAAGTGGTAAAATTATTCAGGGAAGAATATAGATTTGTAACGTGTCCGCTTCTCTTTACATTTTAAACGATACGAATAAGTAACATTTTCTTTTATCTCGTGTTGTATTAATTACATTTCTCGTTCTTTCGAACAAGAAGAATTTTTAATACGGCCGTCATGCGCGCACACTTGTAAATACATACGTAATACTATCCGAGATACGAAGGTATGCATACTGCTGTTGGAGATCGGAGAATTTTTTGATGCTTGTTTCGGTGAAAGCAGAGCGTATAAAGAGTACGTAAAAGACCTTTATTACCTTCTCGAACAAAAAAAAAAAAAAAAAAAAAAAAAAAAAAGCGAAATAACCAAGGAATACAAGAAAAAAGTTCTTTACGAAAGCGTTTTTGGCCAAAGGAACGATGAGTTATGAATAAGAATTTATCGACGCGGTCATGCGCGACACGCTAAATTTACGCAACCCGATCGATCAAATCGTTCGAACGTTCGAGGGATAAGTATCGAATAAATATAATAATTTCTAAACGAATCGGATTCCGCGATGAAGTTTAAAAAGAAGGGGGGGAAAGTAAGGCCTTCGTCAACGTCTTGCTTAACAAACCGACTAATGTAATGTAAGTAAGAAGGGAGAGACCAGTTCTTGAATATTTTACGCGTAAGGCGGGCAGCTGCCAGGGAAGATCGGATCGCTTTCAAATTATCCGGGCGACTTGCCACGAGTGCCCCCGCGCCTACTTGCTGCGCACACGAGCGTGCGCATGCGCAACGCTGTATCCCGATCCTCGTGTAAAAGAGAGCAATCGAACGAAGGAGAATACGGCCGAACCTTTCCTTATTTTTATCTTTTTGCCACGAAATTGTGGCCAACCATCGAGGACACTTTACCCGAGCGCGCTTCTTTCACGAGCGCATTTTCTCATTTTTCCTTTTTCTCCTTCCCCCTCCTCTCTCCTCTTTTTAGTATCGTTTCTTCGCTCGGTATTCGGAATAGGCCCATAACCCCTGCCATACGAGATTATTCTCGCTCTCAATCGATCGTTTTCGAATCACCCGGTACGTACATCAATATACATTAATTCATTGAAATTGCAATAACGACGATACACGTGCCGTCCGTATTTATCGACGATACTTAAGTTTTTTCGAAACGCGCGTAAGGTGCACCGATAAGATCTTTATGATCTCTCGCTGTCGAATCGTAAGAGCTGCGCATCGTAAACGCAGCGATGCAGTTTTCTCGCGCGTAATATTTTACACGTTCAAAATTTAAAATTAATTTAATCTATATATAATTTTCTAATCTAATCATACGTACATATATATACATACATTTATAACATAAAAAGAATTGAAAATTTCGTAAAAAAAACTTTTCTAAATTTCTGAAAAATATCTAACTGATATTTTTTCGTTTTCTTTTCTTTTTTTTTTTCTAGGGTACAAAATAGGAAAAGGAATGTTACTAATAGTCGTTTCGGCTCGTTTAATGCGTAGCCCCGTGACAAAGATGATGCAGAAATTTCTATACGAAACTTAACGAGGGTATTAAATATGGGTATCGCCGCATCATTATCATCCCATGACTAGACGGAAAAAAATAAACGATTTATTTTTTTTTTTCTTTCGAAGAAAAAGTCAGTCACTACTAAGAAGGTATAAAGTACCTTTTATAACGCATCTCGGGCAGCGTGTTATAGCATTATACTTTTTTCCAAGAAATTCGTTTCTTGTTTGATGCATAGGTGGCGATACTCCTCTCTTGTCGTTCCCAAGCTTTTGCATAATTTTTAGGTAGGTAAATGATATTGCAGCGTGCCACGAAGAAACATTGTTACGCGAAGAATTCGTTCTCTTCTTTTTTTTTTTTTTATCGAGGATCCACCGAGGCAGCACCACCTACCATTTGCATGATATAGTAATTACGGCCAAAAATGCTAAAAAACGACGCTAAAATTCAAAAGCTGTGTTTATACGGCTTGCACGGTTATCTTTTAACCATTACGCGTATAATGTTACACGCGTACACCAACCAAAATACCTCTTCTTTTTAATCTTTTTTAATCTTCGTAACATTCGTGTTGTAAGTAAACAAAGATAAATTAATATTTCGAGTATACGGTTAAAAAAATAATTCATTCCTTTTCTTTTTCTCCCGCAGAAAGTTGATTCACGAACCTCGCGATGCAAACGTACAAAAAAATAAAGTTGCAAAGAGGAATTCGAAGAAAAAAAAGCAGACGAAAAAGTAATAAGTAATACACACACACACACATACATATATATATATATATATATATATGCTTTCACTTTTACATCTCGATACCAGATTAAGATTTAATTAAACAAACTTTCTCTTATATTAAAACGAAATTCAACGTTCGCAGGATCATCGCTATTTAACTCGTTGTTCGACATTCAAGTTCAACGTCGCAAACAAACTCGTCGAATCATCCGAGTAATAGCGCCTCGCGGCTCCGTGCGATCACGTTTTTTTTTTCTGGAAAGTGCAAACCGTTAGATAAGACTTCTTTCCACGGTTATAATTAATAACGGTAAAAGTTTTTTTTTCTTCCACCAATCCTATATCCTACGTACAAATATATCGTAATCGCGTTGAGTTTTTGCAGCACCGTGTTGTGTCCCGTTTACATTGCCCCGAGCGTTTTTTTGCACGACGTAATCTACATGGAACACCCTCGAGGGACCGAGATAATTATCGAGATGAAAAACGCAGCTTCGAGAAAGTTGTCGTGCACCCAGCCACGTGCCTCGCATGAGATAATGAAAGGTGTCGTTCCTCAGCTTTTCCCCCGTGCCGAATTTCGCGTTCCTCCCGCCTCCCCCACCATTGATCATGCGCACAATTCAGAGACGGAGTCTCCACCAATAAAATTGGAAGGAGAAACGATGTGTGCGCGCGTGTGTACGTATGTATATATATATATTTCGGCATAACACGGTGCAATACGAAGCGTGTACACATCCGTGTATGTAACATTATTATTAACCCAATAATAGACGCGCCACGAGAAATTACACGAATTAATGTCTCGCTTTTGGAGCATATGTCTCGTCTTAAAAAAAAATGTATAACGCTCGATTCTTAATTGGATCCAGGAAATGAAGTTATCTGATGTATCCGTTCGGGGAAGTGTATCTCGTAAAAATTTATCCTAAGTCCTCTCTCTCTCTCTCCCTCCTTCTCCTCATTCTTTTTCACGTCCTACAATTATGGTAAAATTCAGGTCTTGTACTTTCACGGCTTGAAAAAGTTATGTTGCAAATTGTATCTCTTTCCTTATTTTCTTTTTTCTTTTCTTTTCTTTTTTTTTTTTTTTTTGCACGATGAATTTCATTTACCGCAGGAATATTACGAGCCCCACGACATAAAAGTATTAAGAATGATAAAAAGCGTACGTTTACGAAAATTGGTAGAAAAAAAAAAAAGACAAATTTTATCATTTGCACGATTATTATCAGTTATTCGTTTATTAAAGTTATTATTAAATAAGATTGTAATAATAACGGGGCAGATGTATATTTTAATTTCTAGCACGTAACACCGCTGCTTCGATCGATTATAATAATAACGTTAATTATGCGTAAGTATTTACGAGGATTAATCGACGTTCGTTAAGAGAATTTCATTAGATCGATAATTACGAGCTCGATAATTCGCCACGCATTTGATTTTATTCCATTCATTCTCGAGGACGACGATTAAAAAAAAAAAAAAAAAAGAATCAAAAAATATATCGATAAATAACGAGGAAAGAGAGAAATATAACGAAAATATATATCGAATCAATATATATTATACGAGTAACACGAGTGATCACCGTCCCTTCGTTACGGATAATTTTCTGCATAAATTAACCGACCAACAATATCTTATTGAAACCCGTTAATGAAACGACTTACGGTACCATGTAATGGGATAAATAAGTAAAGAAGGAACGCGGAGAGCCACGCGTCTCGGCCCCACGAAATCTCGAGAGATTAATTATCGAATCCCCCCTCCAGAGTAATTATCAATTGACCAAACGTTGCAAGCCAAGTCTTTTTCTTCCTTCCTCCGTACAACATCGCATTATTTTTTTTTTTTTTTCCTCTTCGCATACAATTTCGGAAGGCGTGCCCGCGGCTGTTTCCATCCGCTGCTGGTCATCCTTCCCGCCGCGTCGCTTCCTTCGTGATTGTACCGCGAGTAATCGAGGTCGACTTTCCTTCCCGAAACACGACGATCGAGTTGCGCGTTTAAAAAAAAGGAGGTGGCAACCACGCGCGCCTCGATCCTGCGCAATTTTACATGGGCCGATAATTAACAGTGTCGTCGACAATATTACGAGTTTTAAAATTATTTTACGATCTTGTGCCATCTTTCTTTCAAATTTTTCTTTCTTTTTTTTTTTATTTGAAATTGCATTCACGATACAATTGACGTGTTGACGATATTATAAGTTTTTAAGATTATTTTATAATCTTGTGCGATCTTTCTTTCAAATCTTTCTTTCTTTTTTTTTTTTTTTTTTTATTTGAAAAAATTGTATTCACGATATGACAACTTATGAGAGTCTTGACTTATAGTCGAGTTTTAAGATTATTTTATAATCTCATGCGATCTTTTTTTCAAATTTCTTTTTTTTTTTTATTTATTTATTCGAAGAAATTGTATTAACCACGATACGACGATTTATGAGAGTTTTGACTATCGTCGACGATATTACGAGTTTTAAGATTATTTTACGATCTCGTGCAATCTTTTTTTTTTATTTGAAAAAATTGTATTCACGATACGACAATTTATGCGAATCTTGACTATTGTTGATGATATTATATTTTATAATCTTGCGCGATATTTCTTTCAAATCTTTCTTTCTTTTTCTTTTTATCTGTTTGAAAAAATTATATTCATAATATAATAATTTATGAAAGTTTTGATTATTATTGACGATATTACAAGTTAAGATTATTTATAATCTTATAGATTATTCATAATTTTGCGCGATCTTTTAATCTTTCAAATCTTTTCTTTTTATTTATTATTTGAAAAAATTGTAAAACGATACGACAACTAACGCGAGTTTTGACCGATGTAAATTTTGAAAAGGGAAGGCATTCGAACGAGCATCTACTTCTGACAGTTGAGAACTCCGGAAGCGGGTCAATCGAAGAACTTGAAATCTCGGATGGGAAGAATCAAAGGACCGCCGACAATTTCGAAGATCCGTTCTTACATGCAACAGTCTCTCTTCCGTTCTTCTCTCTTGTCACGAGTATCTTGTTAAAAAAAAAAAAAAAAAAAAAAAAAAAAAAAAAAAAAAAAAAACTCGATTACCTGCTTTGAGGAAACTTGACGTGAAAATGAAAGTCTTTCATCCCGACCACTTTTCATTTTCGAACCTTTGATTATATATATGTATATACGGATCTTCGAAAAAAAAAAAAAAAATCGAGAGATAAATTTATACGAGAGTTCTCGCATCCGGTATTTTTTTTTTTTCTCAGAAATTTTCTTCTATGAAAAAATCCTACGTTATTCCCATGTAAATATAAATATAATATAAATATAAAATATATATGTAAATATAATATAAATATAAATATAACATATTCGATCGAAAGGAAGGGAAGAAACGAAAAAATTGCGATAAAAAAAAAGAATTGGTCATAACGGTGTTCCGCTCAACAGCTGAACTTCTCTTGATCGTAGCGCATGACACGACCATTCTCGCGACCCCCCTCCCTGCCCCCCTCTTTTTGNGAAGAAACGAAAAAATTGCGATAAAAAAAAGAATTGGTCATAACGGTGTTCCGCTCAACAGCTGAACTTCCCTTGATCGTAGCGCATGACACGACCATTCTCGCGACCCCCCTCCCTGCCCCCCTCTTTTTGAAACTACGTCAACGCTCCTGGATAGGGGAAGAAAAATATTCGTACAGGTATGATGCATAATTACGCGGTGATCAGTTTCTTTCTTTTCTTTTTTACCAACCATTTCTTCCTACCTTCGAACAACAACGTTGCCAAAAGCATTTGCATACTCGAGGGGAGTAGTAGCAGTTTACCTACCCATCGAATTCCACCGACCGACCGACAACGTATTCACGTGTGCGTACTCGTCTCGAGAATATTCGAAATTCCCTCCTCCTTTCCCCGCGTGTAATTTGTTCCCCGCTTAATCTCGAATAAATGGAATAGCGTGGATTTCGCGAATTTCTTTCTCTCTCTCTCTCTCTCTCTCTCGTGGAGAATCATTGGACACGGTAACCGCGACGTTCCCTTCGAGAACGAATCGGGACGAAACGGAGATCTCCAAGAAGCTTTTCTTCTTTCTTTCTTTCTTTTTTTTTTTTGCGCATGTAAATCAAAGTGTAGACCCCTGTGATTACGCGCGCGAAACCGATCGTTTCCGTTGAAAACGCGTTAAACACGTGTCAATATCGGGCCTCCTCTCTCCTCTTTCCCTTACCTTTCAAAAATTATACCCTTTAATGCTCACTTATCGTTAAAAAAGAATGCCGTAATATTTAAGGGGTTTAGAGTTTTTGAGGGAAGCACACGTGTCGTGAGAAATATATACACGTATATACGACGTATTCGATCTTTCTCCTCTTCTTCTTCTTTTTTCATGCAAATTTCCTCGTTCGCGTCAATCGAATGCAATGCGTTCATTCAAATCCGCGTATTGGACGTTTTGACGTGCAACATGTTTAAAGTATGTTCGGACGTGTAAAAAATGAATATGTTTCATCGTTAACTCTGATTACGTATCCCACGATCCGAAATCGTTTCAAGAAGACCGTTCCTTTTCTCTTTTTTTTTTTTGTCCTCCTCTCATCCTCGATCGAAGAGACGAAAACGAAATTTCGAGTAGATGCGCAGGTAGATGCCACTCGTGACGGAAACTCGTCAAGGGATGAAATTCGGGTCGAAAGGAGGGAGGGATCATTGTGAGGCATCATTGTTCACGGTACAACACACGGTAGCCTCGCCCTGAAATGGCATTAAACCTTGATTCCAACTCCGAAATGATTTTAAGAGAGAGAGAGAGAGAGAGAGAGAAAGGCAGCCCGACTTAAAAAGCGATCTCTGAAATGCGAGTTATGCGCACCCATGCACGAAACCTTTATACACGGTGTGCGCTAGAAACGAGGAGAAGATAAGAGCCTATTGCACACAGTACAATCGGTGTGAATACAAGTTATTCTCGTTGAATCGAGAATATATCTCGATTTTTATTTAAAAATCTTTGTTATTAACCTCGTTTGTATCGGTTGTTCGGAAAATAATCTCGTTTTTTTTACGAAACATCAAATCGTTTCACGTGATCGTAACGGTCGAATTCGATAAATTCAATCTCGCAACAATTTCTCGAGTTGTTATCCGTCGATTTGCTTCGATCAATACCCTTATTTTGTCTTCGTCAACTTCGACTAGTCTCCCAGAACGCATTTTAGCGCATCTTTAACATCGAAATTGTTGAAACGAAATTTTGAAAACCAGTTTTGGCACTGGTGTAGCTGTTAATACACTTTCTCCATAAACTTTACATATCTAAACACTATTCTTACCTTTTCGATAATAAAAAATACGTCGAAAATGCTCCTTTTGGTCTTGTTCATCTTTGTTATCACACGCGAAAAACAATCACGGACGGAATCGAACAAATTTTTCTTATAAATAAACCGACGAAATGCGAATGCTCTCGAAATACGTAATAAGAACGGTTTAGAACGAAGTTGGCTGGATAAACGTTCGACTAGCGACGCTCGTGCGAAAAAACGAAATTACTTTCCGAGCAACGTAATAATTTCTACTCTAGAATGAAGTTGGCTGGCTAAACGTTCGACTAGCGACACGAGTGTCGCTAAAATGAAATTATTTTCCTTCCTAGCAATGCAATATAATTCTCGTAATATTTATCACGACTACTCGAGCAAGATTAACTCCGTCGCTCTTCGTGCATCACCCGTTATATCTGGATCGAGTTTTTCTCGTCCCCGTTCGAAGTTAGAGGGAGAAGAAAAAAAGAAAAAAAAAAAAAGAAAGGGAAGACAGAAGAGGATAGAAGGATAGGATAGGCAGGTAGGAAAGTCGTTGAACGATATCGCGTGGAAAAAGAAGCGGTGGCCCAAATATCGACGAGGTGATCGACGAGGAGGGTAGGTCAGGCCCAGTGGTGGAAAACTGGTGCGCAGGTAAAACCGTTACCGGCCCGTTTCGATTCGTTCGAATGGTTTATGGGGCACAGAGACTTCTTCACGAAGCGTAAGTCGTCTCCTTATATCGTTCGTTATCCACGTTCAAAATAAGGCCTGGATTCGGAGTGAGCCGAAGAGGGTGCCTCGCTCTTCTCTCCAAGAAGGAAGTTTTGAAAAAAAAATTGCAACGACTCGATTCGAACGAGTTCCCCTTCTTCCTCCTTTGTCTTCCTCCAGTTTCGAAAAAACTGACGGCCGATTATTCAAATCCTCGAACGGAATACTTCTTTCGTTGGCAGAATTAAAAAATAGCGATTAATTGAAAAAGTAATTCGAATAAAGTTGGTTTAAAACGTTTGAATAACATTTATTCGTAGTTATATTACAATTAATCTGAATTTCGAATTTTCTCTTTTATAATAAATTCTCTTCTTTTTCAGACTTGTGCAGAATTGGACATTAACACAAAGATTGAACAATTTTTAACTAAGTTAAAAATAATTCAAATAAAATTATGCTATTATAATCAATTGACGCTTTTCGTACAACCTTTCTACTACAATTATTTCTGATTATTATTATATTTTAAACGATAAATTATCGTAACTTCAATTGTTAAAAATTATTAAAAAAATGTAAAGAACTTTTCTCACTAGGAATACGCAATTTTAATCCGATTCGGCCTCGAGGACAGAGTTGGTCGTTTTAATTCGTTGAAAAAGTAACTAGTTAAAATTTATTTTAAATAATCACTTGTTAAAACGCTCGACACAACATTTATTTCTAACTGTTATAATTAATTTTCGCGTGATTTTCGAACTTTGCCATTACAATTATTTCCAATCGTTATTATTTTCGATAAATAAATTAAAGTAACTTTATTTTGAAGTAACTTCAAGTAAACTAAAATAACTTTATCGAAGTAACCGTTAAATTTTCCCCATCATTGTTCTAAACAAGCATTCGAGAAGCTTGGAACGAATGGAAAAGAAGTATTTCCAGAGATTTTTCTCACGAGAGACTAGAGTTGGCCATTAACCCGTTGAAAAAGTAACCAGTTAAAAATCTCGAACAAAGAGATAAAGAATAATATTTATTCGTAGCTATTGTAATCAATCCGCTTCTCGTATAACCTCGCTCGACCAGTCCTTCCCTTCGTCTTTCTCGTTTCGAAAAAATTGATCGTCAATTTTCGAATCTTTCTTCTTTCGTTTACATTCAAAGTTGGTCGAAAAAGTAACTGGTTAAAAATAATTCGAACGAAGTCACTTTAAATAACACTTATTCGAATAATTATTATATTACAATCCGATTCGCTTTTCGTACATAACCTCATTTACCACTGCGATCATTCCCGATTACCGTCACTGTTTTGAACGACAAATTATCGAAGTAACTTTATTCGTAACTATCAACCGTCAAATCTAATAGACGAGTACTCAAAAATTTCGAATGGAAACGACGAAAAATAAATGGTGTAGTCGTAGCCCCGACTCGAGGCGTTGAATTTCGAAAACGAATCAAGTAGCCCGAAGGCGAAACGAGGCGAGGCGAGTTGTCTATAGATTATCGCGTTTCTGCCAAAGGCTTCGACGTATAAAATGGACGGGCGGTGGAGCGACGAAGATAAAGTTGGGAGCGAGCCACGCGACTCTCGTAATGGCTGTGCTCGTAAATCCGGCAGTGGACTTAGCTACACTCCTTACCCCTCTGCTTGGCCCCTCCGGCTTGAATTTAGAGATCACGATACCACCGCTTGGCAAGCGGCCATTACGCGGCCAAAGAAATATTCGAAATTTAAGCGTTGCTCGGCTACTCTTCTTTC
The DNA here is from genome assembly GCF_014066325.1 of Apis laboriosa. Lineage (NCBI taxonomy): Eukaryota > Metazoa > Arthropoda > Insecta > Hymenoptera > Apidae > Apis > Apis laboriosa. The sequence goes on from NW_025222687.1 coordinate 796,737, forward strand.
GAACGAACGATAATCTAACGATTACGATCTGCAATTCCACTATGATAATCACTTTAATACACTTTTATATCGCGTAGAAAGTTTATTTAAAACAATAAAAATCGGAATCGTTATTACAAAAATTTCGATTCGTGGATACACGTAGATAGAGAAAAATTTAATAATTATTTGGATAATTTATCGTGGAAAATGTAATAATAATTGTAGTAATAAACATATACGAAAAACGGATCGACTATATGAATAAATGTTATTTGAAATAACTTTTGGAAATTTTTAACCAATGATGGAAAATTTAATAGTCAAAGTTATTTCGATAATTTATTGTTCAGAACATAATAATAATCGCAAATGAATATAATAACTATAAATAAATGTTATTCGAACATTTTTAATAAGTGATTATTTAAAGTAATTTTCGGTATTTTTAATTAGTTTTTCAACCAGTGATGGGCAAACTTTAATAATTGGATAAAATTACTTCGATAATTTATCGTTCAAAACATAATAATAAATTGCAAATAATTGCAGTGGCAAATGACCGATATTTTATGAAAATTAATTATCATAATTATTAAAATAAATGTTATTCGAATATTTTAGCAATTACTTAAAGTAACTTTATTTTTAATTTTTAATTAATTGTTAATTTATATTATTAATAATTAATTTATTTTTAATTTTTAATTTTTAATTTTAATTAAAATAATTTTTCAACCAATGATGGGAAAAATTTAACAATCGAATAAAGTTACTTAGATAACTTATTATTAAATAATTTATTATTTACTTATTATTATTAAAATTATTTAGTTATCGTTCAAAACATAATAATAATCGAAAATAACTGGCAAACGAGATTATACGAAAAGCGGATTATAATAATTACGAATAAATGTTATCTAACTTTTTCAACGGGTTTAAGCGTGAAAATGAATTTTTCGAACCCGTTCCACCATATTCCTGTGAATATTAGAGCAACGTAGAGTCTCTCTACGTTTCACCAGAAATTTGAATAAACGAAATACAACTTTCGACTCGAGGGAACGATCAGATAATCCATGCCGGTATCCTTTGAACATTTTCCTTCGAGAGCTGTGACTTTTCGAGAATGGATGGCTCGTTGACAGATTTCTTTATTGCCTCTCTCTCTCTGCTCCTCCTTCCGTTCTCCGCATCTTAATTTTCCTTCTCTTCACTCGGACGAACTTGAGCTCGATGCAACATCTGCTTATTAAATTTTCTCAATTCAATAAATTCATAGCGATCTTTCTCAATCGATCTGATCGAGAAAATTCGTTTCGTCGACGAAAGAGAAAGAGAGACGAAAGAGGAGGAGGAGGAGGAAACGATCCAAACTGTCGTGACTTTTGGAGAGTCCATTAAGCCAATTAAGGGATGTCCTTTCCGTCGGAAGTCCCGGAAAAGTGGATGTGTACACACGTAAAAGCAGCAGGATGGGGAAGGTGGTGAAGCAGCCTCGATGAAATTCGAGGAACCTTTCTCAAACGAGAAACAGATTTCGCTCGTTTTCAAAACGAGACCTAGTACACGTGTTTTCCTTATTTATTCATCGAACGCGAGAAATTCTACTTATCCATACACGTTTTGCACGACAAATATGCACGAATTTTTCTTTTTTTTTTTTTTGGTAAATTTATAAGAATATTTTTCTGCAATTAATTTTTTTTTTTTTTTTTTCGTTTATCGAATAGTTATTGGTGGAAAGAAATCTCCTTCGTTGACGGTCCTGACATCTATATACGCGCTACACAATGGCGAGAACAACTGTACAATTCGAATATTCTAAATCGTAAAAATTATTCTCACTTATCGAGTTAATCGATAGTCAAGGAAAGTGAAATATATTTTCGAAATTATCCATAGTACATTAGCTTGTACATTATTATCTTGAATACGAAGTCATATTTATAAATTTAACTATCACGAATAATTACGGGTACGCGAATCGATGAGAAAAAGTTAGAAGAACATCTTCGAAATCTATGTTTGATGTATCGAGATTTAGACAGATATATTATTTGTTTTGGATTAATATATACGTGGCAAATATATCAGCGATGGAAGCAAAGATCTTTCCGAATTAATACGTATCGAGAATATTTTTCTCTTATCTCACTGGAACACGGTAGTCTCGTGTATTTTTCTCGACACGATTCTACTTCCTTTCGAGCAAAAAAGTCGAGAATTGAGGAAGTGGTGGAGAGGTGGGGGGGGGGGAGGGGGAGAAAAAAAGAGAGAAAAAGAAATTACCGTTCGAGAGGACGGTGGCGCCGCTTGTGTTCCAAACACAACGCCGCCTACTATGGACACTTTAATTGATGCGACAATATTTGCGCTTGAAAACTAAAAGTCGCCCCATTTATTTAGGACGAAAATGGGTCGCTCTGTTTATATATATCTACTTTGTATGCCCACTCTAACCTACGTACACACACGTTGTAACAACGGTTTTTCCAGGCTACCAGAGTTAAGTTTTTTTTTTTTTTTTATTCCGTAAGCGTGTCACCAAATACGGATTTTCCTGTTCAGGAATTTTAGTTTTTTTGCGTTTTTAATCGTAAAAAAAACTCATCGATTTTTTATATTTCAAGATTTCAACTTTTCTGGGCAATGTTAAATTAGACGAAATCGGTGATGGAGAAAATTAATTACAGTCCAAGCTACTTCGATAATTTATCGTTCAGAACGTAATAATAATCGCTAACGAAATTGATCGATATAATAACTACGAATAAATGTTATTCGAGCATTTTAATGAGTGACTATTCAAAGTAACTTTATTCGAAATTTTTAATCGGTTAAAATATTTTTTCGACCGGTAAGGAAGAAAATTTAATAATCGAAGTTACTTCGATAATTTATCATTAATATTAATTGTAGGCAAACGAGATTATATCGATGAATAATAATTATTTAAATAAATATTATTTAAAATGACGAATTATTTTTAACCAATTACTTTTCCGACTAACTCTGTACGAATCTAAACGAAAGAAGAGAGATTCAAAAATTGATCGTTTTTCAATTTTTTCGAAACGAGGAAGATGAAGAAAAGAACTGATTCGAACGAGTTAATTATAACTATTAAAACTATTAAATGTTATTCGAGCATTTTAATTATTTTAAACTCTATTCGAATTATTTTTAATTACCTTATTTTTTCAACCAGTTATTACTCGAAAAGTACGAAAAACGAAAATAAATGTCACTCTTTATTTCTTTGTTCGAATTATTTTCAATTACTTAATTTTTCTTCAAAAAAAAAAAAAAAACGCGAGACAAAACTTCTATCGTCATTCTCTTCTCGATATAATTCAATTCTCGTTTTTCCCTTCGATGGCGAAGAGAATCTTCTCTGGAGGAAAAGAAGACGAAAAAACGGAACGAGATGACGAGACGACGCTCGCTTTTAAAACGATCGAGTGGAACCCCATCCCCTCCCTAATCGACAAAAGTATATATATCCCGACCAATAGCACAGCCTTTGTAGTAGCCGACCAGTTCGATATCGTCCATTAATACAATTATCTCATAATTAGTCGACCAATGTCTCGAGCGAAAAAAGCTCTTCGGTCCGCTACCCGATTTCTCGAGATCTTCGATAACGTTTCTCTTCTCCGGTCTCCTATTTCGCTTTACGTCTCTCTCTCATCGTCGATTTTTAGCCTTTACGATAATTATAAAACGAGCTGCCTCGCTTCTCAGCGAAGAAAGTGCTCTCTCAAACTCTACTACGTTCCAATTGAAAATTAACCGTTTGCGCTCGAATGATGACTTTCCCCCACCACTCGATTCGACGCGAGAGGCGACTCTTCTGCCACCACTCGGTTCAATGTGACAATTCGAACGGTGACAATATTATATGCTTGTTCTTTTTAAAATATCGCTTCGCGAATAGATTCTTAAGCTATTTACGTGTAATCTTGCGAAGCGTGGAATGATATATTATCGAATTTTTTTATCTCAAATTATATCGTGATCCCGGATCGAACTACATTTTAGGTGAATTTTACAATCTTAAGAATAGAAATATTTTCAAAGTTTTTTTGTAATAAGTTTGATTTTTCATTATTGAATAACGAAATTATTTCTATTCTATTAAAAAATTGATGATAGAGAGAAGGAAAATAGCAAAGAAAATAAAAATAATAGACAATGAATGTGAAAACACGTTATTGGGATTATAAGGTTTACTCTAAACGAAATAAGAAAAATGAAAGACACGAAACGACATTTTATCGTGATACTTGCCCCGACGAATCGAGGATGCATCTTAATAATTACTTTATTATTAAAATATCGCGCAAAACAACAAATATAGATTTTAATATCCCACAAATTTTCTTTCTTTATACGTAAAGCTACATAAAATATTAAAATATACAAATTTTATCACATTAATTCGCGTGTGAAATAATTTCAAGTTAGCTAAAAAATTCATCGAACGGGTGCGGGAAATCGTCTCGAGTTTTATTTTATCGGAAAAAGACCTGGAACGCAAAGGATTAATCAAAAAGAGAGAGAGATTGGACGAAAATGAAAATTTATATCGCGATACTATATCGATGTACTATCCATGAGTTCCAGGAACGTATCTACCCGTGTTATTCGAGGAGGATCCTCGAAAGGGATACGGACAAAGGTCACCTGAAAAGGGTGAGAAACGAGTAGAGGGTGTAGCATCCACTCGAGCACGTGCTGCATTCCACGAAGGAATCCTCATTTGCCTGCACGAGAAGAGCAACTCCTGCCCCTATACAAATGGAGGGGGGGAGGGGGTTATGTAACGCTCTCCACGAATATTTTCATAGCTGTGCAATTCGAGAGAGAGAGAAAAAAAAAAGAAAGAGAGAAAGAAAAGGATCGGATTTCCATCCAGAGATCGAGATCGAAATCCCTTCGTTTTCGAATTTTTCACGACTTTTCCAAATTTTAACTTTCGTTAATGCAACTCCCCCATAAAAAGCCAAACACCTCCTAAATCCGATCTATCGATTTTATTATATACGCATACAGACTTTCCTCCTCCTCCTCGTCCACGAAAGATAGCCTTCGAAACCTCGAAACACGACACGAAGCCATAGCTTTATAATAAAATGTTTCGAATCGACTAATCAAAGGGTATGGGCGCATCTTTGGAGGGAAAAGGAGCCCAGGCTCTAATTGGGAGCGCATCGTCGGCAAGCATTACGCATCCGTTGAACGGATATCACACTCGAACGGAGCGTTTTATTCCTCTCACCCCCTCGCCGGAGGTGATCGCCGGACGATAGCCAGGAGGGCCAGATGTTTCGAGGGACGATGACGGGTTAAGATTCTCGATCAATTTTTATTACGTTTCAACAACAGTCGCGTGCCACCTTCCTCTCCTCCTCACGACACCCCTTTCTTCTACTTCTATTTCCTTATCCCTCCGCCTATCTACGCCCCCCTGTCTCTCTCTCTCTCTCCTCCTCCGCCTTTTTTCTTCTTCTTTTCTTTTTTTTTTTTTTTTTTTTATTTCCCTTCGCGATCCTTATCCCGCCGTATATTTTTCGCCGGGCTTTTCGAGGAGATTCGAGGAACAACGAATGGACGTGGAAACGAGACGGACAATCGTACAGCTGTTCCCTCGCGGGGGCGCATCTGCCTCCCGTTCGGCTCGCGTGCAGTTTCGGAAGAGGGGGGAGAGAGAGAGAGAGAGAGAAAAGAAGAAGAAAAAGTATCCCTCACGTAGATTTATACCGATCTTTTTATACGTGGTTTGTATCTTCTCTCCTCCCCCCCCCCCCC
>NW_025222687.1:802546-966816 GCF_014066325.1 Apis laboriosa
GTTGAAATCGTCGACAAATATTTGTTATTTAATTGCCTCTCGAAAGAGAATGGAATCGTCGAGAGCGAAAATGAAACGCGACGATTCTATCTTAACGCGTTCCGAAAGTTATTTCGTTACGTTTCGTCTTTCGGGAAGGGGGGGGGGACAAATAATCGGATTAAATTTGTTGGAATTTAAAAATTGAATCCTTGGACAAAGGAAAAATTTATCGAATTTATAAAATATTGAGCCGTGGGGCGTCTTGCAAAAACAAGGAATTGAAAAGTATAATCCGAAGGAAGCGTGAATCCGAGGACAGAAGCATTAAGGCGTAGGTAATGGGCGCGGTGCGGCGCGGTGCGGCGCGGTGCGGTTTCGACAATGTGGGTATTAGACGCTTAGGATTAAAGAGTTGATCGCGTGACTGGCGCACAGCTTGACGTAAATGAGCGTGTAACCACTGACCATGGATCACCCTTTATCCCTTCTCTGCCGCCGCCACCGCCTCTGAAAATCCTCGCTGCCGATTAACACCCGTTAAACGGGAATACGTCCAAGTAACGGTAATAAAGAAGACTCCCCTCTCTCTCTGTATATATAGATAGATGATTGTTTGAAAAGTAATTTCGTTTTTTCACACGAGTGTCGCTAGTCGACTGTTTATCCAGCTAACTTCATTCTAGAATCGAAATTATTGGGTCGCTCGGAAAGTAATTTCGTTTTCTCGCACGAGTGTCGCTAGTCGAACGTTTATCCAGCCAACTTCGTTTTAAACCGTGTTATTACATATTTCGAGAGCATTGGTATTTCGTCGGTTTATGCATGAGAAAAATTCGTTCGATTTTGTGCGCGATCGTGCGTGATAACAAAAATGAGCATAATCGAAAGAAAAAAGTTACGTAAAGTCTATGGAGAAGGTGTATTAACGGTATGCCAGTGTCAAAAGTGGTTTTCAAAATTTCGTTCCGATAATTTCGACGTTAAAGATGAGCCACGTTCCGGGAGACCAGTCGAAGCTAACGAAGACAAAGTAAAAGCATTGATCAAAGCAAACTGACGGTTAACAACTTGAGAAATTGCTGCGAGATTAAATTTGTCGAATTCTGTTCACGAAATTACTTTTCGAATAACCCAATATATTATCTATCTCTCTCTCTATATATATAATGTTCAAGTAAATTGAAATTGCAAGAGAAAGAGAGAAAGAGAGAATTGTTGATCCTTGGTTTTGATACGTGATAAATAACGAGGTTCAAAAATACGACGTTCCTCGACCCTCGCGACGTGTCTCTTGGTTAAATCGAAGAGCTGTGAATAAGTCGTGAGTAAAGAGAAGGGAGGAGGGACGAGAAGAAAAAAATATAAGGCGCCATGATAGTGAGCGTGACTTTTCGTGCGCACACGTCCCGTTGTAATTTAAGAGTTCTCTTTCCACGAGCCTTGTTATGCAATGTCCCGCGAGCGAAATAAGCAAAGCGACGAAACGCGGTTTACTCGGAGGCCAGAAATATTGCGATCGGGCGCAACGATATTGCGTCTACTACGCGTTTAAAGCGCGAGGTTTGACACGACCAAGAGAAGTGTTTCAATGGTCAAAGTGGGGCAAACATTGGACGCCTAATTCGTCTTTCGTGCGAGAGGTAAGTCGGTTTCCGTTCACTCTGCTCGGTAAGGATTTATCAAAAAATCATAGCCTTTATAATTTTCAATATTTTCTAATAAAATAAATAAAAATCTTCGTGTCCGGTTTCCTTTTCTCGATTCTTTTACATTCTTTTATTTCTCGATGATTTTGTCGAATATTTAGAATATTTTAAAAAGTAAATTTCGGACAAATTCTCGATCAGGATTAGTATCGAAGAGTTCAAGTAACGAGATATCCGTGTATATGGAATGATTAATAAATAATTTTTCTCGAAATCGACACGAAAATACTTCGATTAACCTTTTTTTTTTTTAGAGGTGAGAAAAGATGAGAAATAATAAATAGGAGGAAGGAAGGGTGCTACCGTGTTGCGGTGAGACACGAGTGGAAGGGTTAATAATAAAGGGAGGAGATAGGTCCGCTCTCTCTTAACAAGAGAGAGCGTTCCGTGAATGAGAGGATGAGAGGTCGACCGGTTTCCCACGAAGTCTTCCTTTCTCAGCCAGGTTGGTTGGGCGAAGAAGAAGCCTGTTTGGAGGAGGATGCGCCAGGACCATTCGTCCTTCCGCGGTGAATGGGAAGGAAGGATAAGGCGGTAGGCTCCTTCGCTCCAGTCTCCGCGAAGAACTGCTAAACTCTGCGGGGGAATTTATCAACGTCCGGATACGAATCAGGCTGGTGGCTTCGTTTACAAGACAAAGCTCGGCCGTGTGGCCGGTGCGGGAGACGCAACCGAGTAGACGGATACACGCGACCGTTCATAGGCGTCGATCTTGATTTCCTCCTCCGAGTATTCGAGAAAAAATTGAAAAATTTAGATAAAAATAAAATGTATATAGGGCTGTCATTCGTAGGATCTGTCTCTTAGTCGTTTTCTTTCGAGAAGAGAAGTTTGAAAAAATTTGATAGAAATGACAATTCATAGGCGTTCCTTAATCGTTTTCTTTCGAGGAATATCGAAAAGAAGTTTGAAAAATTAGAGATGACTATTTATATGACTGTCGAGAAAAATTTGAAAAATTTAAAATACGATAAAAATAAAGCGTCCCTCGTTCGCTTTCTTTCGAAAAATATCAGACAGAAAATACAGTACTGTTCATAGGCATCTTTTAATTGTTTTTTTTTTTTTCAGAAATATCGAAGAGAAAAATTTTGAAAAATTCGAAATACGATAAAAGTGATCGTTCATAGGCTTCGATCTCTTTCTTTTGAAAAATATCGGATAGAAAATTGGAGACACGATGACCGTTCATAGGCGTCGAGAGATGTTTGAACAAATTTGATAAAAATGATCGTTCATAGCCGTCTCTCGTTCGTTTTCTTTCCAGAAATATCGAAGAGAAAAATTTTAAAAAATTCAATGTATTCAATACAATACGACGTCGATATTCTTTGAAAGTATTCATTCGTAATCGTCAATTTCCTTTTCTATGGAAAAATACTCGAGAAAAATTTCAAAAATCCCGATATAAATCCAAAAATATATATATATATATATATTTACCAGGAAACCATAATGACTCGATCACTGTCCAATTAAACTTGGAACTTGCGTATAATCGAACATGCAAATCCTCCAAGTTTATTTGCGCTCGGCGCTTTTGCACGCGCTGAGAGAGAGAGTCGAACGAAACGGAAAGAGAAAGAAAGCATTCTTTTGATCCTTCTCCTCTCCCGCTCTTCGGTCCACCCACGCCGAGGACTTAATTCGCTCGATCGGACGTGCTGATTTAATCGCAAACACTCGACAGAGCCAACACACACACACACACACATATACAGAGAGAGAAACGTTCCACGTTTTTTGTTATCGAGACAATGGCCGATCTTCGCCGGTGTCTTAATTAGTAAACTAAGATTCACTCCCCTCCTCTTCCTCCTCCTCCTCCTCCTCCTCCTCTCCACCTCCTTTACGCCTTAATGCCCCATTTACACTTTTCAAAAAAAGAAAGAAAGAAAGAAAGAAAGAAAGTAAGAGAGAACATCTACCACGATGTTATCGCATCGTGTTCAGAATTATTATTCTCGAAAACGGAAACAAGGAAAGATTGTAAAATCAGGGGAAACGCGTTACACGTGTAAAGCCGTTGTCACCGGCATATTTTTAACCGGTTTATCGATAGATCATATCGATGGGAAAGATAGAAAGATAAAGATGGAGGGGGGGAGGGGGAAGGAGAAAAAGAAAAAAGAAAAAAGGAAAAGGAAGATCTAATCGTTTTCGATCGCGGTGGCTCGTGCATCGGGGATACTAATTAAGACGTTCCCCGATTGTGTCCCCTCTTCCCCCCCTCCCTAAGGATATCTCTGTCGATCTCTCTCCATCGAGGGACAACGATTAAATTCGTCTCGGGAGAGACAATGGAATCCCTCGTCTCTTCTGGCGCCACTTCTTTCAGCTATTCGGTATTTCGCTGCATTTTTATCGTCCCATCCCTGCAACTCACCTTCCTTCCCCCTCCCCTAATCGACCAAAAATGAATTCGTTCATCTTTTCTTCTTCTTCTTTTCTTCTTCTTCTTCTTCTTCTTCTTCTTCTTTTCTTCTTCTTTTCTTGTTCTTCTTCTTTTCTTCTTCTTTTCTTCTTTTCTTTTTTTTTCTTCTTTTCTTCTTCTTTTCTTCTTCTTTTTCTTCTTCTTCTCTTCTTCTCTTCTTTTCTTCTTCTCTTCTTCTCTTCTTCTCTTCTTTTCTTCTTCTTCTCTTCTTTTTTCTTCTTCTCTTCTTTTCTTCTTCTTCTCTTCTTTTCTTCTTCTTCTCTTCTTCTCTTCTTCTCTTCTTCTTCTTCTTCTTCTCTTCTTCTTCTTCCTCTTCTTCTTTTTCTTCTTTTTCTTCCAATAATTGAAACAAAGTTAATTTCAATAATCCAATAAGGTTCTGATCTCCCTCGTTTCTAATGATATCGAAATTATTTATTTATTTATTTACTTTCGACGAGAATTCTTCCCCTCCTTTCTTTCTTAAACAACGGAAACCGAGAAATCTCGCGAGAAGAAAGGAGGGAGGGAAGGGATTCGAGTTTTTTTGGGGGTGTGGCGAGACGTCGTTAAGGGGGTGCGACTACGCACGCGATGCACGAAGAAAGAGGAATATCTCGAATATCTCGGAAAATCGTGCCAACGTGCCGGAAGAAGGGTGTGGCTCCCCTCTATATATATATTCGTATCCCCTTTCGTGATAAATGATCGCTTCTCCTCAAAAAGAAAAGATCCCTCCCCCCACCCATTCTCCCCCTAATTGTCCCTGAGATCTGACCATCGAGAGACGAGCCACGTCCAACTTCGAAACTCGTGGAAAAGGAAAAGGATGTCCTTTAATAAGAATCGGGGAGGGGACGAAATTAACAACCTCTAACAACCCCTAAGCGCCTGAGCCAAAGCAAAATGACGCGCGAAAAATTGTGTTGAAAACGCGGCTGGGAGAAGGAGACTGGAGGGCAGATTTGGCGGAAGGAAGAAGGATCGGCAGGATAATCTTTTGGAAGGTAATAGTAGTAGTAGTAGATAGATAAGGGCTGCTCGTCATGCTGGCACGAGTTTTGTGTCCGAGTTTTAACCCGGCTTTAAAGGGGGGGGGGAGGAGGGAGGAGGAAGGATCTGTCGTCTTAGCGCGATCGCTCTTAGAGAACCGCTAACAAACTCTAAGCTGAAATTAAAATGCGCGTGGATTGCAAGGCAGGCAGGCAGGCAGGCCTTTTACAGCCTCGTGTCCGAGCGCACCTGAGCCGTGCACCCTGGTGTCGAGTTAACACGGATCCAGCGCCCCCCTCCTCCCTCCCTGCCTGCTTTCGTCACGCACAAAAGAAACGAGAGAGGGGGGAGGAAGGGAGAGAGAGAGATGGAAGATGGTTGTATGAATCGTTTGTTGTTGTTGTTGTTGTTGTTGTTGTTGTGAGGTCGTGAAGCGCGCGAACAAGCTTTTCCAGGGATAAGCCAGTTTCTAGAATGTAAAAAGCTTAGGAAGAATTCGAAATTTTCCAATTTGCGCTTATTAGAATCAAACTCGAGTAGTTTTGGAAGAAATCTTTTGGTTGATTGTTCAAAAGATAGGACCCAGTGAAATTAGTCTATCTTGTATATTTCTAAATTGTTGTACTTCTAAATTTGTCAATTTTCATTTGCTCTGCTAATTAAAATTCCAATTGGAATTAAGCTCTTTTGAAGGATCCTCCGCTTGATAAATTAAAAAAGTCCAAAGAGTAATATAAATGAAATTAGTCCATCTTGCATCTTTTAAATTTTCCAATTAATCAAATTCGAGTCTAACGCTTTCGAAAGAGCCTCGCTTGATAAATTACCCTTCAAGAAGTAGGATCCAATGAAATTAGCCTACTTCTAAATTGCTCTTCTAAATTTTCCCAAATTTTCATTTGCCCAACATTGCGTAATTAAATTAAATTTCAATTAAACTCGAATCTAACGCTTTCGAAGTATCCTCGTCCGATAAATTATCGTCCCACAAGAAATAGGATTCAAATCATCCTCCAAATTTCCCAATTTTCATTCGACCATTCATTTCCGATCAAGAATTAAAACCCTCTCCCCCATCTTAGAATAGAAGAAATCGATCGATCAATCGATCGAAGATCTTCCAGGAGAGGAGGGAGGATCGAGTCGAGGATCGAAGCGGTTTGGCGAAAGAATCTCTCGTGCCACCCACGTGCACAAGTGCGCAAGGGGCGCCCATATGATCGGCTGAGAGGTCGACGAACGCAACCAGATCCACCTTCCTCGAGGAGGTGCAGCAGGAGGAGGAGGAGGAGGAGGAGGAGGCGAGCGTTGCATCCGCGTGCTGCTCCACCCTCCTCCTCCTCCTCCTCTTTGGCTGGGTGCTGCCGTTGCTGCCGTTCCAAACGGCGGACGGTACAAAGGCCATTATGTTACAAAGAGACCGAGATAACCGACGGTGTCCCGATCAATGGGGGAAAAGGTGGCGAAGGGGAGGGGAGGAGGAGTCGAAGGGCGTGGGATGCAGGAAGAAGAGGAAGAGGAAAAGGAGGAGGACGAAGAAGAAGAAGCAGCTCGATACGCGCCACGATTTCTTCTCTCGGCGCAAAATGGACAAAGATTTCTTCTTGGATAGAAGTATGATCCAAGGAGAAAATTGGTTTTTAACCGCTATTTTGCAACGAGCGCAACAGTAATAATAATGGGTTTGACCGAAAAAGGTGAGGCTGAGTTTCAAAACTTTCCTTCTTCATAACAATTCGATTCGTAATTTCCACTTCTCTCTCTCTCTCTCACTTTTGTGTTCCAATTATTCGCAATTATTATGAGGGGGAGGATGTCGAAATGACGATAATTCATCTTTTTAACGAATTGCCTCGAAAGGACGAAGAGAGTGAAAAGAGGTAAAAGGAGTATCTTCTTCTTTACTTTAATAAATTGGCACGGTATCGAGATTCGGTTCCTTTTTCCCGTAGGCGTTAAATCAACGTTTCTCTCCCTCCTTGCGAATTACTTCGTTATTTTCACGCGTTACCTCGCTTTTATATTCTATACTTTTATCCCACATTTTCTTTTTTTTTTTTTTTTAATAATCGAAACATCGATTCTATAATTTTTTTTTCTCTCAAAAATAAAAAATAATATACATGTAACATTGCCGAATATTATTTCTTTTGATTCGCACGCAATCGTTGTGTTACAATCGTTACGCTCGCCTATTATCGCGATATTCGCGCAATAGACAGGATTAGCGACTCAATTATCGCTGTGAAATATATATACGATATATTTCACGGAAAAAAAGAAAAAAAAAAGAAAAAAATTTATGCCAACTAACGTTTGTAAATACGCGGAGAACCATATATAAGAGAGATAAGGGATCTAGATCAAACGTCGGAGAAAGAAAGTCGATTGTTGTTACGGTGAGAAAAATAATACGCGCGTGTAGTCATTAAACGGCTAACTATCCGTTACTTATCGTATTTCGGATAGGATATTTCGTAAGAGGGATCGATTGAAATGAAAGAGAGAGAGAGATAGAGAGAGAAAAAATGGAAATGGATCAAGAAAGACGACAACTTCAATCGGCTTCTATACGTTCGTTCGTCGAGTTACGAAACCTGTCGACACTTTTCAAAAATTAATTAAAAACTTACAGGACGCGTGTTCTATATTTCGAATAATCAATTCGATCTTTATATAATAATAATGATCGAATAAATAAATATAATATAATAATATAATTGTAATATTTAAAACTCACCGAAATCGTGCAATTTTATATTTGTAGTTTTATATGTATTGAACGTTGCCAGCAGCACACTATTTCTTGCGGTTAAATTGTTATCTTTATTAGTTTTCTCTCACGCGCGCTTCACATTTCAAATATATATATAACGATATATATATAACGATATATATATAACGATATATATATAATATATATAATATATATTGTAACAGTAGGCGGAATTACGTTTCATTAAATGCGTGTTCATTCGATCAAATATCAATGCGTCTATTTATTGTTTCCATCTGTCCTGTCAACAACAATAAACAATATGATATAAAATATAATATTTTCAAATAGATAATAACGCGATTGGGGGGGGGGGGGGAATGGATTTTTGCGGAAAATTATTATTCGAAAGATAAAAGAATAACGATCGATTGGAAATGGAAAGTGTTTTCGGAGGACTTTGGACGGAAGGGGAGGGGAATCGAACCTCCGAAAAGGAATGGAACAAGTGGAAGCTTTCGCGGACAAGTAAGGCGATGTAAGCGGTTCTCTCGTTCCCAGGCTCGGTCCGCGTTGCATCCGATCGTATCTCCCCGACGATTTATTGTTTGGTAAATCATTTAGTCGCTGCCAACCTGCCGTAAGGGGGAGTCCAACTCTCCTCTTCCTTCCTTCCTTCCTTCCTTCCTTTCTTCCTTCCTTCCTTCATTTCTCTTTTTCTCTCTTTCGATTTTTTTTTTCAATTTTCTCAAACCAGGAATTTTTTTATATTCGTCGTTTTATCATCGAAAGGCAAATTTGAAAAATTATCGATCCACATTTTTATCATCTTTCTTATCCGCTATTGTAAGATTAACATTGAAAATTGATAAATTATTCAGTCACTGCCAATCATAAGAGTATAGCTTTCTCTTCTTCCTTCCTTCTTTTATTTCTTTTTTCTCTGTTGTTTTTCAATTTTTCTCGAATTTTTATATTTCTCGTGATTATCGAAAGAGAAATTTAAAAATTATCCACATTTCTACCATTTCCATTCAACATTGATAAACTTGAAAATTGAATAAGGATAGAAAGAAAAAGGCGTACGATGATAAGATTCTACAACAAGGATCAATCGATCGTTCGATCGATAGATCCTTCATTCATACGGAAATCGAATCGCGTGCGCGAAAAGAGAAAGAGAAAGAAAAAGAGAGAGAAAGAGAGAAGCGGAATTTAAATACGAAGAGGTGGGGGAAAAGAAGCACACGCCAGGCACGCGTCTTCTCTCGAGGAGGAATGCTTACTCGGTCGCGCTCCTCGAACACGAGTAGGCTCGTGGAATGATTTCGAGACACGAGGCGAGCGTTGGTCAAGCTCCGGTGGAACGAAGAGAAACCGAGAAAGGAACCTGATGCGACCTGGAAAGAAAGAGAGAGAGAGAGAGGGAAGGAGAGGTGAAAAATGCACACGACCTAACCGCGCAGGGTACAGGTGCATCTCGGACGATGCCTTTCAAGAATTTCGTGCTCGATCCACCCTCGAGGAATTTTTTTTCCCCTCCTCCCCTTCTCTCCCCTCCTGCGACTTCGGCTCCCCCTCTCGCTGAGTCCGCTCGCTCGCTCACTCGCTCGCCCGGTCTCGGATCCAAAACAATGTTCCCACTCTTCATCGACGAATACTACTACTACCACTCTTTCACTGCGACTCTTCTTGCGAATCGACGAAATCAACTCGCAATTATTCTATTCGCGATCGAGATTCTTCTCGCTTCTGAAGAAACGTGAAGATAATCTGTCGGGGCGTAAGGAAGCGACAGTGGCTCGAAAGATTCGAAAGGGGTCGAAATGGGGATAAAATTATTTTTTTTTTTTCGATTTTTAGTTTATATGGAGATTTAATTTTTTGGAAAATAATATTGCTTTTTTCTTTATTCTAATATTTATTATATCTCGTTAATAACGTAAATAAAAATGTAAGTAGATGTGTAAAAAGATTAAAAAGATTAAGATCGGGTTTAATTAATATAGGATAAAAAGTGATCAGTATATAAAAAACAGATAAATATATGGAAAAATAAAACGTATAATGTAACTTGAAGTAAAATAGAAATAAAATTAAATAAATGAATTAAATAAAAATGAAAAGTTAGAATTACAAAATATGCTAGTTTTATTCACTATTTGAATCTGAATCTCATTGATAAACTTATCGAAAAATTTATCGATAATTTATAATCGATTTAAATTAAAATAGATGTTTCGAGATGTCATATTCAATAATAAAATTGAAATTTAAACGAAGAATATGTTTCGAAATGCGATTGATAAGTTATCGATTAGTTCTCTGCTTTATAAAAATTTTAATGCAAAAATTTTAAATGCATGGTTGTTATACATTACATTGAAACGATTACTTTTTATAAATTTGAAATGAATTTTCTCGACTTTTAATAATAGTAACCTAACTAACAATTAAAAATCTAAAATACTAAATAAATCTAAAATAAATCTAAAAATCTAAAAATCTAAAAATCTAAAATACTAAATAGACCTAAAAAAATTAAATAAACCTAAAAACCTAAAAAACTAAATAAATCTAAAACTAAAAAAAATTGTTCGAACCATTATGCGACGTTTTGGTTCGATCGATCGGGCAAAGGACCATTCGAATCCTCGGAATGGAGAAGACCGCGGGCGTGCTTCAAGAATTGCGAAACGAGGTCGAAAATAGACTTTTAGGTTCTACCCCTTCGAATCGAATCGAGTATTCGCTGAAAATGACACGTTTTAGCTTACATTTCCCGTCGAATGATAGGGTATAGCGTGGGCGCCCTTATTGGGAAATTAATTCGCCTCACTGTTTCGATCCACTCGTGTTATTATTTCCTTTCCGGATCGGCATTCTTTACAGCACCCGTCCTTGTTCCCCCTCTTCTTTCGTCACCCGCCAATTTGACATCGCGTTTCACAGACGCCGTATACGCGCATACACACGCACACATACTCTATCATTTCTCCTCGTCCGAGGCCACGATCGAGAGAGATTAGGAAACGCTTATACCGCGCACGCGGATACCATAATTGGGAACGTTTCGTTTGTACCAGCTTTATTTTGCGGTTTCTCCCCATCGATTCGAAAGAGGGGAAGGAGAGCGATGAAATCTGTGTTGAATTACGTGTTATCGTGCCACTATTTCCAACGAGAATTCGTTCCAATTCGATCCATATTCTTGGAAATCATTCAACTCTCTTCTCCTTCGTTACGTTATTTACAAAATTCTAATGGATTTTTTCTTTTTTTCTTTTCCTTGATCGATTCACGATTCAAGAATTCCTCGAGAAGAAGGGTATTATTTTCAAAGGCGATCAGAATTACGTATTACGTAGATTTCTAGAATTGTAAAGCTTTTCGTAAATAAATAAAAGTGGTATAAAAAAAAAAAAACGAGGTTAATTAAGAAACAACAAGTGTTTAGGAAATGAAAGTAATCCGCGAATCGTATATATCTAAATAATTCATTGCAGTGGAATACAACGGGGAATTTCAATTTTCAAGAGAGAAGGAGAAACAAAAATAAACTTATTACTCGTAATTTATATATAATAAGAGAAACTCTTTCCTTTTACGTACGTTGTTACTAATATCGCGATACGCACGATACACGAATTCACACGATCGATACACTCGTTTCCGCTTCTAATTACACAACGTTCTATTATATATCTTCTCTTACTCGTTCTTCTAACACGAATTTTATGTCATCGCACAATTACATCGAAAAATCCTTTTGATCGCGAAATATATTTCGCAAAAATATTAAACGCCATTATCATTCTGAAAATCGAATCGATTCTAATCAAATTATAAGATTGTATCTATCTCGTAGTATCGATCGATCTTACCATTAGCAAACAAGTCCCTCTTTTTCCACCATCGTAACTTTCGACCGAATTCGAATTACCGCACGCCGTGCCATCTGGAAACAACGTTCTTTTTAACCGTTTCGTTACTATAGTCGTTCTACACAAAATGCCTACTACTACTACTACTACTATAGCCGACTATCTTGCTCTGCAAGATGCCGCGTATTGACTTATTGTACATCGAGTACATCTGGAAACGTAGCATCAGTATTTTGTTTTTAATCATTTCTTTCTCGTACGATTATATCATATTATTATATACTGTTATGTTATTCGATCCCAAAGTGTAATTAAATATGAGCGTATTTACAAATACACCGTTTCGAGGAAAGTTTTGTTCCAATAAACATCGTCAAAGCAGTGAAGCGTAAACACGACCGTTGACGATGTTTCTCGAATGTTGTGTACATTTTTTGTCACGGCCGAGAAATTGCCCGTAAAGAAACGGTTAAGAAGAGTCGCGACTAGAGTTTCCAGTCCCGTGCGACGATTTCGAATGACATGGTGTTCGAGAAACATCGTTCGCGTCGCTGCCTATTTTTTGCACTCCAGCTTGGGAAATCAATAGTCGAAGCTACCGAAATGGTTCGCGCTCGCCATTTGGAGAGAACGTTGTATCTCACGAAACGTGCGAAAAGTCGTACTAATTTAAAATTTAAATTTGGAAATTTTAATTTGGAAGACGATGGATTTAAGTGAATCGCGAGAAGAATTGTCAAGCGGTATCTCTCCGACTGAAATGATTGGATAATCTTGTGTTCGATTTACGTATAATAAAATCTTGAATTTGGAAGAAAAAGAGGGGAAAGAACTTATTTCGCGCAGTTAATAAATCATTAAAAATTATTCGTCTCGAACGAAGATCGATCGCTTTCCTCTTGTTATCCTTTCGATTTCTTGTCTAGAATGTTATTTGTTGGATAGATAAAAAGTAGGGGAGGGCAATAATGCTGGTAATGGATATAGGAATGCGGACGATAACGAGAGAGCAGTTTTCCCACCGCGATCGCAATTTTTACTTTGTCTCGTGAACGAAGAGGAGGAGGAAAGAGATTGTTCGTCGTCGGAGTTTTTCGAACGGATCGATGCACCGTCGAAACGACAACGCTGCTTTCTTTCCGTTGAACAGTTCCCATTAAGCAGGACAATTATCTTATGTATTAAATCGCGAAAATGCGGTTAATTGAACAACTTTCGCTATCGATGTAACGAATGAATGAATGAAATTCTCTTCTTTTTATATTTCTATTGTCTTCAAAAAGGAAACAAATCGAAAAGAAGAAATATTTCGCGTCGAATAGAACTGGTTTCCAAGATATCTAGAATCGAAATGAGACGATGATTCGGATAGAATAGAAGTGGAGAGAAGAGAAGAATTTACCATTAATGATTAAACAATTTTCTTTTCCTCATATTTCTTCTATATTGTGTTGAAAATAAATCAAAAAGAAGAAACCTTTCACGTAGAAAAAAACTGGTTCCAAGATATCTAGAAATAAGATGTTGATTTGGATAGAATAAGTGGAAAAAAGAAGAATTTACCATTAATGATTAAACAATTTTCTCTTCCTCATATTTCTTCTATATTCTTGTCTTCAAAACAAATCGAAAAAAGAAATCTTTCGCGTTGAATATCAATTAGAATAGAACTGCTTTCCAAGATATCTAGGATCGAAATGAAAAAGATTTGGATAGAGTAAGTAGAGAAGAAAAAAATTTACCATTAATTAATTCCCGGATAAATCACGAAAATGCGGATAAAAAATTAATTAAATCACTTTCACTACTTCAATGTAACAAATAAACATGAGACTAAACAATCTTCTCTCCTCCTTATATTTTATTTCCTCTCTCCTTCTCTCTCTCTCTTTCTCTCTATTGTTTTAATCAAAAAGAAGAAATCTTTTCGATTATCAATTCGAATCGGTTTCCAAGATCTAAGATCGAAATGAGATGCTAAAAAGATTTGGATAAATTGGAAAAGAGAAGAATTTATTCCTTATATTCCATTTCCTTCTCCCCTCTCTCTCTCTCTATTATGCTTAAAAAAAAGGAACAAATCAAAAAGAAGAAATCTTTCGCGTCGCATATCAATTCGAATAGAATTAATTTCCAAGATATCTAGGATCGAAATAAAAAAGATTTAGATTAATTAAATGGAGAAAATGGAGAGAGAGAGAGAGAGAAAGAGAAAGAGAGAAAGAAAGGAGGAAGAACGAAGGGAAGGAAGCGAACGGTTCAAGTTCGATAATTGCGGCCCGTCGAAATCGCGTGCGACCAAAGATTGGGAGGGGGCAAGAGAGAAAGAGAGAGAGAGAGAGAGAGAGAGAGAGAGAGAGAGAGAGAGAGAGAGAGAAAGAGAGGAGGGAGGACGTAAGAATGCGCGGTGCACGTGCCTTTATTTATTTTGCATAATTAGCACCGCTTTGCCCAGGGTATCGTCAGCCCGACAGGTTCTCAGTTTTCACTTCTTCTTTTTCTTTCTATCCTCCTCTCATGTCCGCCTCGACTTCGTCTTTCTCGTCCCTCCCTCTCCGATATCGAATCTCTTATTCTCTTATTCATTTCCTTTTCGAAAAAGTAGATAGGAGAATTTTTCTTTTTTTTCCTTCCACGCAAAATTTCGAAGTTTCGAATCGATCGAAGTCTCGTTGGTATTCATACATTCGTTAGATATCTTTGGAGAATAGATTCCAGAGAGGTACAAAATATAACACGTATAAAAGAAATAATTCATTTGAACAAACGTTTGTTGGAAATAATTCGTGTGATCGACTTTCGCATTATCGAACGATACCAACGATTAAATAAGACATATCGGGGGACGATCGATGAAAAATCGATCGATTTATCAATTAAACACGAATCGAACAACTTGTGCACGTACGAAGGTAACATTTTTCTTTTCGCATTTTTCGTTCGTTTCAATGATCGCCGTGCGCGTATTTGAACGCGTAACGAGCACGTAATTATAAGTATATATACTGTAGTTATATTTATATTCGAACAACATTTATATCTTATTCCTGCAACTCGTTAACTCTCGTCAAGTTCTCGAGAATAAGATCGAATAAACTTCCACCTTTCTCTTTATTTCCCTTTCCAATTCCGCTATAATTGCGCGCTTGCTTCTCGGCCGGTAGATGGCCACGTTAATGAACGCGTCGCAAAGTGGAACACGACCACACATCTCGTTCCCATCCTATAAAAAAATAACATTAACTTGTTACACTAATTTCTCGATTATCGAGCCTCTCGAGTAGTATTCGGGAATCGGATTCGACCCGAATAATTCGCGTTTAAGAAAAATGCTCGAGAAATTTTTCTTCGAACGACTGAGGTAGTTGGTACAAAGTTAACGGTAAATTGGTTTCCTGGTCGATCGTGAGTCGTGAGCTGCCGAATTTTGTCTCGGCCGAATCGACGAAAAGGCGGTTGGCTGGTTGGTCAAGAGGAAGTCTGAAATTTGGCCGAGGCCCTCAGTTCGAAATTAGTATTCATTAGGGGAGCAAGCGAGATTTTCGACGAGTCATGTAGAAATAATTAAGGTAAGTGTGGGGTCCGCGGTACACGCTCGCCTAATGGCCCCCTCTCGCTCTTTCGCTACCTTTCCACCCCGTTCCTCTTCTTATTCCTACTCTTCGCTCTCGTCCATACCTCCTCTCCTCCAATTTCGATTTCTCTTTCGCACCCAGTCATTATTACTTTTATCCTCCGATCCTTCCTCGCTTCCTCCGTTCTCGTTAATCCTTCCACCGTAAATTTAACGAATTTTCCACGCTTTTCTTTTTCTTCTTTTTTTTTCAATTTTGAGTCGATTTAAAACAATCATCGACACGCTTACTCGCGATACGGGGAAATAAAAATAAAATTCCGTCCCTCGGATTCGCTCTCTTAAAATCGTAATTAAGATTTATGATTTATACTCGATAATTTGGAACAATACAACAACAACAATACAACGACGAGTCGATTATCGATCGAGACTGTAAATTAAATTTACGAAACGGTACGTACGTAACGTGAGAGATGAGAGAGATTTAATAAGGGGAGTAATAAGATGATTCGCACGATTCATAAAATAATCTCGTTTCCCAATCGTATTTCGGGCCGCGCACGATTATTCGCCTCTTCCCCAAACCGTTTCGACGCTTTCTCTTAATTATCTTCACCGTCTTTCGCTTTCTTTCACCGCGTTTTGTTTCGTCGCGCTCCAAATTACCGATACCCTTTGTACCCCCGCTTGCACACTGCGTTCCCCAACTTTTTTCCACACGGCCAAATTTTTGCTCATTTATTTATTTATTTCGCCGCCACGCTGAATATTATATATCCGATCCTTGCCGAAATGAAACGTTCATCGATGCTCGACGAAAGGCTTGTTTACGACGAAGCTCGTGCTACGACGGATATCGAATTATTGCGTTATGTAAATGAAACACGTGCAAAAGGAGAATAGGAGAAAAGGAGGAGGGGAGGGGGGAGTGAAATCGCGAAGACGGTTCAACGAAATATTCGCGTGTCGTTCTTCTACTCGTACGTTCGAAATATTTCTCCTTCGATTGATCCCAAATTCCTCTCGAATCTTGTGTAAAGGCTTGAAAAATCGTTCGAGTTCAACAAAACAGAAAAATTCGCGCGGAAACGAAGATATTAGATTTTTACTTTTCCTCTTCGTCGCGTAACAAGAATTCGGAAGATTCTCTTATTTTTTTGGCAGAAGGCAACGGGGAGGTGGGGAGGAGAGGAGGGCAAAATTAACGATCGAGGAGATATGTTGGCGGTCGAAATGTTATTAGGGCAAGTGGAAAATTTTATTGCGGTTTGGTCTCGTTTCGAAGAGATATATAAAAAAAAAAAAAGAAAAAATGATTCGCCGGTTGGCGGTGACCGGTTGGATATAAACTGCACCGCGGAAGTTTCTTCGATCTCTTTTATTTGTCCTCGCTCGAATCTCTCTCTCTCTCTCTCCATTTCCTTTCCATTTCTAACATATCTCTTGTGGCTCGAACGAATTTTCTTCCACCGAAATTTTCTTCGATACGATTTTCTTTTATTATTCAAACCTCTCTCTCTCTCTCTCTCTCTCTCTCTCTTTCTCTCTTCGATTTCTAATGTATCTTTTATGACTCGAATGAATTTTTTTTCATATTTCTCACCGAAATTTTCTTCAACACGATCTCTTTCATCCTTGAAACTTCTCTTTCTATTTTTTTTCGATTTCTAATATATCTTTGCATCTCTCGTTCTCCGTATCTTTTTTTTTTTGTGATTACGATAGAAACGAATTTTCTTCGATATTTCTAATCGAAATTTTCTTCGATACGATTCTTTTTTATTATTCAAACTTTTTTTTCTATTTCCTTTCGATTTTTAACGCAGTTTCGTTTTCTCTCGTTGAAATTTCTCTTTCTATTTTTTTTCGATTTCTAATACATCTTTGCATCTCTCGTTCTCCGTATCTTTTTTTTTTTTTTGATTACGATAGAAACGAATTTTCTTCGATATTTCTAATCGAAATTTTCTTCGATACGATTCTTTTTTATTATTCAAACTTTTTTTTCTATTTCCTTTCGATTTTTAACGCAGTTTCGTTTTCTCTCGTTGAAATTTCTCTTTCTATTTTTTTTCGATTTCTAATACATCTTTGCATCTCTCGTTCTCCGTATCTTTTTTTTTTTTTGTGATTACGATAGAAACGAATTTTCTTCGATATTTCTCATCGAAATTTTCTTCGATACGATTCTTTTTTATTATTCAAACTTTTTTTTCTATTTCCTTTCGATTTTTAACGCAGTTTCGTTTTCTCTCTTCATCGCGATCGAAACGAATTTCCCTCAATATTTCTTTTCCACTCTATTATGGAAATTAAATTATGGAAATAGAAATTGTAGAATATAGAATTATGCGTGGTCGTTCGAAATGATATTCATCAAATCGAGCGACAAGTTTAGGAAAACCGGTTCGCCCATTTTTCCCGTCTTACTTTACTTTTCTCTTTTTATCAGTTTCGGATTAGAAACTCGATCAAATCGAAAAGAACTCGCGTTATTAATACAGAATAATCCAAATTCCCTGAAAACGAAAGAAAGAATGTTCCCAGCTCCTAGCATCGGAAAAAATCTCATCGATATTCAAATCGTGAGAGAGATCGAATTCTTCCCTATCCAATCCTCCATCGTTCAAAACAAATTCTTCGGAACAATAACGCAACGAAATCTTCTCCTCTCCTCGAGAATAGTTGGTTAAACGCGGATAAAAATCGGGAGGACCGGCGAGAGATGCTCTCCCGCACGCGCAACAATTCCATTCTCCTCTCCTCTCTTCTCTCCTCTCTTCACTTCTCCTCTCCTCTCCTCTGTTTTTTCAGGAATTTCGGGGAACGGTATGTCGCCTCTAATAAACCCTAATCGTTCCTTTCTTGTGTGGAAATCGAGACGTTTCCCAAATCGTCTCGAGATTGGAGACCCGGCTGCCTTAAAAGTTTGATGTACGACGCAACCCGCCACCTGTCCCCTTAACCTGTCGTCGTCCCTCCCCTCCTCCCTCTCTCTCTCTCTCTCTCTCTCTCTGTCTTTCCATCTTTTTTCCCCGTTTCACAACGGGGCCAATGAATTTTATGGGTAGTCTAATGAAGTCGTTTTAAAACTCGCCACCCAGCGCCACCCGATGATCTTATCGCGACTTAATTGGACAAACCGTATTTCATCTGGCTAAATCCTCTTCCTCCTTCTCGAATACGTGCTCGCACGTGGGCCACGTCTTGCGAGCCACGATTAAAGCTCGCGGTTGAACGATCGGTTGTCGGGATGCGCGATCGAATCGAAGGGTGAAAGGAAAATATTCGAACGCGAGGTTTTTGGAGATTTAGAAATTTCGAGATACGTACGAAGGTTTAAGGTAAATATAAAAATGATTATTTAATTGGGAAAGTTGAAATATCGAAAGTGAAGTATTCGAATTCGAGGTTTTTCTTTGGAGATTTAGAATTTCGATTTAGAATTTCGAGATGGTTAAGGTTAAGATTAAGATAAATATGGATAAAAATAATTCTCTAATTGGGAAAGTTGAAATATCGAAACACGAATTTTTTGGAAATTTCGATAGGAATTTCGAGATGTACGAAGCTTTATGTAAATATGGATAAAAATGATTATTTAATTGGGAAAGTTAAAGCACAGAAAGTGAAATATTCGAACGCGAGTTTCTTTTTGGAGACTTATGAATTTTTCGAGATGTACGAAGGTTTAAGATAAATATGGATAAAAATAATTCTCTAATTGGGAAAGTTGAAGTATTGAAACACGAATTTTTTGGAAATTTAGATAGGAATTTCGAGATGTACGAAGATTTATGTAAATATGGATAAAAATGATTATTTAATTGGGAAAATATCGGAAGTGAAATATTCGAACGCGAGTTTTTCTGGAGACTTAAGAATTTTGAAATGTACGAAGCTTTATGTAAATATGGATAAAAATGATTATTTAATTGGGAAAGTTGAAACATCGAAAGTGAAGTATTCGAACGCGAGGTTTTTGGAGATTCATGAATTTCGAGATGTACGAAGGTTTATATTAAATATGGATAAAAATAATTCTCTAATTGGGAAAGTTATTAGCCTGTCGAGGTGCAACGCGTGAATTCAGGCTAAACGCAGAAAGAGAGAGACTCCTCTCGCTTTCTCCTCGCTTCTTCTCGTTTAATCCAAGCCTCCGGATAAATACCTTTGCAATTTTTGGCACGCACGTAGCTTCCACAGCCTTCATTTTAACCTTCTCTCATTCTCCTGCATCATTCACCCAATTTTCTTTCCTCTCTTATTTATTAATATTATTTATTATTTATATATTTATATAATATTTATTAATATTCCACCTTCGATAACAATCTCCTTTCGTTTTCTTTCCTCTCTTTCCACAAAAATCTCTCTCTCTTCCTCTCTCTCTCTCTTTCTCCTTCCCTTTCCTTCGCAAGATTTTTATTTCTCTCGATTAACGCGAATTAAATATCAGACGTGCAAACAAATTCCTTTCCCTTTACTTTCCACGATCGTAACTTCCGAACGTAACGATCGAATTCGAATTACTTTACCGTGGCGCCATCTAGAAACAGCGTTCTTTCGTTTTTAAGAAGAGCCGCGATAAGAGTTGCCAGTCCTATGCGACAATTTCGAGCGATATGGCGCGCAAGAAAAGCATCGTTCGCTACTTGATCGTAACTTCCAATCGAATTATTTTACCGTTCGTGGCGCCATCTGGAAATAGCGTTCTTTCGTTTTTAAGAAGAATCGCGACAAAAATTGCCAGTCTCATGCAACAATTTCGAACGATACGGCGCGCATGAGAAGTCGTTCGCTGCTTAATCGTAACTTTTAACCGAATTATTTTACCGTTTGTGACGCCATCTGGAAACAGCGTTCTTTCGTTTTTAAGAAGAGTCGCGACAAGAATTACCAATCCCATGCGACAATTTCGAGCGATACGGTGCGCATGAGAAGTATCGCTGCTTGATCGTAACTTCCAACCGAATTATTTTACCGTTCGTGGCGCCATCTGGAAACAGCGTTCTTTCGTTTTTAAGAAGAGTCGCGACAAGAGCTGCCAGTCCCATGCGACAATTTCGAGCGATACGGCGCGCATGAGAAGTCGTTCGCTGCTAATTTTTTGCACTCCAACTCGGGAAATCGGGTGTCGAAGTTTCCTAAAAATGGTTCTGACGCGCCACTTGAAGAGAAAATATGTATCCTACGGAACGTGCGAAAAACGGTGGCAAAGATTTAAATTTGAAAATTTTAATTCGGAAGAGATCGACGAGTTAGAGGAATCGCGAAAAGAATTCAAGTCAAACGGTATCTATCCGATCGAAACGAATGGATAATCTTGTACCCGATTTGTGTATAATAAAATCTTGAATTTAGAAAAAGAAGGGGAGAAGAATTTATCTGCACACGTAACAGTATCGTTATACCTCTCTCAATTTTCGTTTATATCAACATCCTCCTCCTCCTCTCATTTCTTTCCTTCCCCCTTTTTTCCCTTGTCCCTTCATTCCACTTCCCGGGGAAGGAAAGTAAAACCAACGCTCGTTAGCTCGCCGCACCTGTGTATTCGCAACGCGAGTACGAATTTTTCATACGGATCCCCCTTCCTTCTTTCTCTCTTTCTCTCTCTTTCTTCTTTTCAAACTCGATCGCGGTGAAAAATAATCCCTCCACGGGGAGGGAGGAGAAATCCGTTGGCCACAAAGGATTAAAAGAAAGGATTAAAAGAAAATTAACCCTCTATCGCATGAATTTTCATGACGAGTTGAAAAATGTATATATATACGGCTGTTAGTCCACTTAAAAGCGAAATAAATAATAAAATATTAGAAAATGTTATTTGTTATATTTTATGACTGTCGGGAACATTATACATACGCGTATTTTTCCATCGAACATTTGTATCCATGAACACGTGAAATTTAAGTCCCCAATTGGGAATAGAGGATTAAAATCAGGAGGCGAGAAACGTGAAAATGAAACAATAATGATAATGATAATAATCGATATTCCCGAAAAGTCGGATGGAAATTTTGAGAAGAATACGATTTGTTCGGTGCCGGTTTCGCTTTCATCGTCATATCGGATTAGATATTTGGTGTAAAAGAGATTTGGGTCCGGGATAAAATCGGCAACGGTCGAAATCACGACGCGAGTTTGGGACGGAAACCGAGGCTGGAACACGAAATGAAACGCGTGCACCTGCCCGCTCTCTTAGCTCCCCTCTCTTTTTCTTCCCTTCTATCCACAGTAACGTATCACTCGCATATCGTAACCCTAAAAATACAAGCGATAATAGCTTCCCGATCTCGAGACGAGACGAGGCGACAGAGAGAGACCTGTCCGTTGTTTTTATTGAAAATCAATAATCAACGCGCAACGAGCGTGTAATATACACGCAGTAGCTTAATAACAAACCTTTTCTCCAATTTTTCTCCAATTAAAATCGATACGCGTGCCTCGATTAAATCGATGGATCCTTCCTTTTCTTCTCGCCTGAAAAAAAGTAAAATTTATTACTTATAACGTGTCAATCCAAGACGAATTTTTCAACGAACGATACAATTTTAATCTTTATCTTTTATATTTTCTGGAACGAGAATCCGTATCCGAGTTAGTTGAAAAGCGTAATCGGTATCCGAGCAATATCGTGATCATTATTCCTCCGTAATAATGGGAGTCGGTTTCGAGGCTACGCCACTGCATTGTTCGTCCTTCGTCA
This sequence comes from Apis laboriosa, assembly GCF_014066325.1. NCBI lineage: Eukaryota > Metazoa > Arthropoda > Insecta > Hymenoptera > Apidae > Apis > Apis laboriosa. The sequence goes on from NW_025222687.1 coordinate 824,527, forward strand.
GACGCGAGACCTCCTCGCTCTTTTTCTCTCCTAACCGGGCGACGGGTATAAAATATAAGCGAAAGAATCCGGCGCATTGCCACATACGTACAGCGGGCAACGAAAGTATTCGAACGCTTATTATATTTGCGACTTTTGATGAACGAAATATACGTATCGAAGGAATAGTAGGAGGGAAATCTTAAGATTATGCTTGCAAAATTTGAAACGATTCACTAATTTATAATAATAGTTATAATACATTATATAGACACACTGTATTAATAGGTTACAAAAGCGTATTCGAACACGTTGCTGATAGTTTTTATACATTTTAGCCAGAAATGTAAACACTAGTACCAAGCGAGAGCATTTCAACGTTCGGTCGATGTCGAGCTATCGTTCCATCAACGTAAAAGTAACGTGTGCGATATAATATAATTCAAAATGAAACCGAATAAGTCTAAAACGCAAAAGTGTGTACGAGAAATTGTATATACGCACGCGCAACGCACTATCGAGGTTTCGTGGCGAAGAAGAGGAAGAAGAGGAAGAAGAGAAAGAAAAGGAGGAAGAAGAGGAAGAGGAGGAGATCCCGAATCGCGTTGGTCGTGTTCTCGGCCGACTCTCTCTCTCTATCTTTCTCTCTCTCTTCGGAAGAAAACTCGACGCGAGGCTCCCTTTTTCCTCCCCCTTTTTTTTTATCCGGCGGCTCCCTCCTCGTCGTCTTCGTCGTAGTCTTCCCCCACTCAGCGGGCAACGATGCGCGTGCCAGAAACCTGGTACACACACGTGCCATCCCCGATACTCGATTAATATTGCCGCCGCTTGTCAACCGACAACCCCTTAACAACCGTGCCATTCCATTTTTCTTCGTCTCGTCGTCGTCGATTTGGAGGAAAGGAACGGGGCAACCGTTCTTTTTTTTTTCTTTTTTATTTTTGTATTTTTTCTTCGATTCGAGTTTTCGATTCGAGTTTTCGTTTCGATTTTTTTTTTCTTGCATAGCCGAATCACTTTTCCGGAAAAGAAATCTTCGTTTTATATTTCCAATCTTGGAGTTTCTTAGAGTTTCTTCTTTTGCGATAGAATGACTTCTTTTTTTTCCAATGCGATTTCAAAGTTCTCGACCTCGATCTTTTCCTTCTTAGAGTTGAATTGAAAACTTTTGGAACAAAAAGATCTCTCTCTGTCTCTCTCTTCTTTCGTGTTTTTAACTTTTTCTTTTTATCATTTTTCCATCTAAATTGGAAGATTTCCAATTTCGACTGACCATTTTCACAAAAATACGATCATATCTACTTTCCCCGTGGGTACAAACTAAAGCTATATAATTTTCATCGCAAACCAGATGCAAATCGGGCGCAAATATGGTCACGACGTATCGTAATGAATTGACTTTCTAACCGTGAAACTTATCGAGGAATTTCCTCGTTCCACGTGAAACGCACGATGTTGCGCGCGCACGCGAGTTCGCATGCGATCTCGAATCCGGTATTACGCGTCAGAAAAACGGTCTCAAACCATCCTCGTTCGATCGACACGTCTTTGGACACGCGCGCACAGATGTTTATTTCGCGTAACTGGACGGCGTTACTCCCCCCCTCCTCCCCTCTCAAACTCTAGATATTGATACACGAGGTAAACGGAGCAAAACCAAGTATCGTGGCGTGACGAAAAGTAATCGTTCGTGGTTACGCCTTTCCTTTACCCGAGCAACTCCGTGAAAATCCTCCATAACTTTTAGATTCTAAGTGAGACTCGTTAAGGAGTTTTTTTTTCTGTTTCAAAATAAAACGAAGTGTAATAAAACAACAACATTGGACTTTCCACTCCACGCGTAATTATTACGTATCTCTCGATATATATAAAGGGTGTCCCAAAATTCACGCAAGATTTGTATTTTGCGCCATTTGTGCTGCCAACGGAAAAAAAAGACAGCGTGACAGTTGAGAATTGTTGAAAAATGGAGCGTTACACGAAAGAGTAACGCGTTTTCATTATCGAGAAATATTTTAAAAATAATGAAGGTTTTTCGAACAAAATCATCTTCAGGCTCGATGGATCGAGAAAATTGTCACGTTCAGAAAATCCACGAGTGATCGTTGAGAAACAAATGCATCCATAACGTGTCACTGCTTGGTGCGGATTTTGGACTGGCATCATCGAACCATTTTTCTTCGAAAATGCGGCTGGTCAGGCAATAACGGTTAATGGTCCTCGCTATCGCGACACGATAATTCCAGTTTTTTCTGCTTAATTGCGAGATACGGATGTGGACGACGCGTGGTTTCAACAAGACGGTGCCACGTGCCATATAGAAACGATTCAATTACTACACGAGTCATTTCTTAGTCGTGCAGTTTCCCGTGTTTCGGTGATCGGAATTGGCCGATCAAATCATGCGATTTAACACTGTTCGACTTTTTTCTTTAGGATTTTTCCAAGTTTAAGGTTTAAGCCCACGACCACTCACGCTTCGAAGGAAGAAACTAAGTGCTGATGGAAAATTTCGATAGAAGAACGCGTATACGCCGGCAAAGCCGTGGAGGCCATTTACCCGATATCCCCATTCCGTACACAACCCTAAACCGTATACTTCACGAGTCGATAAGAAATTTACAATTTTTAATTACAAATCTGTGTTTTCTGTCAAAATTACTTTTTGCTTGAATTTTAGGATACCATTTACTCGCGATACGTGATAAATTCGTTTATGCTGCTGCAAAAGAAGAAAACAATTTCAAGGTCTCCACTAATCCACTAATAAATTTAAAATTTAATTTAATAATGGAATTCGACGATTCGAAAATTGAGATATGGAAACGGGGCCAATCCTGTCCCTTTCGCAATTCGAATTCGCGGATCAACGACTTTCATCGTCATCCACCTCCTTGCGAATCGGTTTTTCGGGGATCGGCAGCAGCTGTGCCGATCTCCGCCAATTATTTCATTACGATGAAGAGGGGGGGGGGGGAGAGAAGGAGGGAGAGAGCTGATGATCGCAATTTTCGATCCCTCCCATGGGAAAATTTCGATCTGCCCGAAGATTTATCGTCCCCTCCCCGCTTCTCGAACAGAGATTAACGAGCGACAATCAAAAAGTTTACGTTGTTGCTCTCCACGAGATTTCGAGATTTAATTCGCAGTGGTTTATATACCATTTAATGTTTTAGAAGATTAACCCTTTAACTACTTTTAACATAGCCTTGCTCTTAAAAAACGTAAAAAAAAAAAAAAAAATATTTTATCAAAATCAAATCGTAATACTGTTTAGAATATGGGTATTCGTCGGCAATGAATATTCAAAATATTCATTGGTTTCAATAATCGTCAATAAGTTGTTCGTCGAAATATTTAGAAAAATATTATTAATATTCTTCGAAGATTTTACGTAAAAATTATAAACCAGTTAAAGGGCCAATGCTTTTTTATGTATAATATATTATATAATATATTATATAAATAATTTGTGATTTGAACCCTTAGGAAACGGATGTTAAAATGCTTGTTAAAAAGAGAAGTTATCCGATAGATACGGACCTGAACAGTGATAATTTAACAAAACGACGATAAAAATTATAAAATTATAAAAAAAATGAAAGACACATCTGCATCGCTCAAACATTGAAAGGAATACAAAAATTAATAACTGAAGTTAACAATGTTATTATTATTCACAATAGATAAGTTAAAATAAATTTAATTTGAATATTATGATATGTTAATATTTGATTTGAAATAACCGCGTGGTGAACGTAAAAAAGTAAAAAAGTTGTGGCAAGCGATTAATTTAGAAAGCGCTTCGAATTGTATGTAAACATATCATAAACTGGACCTTGAGAATTGCAAATGGAAGAAACAGATGTTAAGGAAAAAAATGCTTATTAAAAAAAAAAAGTTATCCTATCCTATAAATTATCCGATAGATATGGGTCTGAACAATGATAATTTAACAAAATATAAACGATAAAAAATTGAATAAAACTAAAAATTATAAAATGAAAAAAAATAATGTAAAAAGACACATTGCTCAAATATTGAAAGGAATACAGAAATTGATAACTAAAGTTAGGAATATTATTATTGACAATTAGATAGGTTAGAGAAAAAGTAGAAAATTTCTACTTTTCATACGTTTCACACTCTTACAGCGTGAAACGATATAGAACATATAAAAAATTATTGACAAGTCGTTACGTTGCGCGAATTTTATGAAGTAATTACTTAATTTCAATTTACAAAAAAAAAAGAAAAAAAAGCTTATCCATAATTTATAACGTTTTAAATTAAAATAGATATTTCGAAATATTGATAAAATTGAAATTTAAATCCTTCTTAATAAATATTTCTCGAATATCGAAATGTGAACCGATCAATTATCGATTAGTTCTCTCCCTATATTTTAACGCGTATTTCGTTTAAAAAAAAAAGATTTAAAATTTTAATAACGTATAGTTGTTATACATTGCATAATTTTGTCCGGTTAATATATATTATTACGAACCACTGAACCAATTACAGAGAGGAGAGAAAATTATTAAAAATTATTTAATAATTAATTATGGTATCATCATCGTTTATTTTATCGTTCAATATATCTTGATTGATTTGAGATGATGTCGGAAGTATTTTTGATATTTGATAGACATGTAACAAGGTATTTCTGAAATCGTAATTTCATAGGATTTGTGGTGAAAGTGGCAGTTTCAGCCAATTAATCGAAATTGTTAAATAATTAATCACAATTCTTCACACGAATTCTTCCATCATGTAACTATATCGATATCGACGGGAGTGACTCGGTTGAATTTCAACTTTCAAACTTCCTTTCGTGTAACATATATTATAGAACCGGCTTAAATTCACTTCACTCCGCAGAAACCGCCACAGCAGTTAATCGTACACGAATACGTGAAATTATATTCCCAGTTAGTGTGTATTACATACAATTATCTTATCTACATCGACATTTCACTCCTGGTTGATTATAATATACGAATAACTTTATTTCGACGATTACGTAAAACTTTGTATTTACGTCGCTTTATTTTTATTCCATTTCTATAAAAATAGGGCAAGTAATAAATTTTATATTCTACGTATGAAAAAGCATCTAACTTTTGGATACCAATTTTTTGATGTTACACTTGCACACCTAATACGCATGCGCGATCAATTAATATATAGTCTTTGGATACCAACTTGAGGTTATCTCTACTACTAATATTTGTATATCTAATACGCATGCGCGCCCAATCGATACGTAGCCTTTGGACATTAATTTGATGTTACACTTGCATATCTAATACGCATGCGCGATCAGTGGATACGCATCGCTTCACATACCAGTTGAACGCAATTAAAGAAAAATTATGGCGCTTTATTTTTATTTCATTCCAGAGTAGAGCAAGTAGTAAATTTTATATTTTGGATCTACATATGAAAAAGTATTTAATCTTTGAATATCAATTTTTTGATGTTACACTTGCATACCTAATACGTATGTGCGATCAATCGATACGCATCGCTTCACATATCATTTGAACGTAATTGAAGAAAAATGTGGTACTTTTTTTTCAGTGCCACCGATGCAATTAATCTCATTTCGAGGGAAACATTGATTGCACCTTGTACGAAAGGCTTCCGCCGTGATTAATGGAACGTGATCGTGAAGGAGAGACGATGAAAATGGGTTAAGTACAATTTCGTACGTCACCCAGTGCGAGAAGATAACGAGTTTCGTTTGGAAATTCCCTGTTTTGCGTGCGTACATGTGTACAAAACGTACAACGTGCGTCGTCGTCCCGTTAACATTTAATGATTGTCGTTCCAGAATGAACTTTTGATAATCTTTGTTTCCGCATTTTTGCGGTTTTTTTTTTTTTTTTTTAATGTCTCTCGCTTTTTAAAAAGATGTTTGTTTCGATAATTATGTACTGATAAAATCTCCATTTTGAATTAATCGAGTAAATTATTAATTTGAAAATGTTACACCCAAGTGGCATGTACCCATATATTTTTTTTTTCCTAATTAAAAACTTTAATTTAAAAAAAGTTGTTTTCTCTTATTTCAATTTATTTATATTTAACGTGATTTAACGTGATTTCAAAAATTACGAAACAAAACGCGAAACAACATTATCCAAGCATTTTAACGTTTTATATATTTAATATAGAACGAATAAATAATAAATTCTCCACGTGTCTATAAATTTATTTATCGAATATATTCCTTCCTTTCCTTATCCATTTTAATTGGTATACTTTCGTTCTTACTATTATATATTTATATTTACTCCAATATATAATTTCAGACCCGAAGAAATGAACTTTAATATATACACAGAGATATTGTACAAACTAAGTAAAAACTCGTGATTAACGTGGAATTCCAATAATTATTACCGGAGTCAGAGCTATCTTTATCGTTGACACGTTGTAATCACGAATCTTGATCTTCCTGTTTCGCCATTCGGATTTTGTTCGATCCTTCGCAACAAAATCGTACGTTGTAACGCAAAACGGATTGCAGGGATAAAGATAGGAGGGGGGACAGCGGATAAGCGCAAATAGACGCGTTTAATCGAGCAAAATAAATTGCAAGTTGACGTGACATATTCATTCGGCGTGAATATCCCTTTAATCTTCTCCTTGGTTTTTACATTTTTTTTTGTATATACTTTGTTTCGATGTCGCGTCGCGGGGCAAATATATCGCTCCATTTACGACACTTGGCACAACAAGAAATCGCGTGACCACGCAAATCTATCGAATGCAATTCTAAGAGTTTTTTCAAACCTTATTTTCCATTCAAACAATGCAACCTCTTCCCTTCCCTTTCTCTTCTCGCTCGATAACGCACCACTATCAATAACCTACCATTACTTTCTTTATTCTCTCAGTTACGATGTAATAACGGAGAATGCTTGCTACAAATTAATTATAGCCTCGAGCTAGAGCATTTAATCGCACGTTGCTTCCACGTTATACGCCAATTTAACGATTATTAAAAACTCATAATTTTAAATTATCATCATTTTTCTCATCGTTTATTCTTTCCGCCCCTCCCCCCTCCCTTTCCCTTTCTATTCTAAACATTAAAAATCATTATTTTTCTTTTTTTCTTTTTTTTTATATTTATGTAAAATTTAATTTCATATTAAAAAAATAGGAAGAGGAAGGGGGGAGAGAAGTTTCGCGAATACCAAAAATCATTATCTATTTTCTTTTTTTTTTTTTTGCTATTTATTTAAAATATCGTTTAATTTCATATTAAAAATGAGGGGAGGAGGGAGAAGTTTCGCAAACACCAAAAATCATTATTGATTTTCTATTTTTTTTTTTGCTATTTATTTAAAATATCGTTTAATTTTATATTAAAAATAAAAAGAGGAGGGGAGAAGAGAAGTTTCGCGAACACTAAAAATCATTATCTATTTTCTTTTTTTTTCTATTTACGTAAAATATCATTTAATTTCATATTAGTTCATTTATTAAAATGTCGTTTAATTTTATATTAAAAATAAGAAGAAGAGAGAGAAATTTCACGAAAATTAAAAATCATTATCGATTTTCTTTTTTTTTTTTTTTTTTTTTTTTGATATTTACGTAAAATTTAATTTCATATTAAAAATAGGAAGAGGAAGGGGGGAGAGAAGTTTCGTGAATACCAAAAATCATTATTTTCTTTTTTTTTTCTATTTTATTATTTTCTATTACGTAAAATATCGTTTAATTTTATATTAAAAATAGAAAGAGGGGGAAGAGAAAAGTTTCAAATGCTAAAAATTATTTTCTATTTTCTTTTTTTTTTTTTTCTATTTACGTAAAATATCGTTTAATTTCGTATTAAAAGTAGGGGGAGAAGGAAGGAAAGGAAAATTTCGCGAACATCAAAAATCATTATCGATTTTCTATTTTCTTTTTCTATTTACGTAAAATATCGTTTAACTTCATATTAAAAGTAGGAAGAGGGGGGAGACAGAAAAGTTTCGCGAAATCGATTGAATTTGAGCAGCACGCGACGAGTGGGAAGTGCACGCAGCACACCTGACAGATTCACGTTTAAAACGGGGGGCGCGCGCGCGCACACACGGGTGAACGTGCGTGCACGAGCACGCTTGACGAATACACGGACCGAGTGGCATATATACCAGTACCCATTTGCAGCAACTAACAGTTTACCAGCACTGTTCGTTAACTGACTTTCTACGAATAGTTGGAAAGGCGAGGACAACGTCAACCCCTGTCAACGGACTCGGCTCTCACCCAACGATTAATACCCCGGTTCCAGGCATCAGGAAGAGGTACGTTTCATCCAACTAAATAATCCTGCGTCGCGACCATTTTCTCCAACGAGGATTTCAAATTGTGTCCACGTTTCTTTCTTCGTCCACGCAACGACGGTGAAATTAATTTGTGAATTGTTGTTGGACCAGTGTAACGTGTTCCATCCATCTTTTCTTTTTTTTTTTTTTGTGATGTAATTTTCGTGATGAATTTTTCATCAAAGAAGAATTTCCCTCCCCCGAGATTTTCGTACGATTTCCTCGACGAGAAAATTTCCATGTTTTTCCATGTTGAGAGGCCGAATTTTATTTGTAATTAACAACCCTTGATTCACTCGTAATTTTACGCAAAGAAGACGAGAGTTACTCGATCTTTCTTTTTTTTTTGTGATGTAATTTTTGTGATGAATTTTTCATCAAAGAAGAATTTCCCTCCCCCGAGATTTTCGTACGATTTCCTCGACGAGAAAATTTCCATGTTTTTGTTGAGAGGCCGAGTTTTATTTGTAATTAACAATCGTTGATTCAACCGCGCGATTTTACGCAAAGAGAGTTATTCGATCTTTTTTCTTTTTTTTTTTTTTGTTTTCGTTTCTTGTCTTCGTTCGCTATTAGATTATTAAGAAACGTTATGCACGTATAAAGCATATATAAATTGCAAATTAGCAAATTGTTCGGTTGCATACGAGTTTTCGTGGAAATTTTTCATGAAAAATTGCGACACAAGTGTTTTCACGAGGAAAACTTGGCACGCGTCGTTAATTTTTGTGCTCGATCAACCGGAATGTAATTCGAACAATTTATCATGCGAGAACAAGATTTGCACACGCATTGAATAAATTGCACCCGCCCACTTCTCCTCTATTTGCATATACACGTGTATACATACATACATTATATTATCTTGTTTACTTTCTACAAAACTAGTTCGAAACTTTTAAGAAAAGTAAGAATAATTAAATATATATTCGTATATATTTCTCGAGAGATCGAGATAAAATGCGTAAATCTTTTTTATCTTGACTCGTTGAATTTTCCGAACGATTGTGCACGAAATTTTCATTTATCAAAAAAAAAAAAAAAAAAGAAAATGAAAAACGATGTATCGAGAATGAACCCCGTTGAAAATAAAATATTCGCGGCTCGTTATGAGTTATGTTGCGATCTCTATCTACGATCTCTATCTATATGATTGATTGTTAATAGGACGGACGGACGATGCGCTCGCGCGAGCATGATCCACGCGAGCTACGTTGAAAAAGGAAAGAAAAGAAAGGAAAGTAGTGTTCGTTCGGGAAATTGAAAAAAAAAAAAAAAAAAAAAAAAAAACGAACGTGTTAAAGTTTCGCCAAGCTTTAACCGAACTTAAACTAATACAGGAATAATAATCGTAAGAGGAATCGTAACTTTCGATAAATTATCTCTCGTGCAATTTGTGTATATATATATATATATATATATATACCGTCTATCTATATAATTTATCTGAATTTCATTTATCAACATTGTGAAGGCAAGAATTTAATAGAACAAGAATACCGATAAAAATCGGCATGCGTTCATTAACAGATATACGTAACAAGTTGGTAATATAACTTAATTTTCCTTTCGTTCCTTGTCGTGTCGTGAATTATTTAAAAAAAAAAAAAAAAAAATTAAAACGCATCGTGAATTAACACGAATCTTCTATTCGAGATTTTTTCGATCGATCGTAAAATAAATGAATAAATAAATAAATAAATGGGTAAATAAATTTAAAAAATTCTATTTTTATTCTTTCGAAGGTCTACTATTAAATATCGGTTTGAAATGTTTCGCGAATTCGTTCTTCTCGTGAGTTTGGTGTATCTGGGAAGCGGAAACGTGAACGGAATCCAAAGATGGGGAACTCAGTTCGGGCAGGCCCCACTGTTGGAAAGATTTTTCTGGAGGACATTGGACTTCGCTTATCCGGACGAGGCGAGCAAAACAATGGCGATGATGAAAGGAGAATACATCCCGGAGAATGCGTTGCCCGTTGGTATAGAAATTTGGAGGAACAAACTTTTCGTCACCGTGCCAAGATGGCGTAACGGTAAGTCGAACGTAACTTTTCTTTTAAATTCGTAAATATATTGTGCCACGCTTTCTCCAAAAGTAATATATAATATAGTAATTATTATATTTTTTCCAAATATTTTATATTAAAAAAATGTTAAAATTACGCAAAGATACATTGTTCGATAAAAATGGCTGCGATACATACAATTTAAAATTCATAAATTTAGTATACTATACTATATTATACTTTTTATACAAAAGTATAGTGATATGTAATATAATAATATTTATACTTTCTTCAAATATTTACGATGATATACCATGCTTGACATTTTAAAATTCCTAAATTTACTATAGTATACTTTTTATACAAAAGTGTAGTAATATGTAGTATAAGTAGTAATAATATTTATATTACTACTATATTAGTACTATTATTTACTATATTGCTATTACTATATATTTATATAGTAATATATTTATATATTATATTACTATATATTTTCTCAAATATTTACAATGATATACGATGCTTGCCATTTTAAAATTCGTAAATTTACTATACAAAAGTATAGTAATAAAAAAGTAGTAAAAAATATGTAATATAGTAATAATATTTACTATACTTTCTCCAAATATTTACGATGATATACGATGCTTGTAATCGATTTATATTTACAAAGAAAAATGTTAAAATTATGCAAAGATAACGTTGCTCGATAAAAATGGCCGCGATATATACGATTTAAAATTCGTAAATTTACTATACTATATTTTCTCCAAAAATATAGTATATATATATAATAAATATTTACTATACTTTCTCCAAATATTTTATATTACAATTAACCGAGATTAAAATGAGACGAAAGCGTGGTATACGATGGTTGTAATCGATTTACATTTACAAAAAAAATGTTAAAATTACACAAAAATAATGTTTTATATATATATATATATATATATATTTACTATATTATACTATATTTCAAATATACGATGCTATAATCGATTTACAAAAAAAAAATGTTAAAATTACACAAAGATAAAAATGGCGGCGATACGTGCGATTTACGACGGACGCGGTGATGGCGGAAACTGGCTGGTAAACAGAAGAAGATCGGAGCGGGCAGTGGCCAGAATCACTGTCTGGCCGACTTCCGGCTCGCGACAAAAAGTGCCGAAAACCGCGCGAGCGGATTTCAATGGGACATTTCTACGTCTCTGTCAACCTACCTCCTCCGCCTCGACCCCCAAAATTTCTCCCCCTTCCCCAATCCCCGATCCTTCTTGGACTAAGAGGGTGAATGGGGCTCATTCACTCTTGCGCTCCTTTATTTCCCCCTCCCCCCTCCTTCTTGTTCCTCTATTATATACCCGTTGGCGCGAGCCAGGCCATTGTTGTTGCATAAAATACAAAAAAAAAAAAAAGAAAATCATTCGTTGAAGTTTTTCCGTACGATTCCTACGTTCAACAGAATTTCTTTTTCTTCTTCTTTCATTTCTTTTTCTCCTCCTGTTCTGTTCTCTTAAAATCTCAATCACTGTTTGTTATTTAAATTGTTATTTTTAATTGTAATTCAACTTTTAAAAAAAAGTTCTCAAAATTTGCCTTCGCAAAATTTCCCATTATATTCTCTCCCGAGACTCTTCTCGAAACGCGTCAAAGGCCACCTTGGTCGGTATTGTTTTAAGGGCAATTGTTTTTTTCTTTTTTACGCGACCATTGCCGCTTTTGTTCCGGTTCCATTTCATTGTTTCTCAGGATGTCAGGTTCGTTCGGGACGTGGCACCGTGGATACGAGATATTAAACGGGAAGGGAAGGTTATTGTCCGTTCGAATAAACCGGGCAAATTGTGAAATATTCTTCACGGGGAGTCTCATATATATATATATATATATACGACGTCTGCTAGCTTGACTAAAAGCGATTTTGATCTCGAAAATTTCGAGCATTTTTTCCAAAGTTGCAAGAAATGTCAAACTTGTCGTCACGACTTGCGATTGTACGTGCAACCTTGACACGCAAATACGACGTGTCAATTTTAAAAGAATTCTATTTTATCTCGAACCGCTTTCTCTTGCCCTACCCTTTTTTCACCCATTTGCCCATAAATCGTATCACGTACGCGTTTTGTAAAAATATTCAACACAATGATATAAATAAAATTTTAAAAAGGTCAAATATCCGCTTTGTTACTCGTTCGATCCGTCATGCATGAAGGTTTTCTTCGCGACAATACTATATAATTTAATTTACATTAATTTTTTTCGAACAAGCTGTATGTTTTAATTTATTTTTGTCGCAGGAATACCAGCGACGTTGACCTACATATCGCTCGACACGAATCGAGGAGGTACCCCAAAGCTCACTCCTTATCCGAATTGGGCGCAGAATAAAGCTGGAGCTTGCGGTAGCGCGATCACCACCGCTTACAGGTATCCACATTGCGAATCGTTAATTATTTCCCGACCGTCGATTCAAGTAAAATATTGGCTTGTTCCGAAAGTAATTTCGTTTTTTCGCACGAATGTAATCGTGTAATCAATACGCGATTAAATAAAATATATGCTGTTTAAAAAGTACTTTCCGAACAACTCAATAATTATCAATCGTTACATCGTTCGTTCCTTTGTTTGTAAGAACACGAGATCGAAAGGAAAGGAGAGAAAATAGGATCTTATATATATATAAGATTATATATAAGATATATATATATATAATATAAGATTATATATTCTTATAGAACAGTTGGTTCTCGCTTGAATAATGCATTTACCTATATACCTATCGCTAACGAATCTGTGGGAAGATTCTCTCGCTTCTCCTCTCCCCTCCTTTGCAATACAAAAGATTTCATCGTGAATTAGAATTTCGTTATCTATCATTATCGAATAGGTATCAAATATTAATGAGACAAGATCTGGATCTCGTTAGACAAAGAGAAGGGAACAATAATCGTATTAATAATAAATGGAAACCGCGTTCCTCGTCAACGATGTCTACTACTATTGTTCCTGTTATTCCAGAATACACGCAGATACTTGCGATAGATTGTGGGTACTGGATACAGGTACGATAGGTATCGGAAACACAACGATACAAGCATGCCCTTACACTCTCAACATCTTCGACTTGACCAGCGATAAACTTTTGAGACAGTACAGGTTGAGGGCCGAGGACATCAATATGGTACGTATTATTATGATCGTAACCAGTGATGGGGAAAATTTAATTGTTTCGTTATGGCGGTCGAAGCCAATGCCACTGAACAGGACGAAAAGCATGCGCATTGCGACGCGTAATCGCACTCGCGTCTTTCAACGCCATCTGGTATTCTCTTGTATGTTTACACTTTTTTAAGCGTTGCAACTGTTTCGTCGTACATTATAGAGAAACGAAAATAAATATATTTTACGCGTATTTACATTTATTTGAATAACTGCGTAAGAGGAATAAAAAGGTAAAATTTCGAGATTGATAACGCGTAATTAATATCGATAAAAATTATTACATAGTATCTCAATAGCAGTTAGTAACAGCTAATTTTTTTTTTTTATTTTAAAGTTAAGGCTCTACTCTTTATAACGATATAAGAAAGAACTTCGTTAAAACTCCTATTTAAAATTAAGACTAAAAATAAAAAATGTGATAACTTCAAAAATACACGGGTCGTTATGAAAAAAAAAAAACGAAATTACTTTCCGAACGACTCAATATTAATCTTTATTCGAAATTTTCAACTAATTATTGATTCGAGAATTTTCGAAAAACTATGAACTATGCCGCGTGGAAAACAAAAACAAACAAATAAAATTATCGACTCGATAAATTATTAATCTTCATTCGAAATTTTCAACTAATTATCGTAACTTTAAAAAAGAAAATATATGAATTCTCCCGTTTAATCGACGTTCTTTTTAATCGATTTATCGAACAGAATACGTTCATCGCCAACATTGCCGTCGATTTGGGGAAAGGTGGTTGCAACGACGCGTTCGCCTATATGTCCGACGAACTCGGATACGGATTGATCGTTTACTCGTGGGAGCAGAACAGATCTTGGCGAATAAGCCACAGTTACTTCATGCCCGACCCGTTGGCCGGCGACTACAATATCGGCGGCCTGAATTTCCAATGGGGGGAGGAAGGGATTTTCGGTATGAGCCTGTCGCCCATCTCCGTCAACGGATACAGAACGTTGTTCTTCCATCCCCTCAGCAGCAGAAGAGAATTCGCTGTTTCGACGAGAATTTTAAGGGACGAGAACTTGTCGCAGAATAGTTATCACGAGTTCCAGGTTGTTATACGATTCCATTTAAAAATTTTTCGTTTCTCGGTCTCGAGAATCGTTCTTCGAGAATTTTTTTTTTTTTTTCTTTTTTTTCTTTTCGGTTAGATTCTTCCCGAGAGAGGAGAGCTCGGCCACTGCACTGCCTCCGTTATGGATGAAAACGGCCTCCAATTTTTCAATCTGATCGACCAGAATGCGGTCGGCTGCTGGAACTCCTTGTTACCGTACTCGCCCGAGAATCAAGCGGTCGTTGCCAGACACGACGAAGCTATGATATTCCCGTCCGACGTTAAGGTAAAAATTTTTATTTTTTCTCCTTCTTCTCCTTTCATCCTTGTATTTTTCCATTATTAGTCTTTCAAACGAGAATGTAGCAGGAAATAATACAAAAAAATCATTCGTTGAAGTTTTTTTCCGTTTTTACTTTCAACAGATTTTTTTTTCTTCTTCTTTCATTTTTTTGTTTCTAAATTGTTTGTTAAAATTGTTATTTCCTGCATTTTTAATTCATGCATTTCAACTTTTACTTTAAAAAAAATTCTCAAAATTTGCTTTCGCAATTTCCCACTCTTCTCGAGAAATAAATTTTTTATTTTTTTTTTTCCAGATAAATCGTGGTCTATTGTGGATCATATCGGACAGAATGCCAGTTTTCTTGTTGTCAACGTTGAATTACACCGACGTGAACTTTAGAATATTGACGATGCCGGTTCGAGACGCGATCGCGGGAACAATTTGCGAGAACTCGGCCTGGGGCTTCGTTGGCAATTCCCTTTGGTGGGAGAATAATTGAAAATCGCGGAGAGGGGACGTAGAACGTCTCGTTTAGAAAATCGCCCTATTATTAATTCTCCATTTACTCCCTTAACTAAAAAAATTGTTATAGCTATTAAAGAATAAAAAATTAAACGAATATTACGACCGTTATGTGTCCTTTAAACAACTCAAGAATTTCGTAATCAGCGACACCGACTAATTTTCAAATTTATAATAAAATAAATTACAATAAATATTTACATGTTTTTCTATATTTATTTTACGATCGTTCATCACAGGAAAAGTTCGACTTTGCCTCCACGATAAATGAAAGAAAGTAGGTTTGAAATTCGTTCGCTTTTTCTTGAAATTATTATTAACATTATTTAATATTATTAATTATACATATATTATTATTATTATTATATAATATTATATTATATAATATTATTAATTAATATTATTAATTATATATAATTATATTTTTATTACATATATATATATATATATATATATATATATTCAATCTTTATCTTTAATTTGTCGTAGAAACTCTATGCAAATTAAAAGAAATAATTTCGAAGAAGTAATGGATAGATCTAATTACTGTTCCTGCGTCACCTCGATTAAAAGATATTATTAGGGATGCAAGCGACAATATAAGAAAAGATACATCTATTAATCCTCTATTGTATTCCATTTTTCGCAATATAAATTTAAATTTCAAAGATATTCCCGCAAAATTCATCCGTCAATGTTTTAAAAATAAATAAGAATGCTGTTATTATTTATTTCGTGATCACGCTTGTTTTTAGGTATATATTTTTTTCATAATAAAAAATTCACACAATAGAGAGTTAATCCTCGTAATTCTATATAAAATATAAAATTTGTTTTAAAATTAAATTAACAAAAGTTTATTTATATTCCTTCGTCCACGCGTTGTGTTAAATTATTTTTCTAACGGCTGGAATGAAATAAGATCGTATACATACCGTGACCGACTTCTCTCGCTTTGATGGATGTGTCGATCGAACGTGTCGTAATTGCAGCGATTAAACTTCTTTAACGAGCGTTTCTAATCACCGTGTAAAAACGACTCTCGCTTACGCGAGTCAGTTCGAAAGAGAATCGTGAATTATAGTATGAACGATTTTAAATACAAGTAACCCGTTTTTGATTTAACGAATTGATATTTTCAGAATTTCGGTTTTTCAGAATTTTTAATTTACGATTATTCTGCGCGATGACTAAGAATTTGTCAATTGTGAATTTCTTGTAGAGAAATAAAACGTTTCTCCATTTATTTGGATTCTTGGAAAATTAAAGGCGGACATGTACGTACGGAATGCTGCTCTCGAGAAAAATTTCCTTTTTTGAAAAATTGAAAAATTTTTCGAGAATTTAGTCGTTATTTAAGGTCAACTACTCGATCGAATAAAAAGGAAAAAGGAAAAATTATACGCGCAATGATTTATGGGCAATGATTCTTTTGCGAGAAGTCAAAAGAATGATCGAATTGAAAAATTTTGACGAATTTTCTTATTTAAAATCGAAACTCGACCAAATAAAAAGAAAAAAGGAAAAATTACATGCGTTGGAAACGATTCTTTTGCGAAGCAAAAAAACAGTGATCGAATTAGAAATTTTGACGAATTTTCTTATTTAAAATTGAACTATAAAAAAAAAATATAAAAAAAAAAAAATATAAATAAAAAAAAAAAGAAAGGAAAAATTCTTTTGCGAGGCATGAAAACAGTGATGGAATTAGAAATTTTTACAAATTTTCTTATTTAAAATCGAAACTTGACTAAATAAAAAGAAAAAAGGAAAAATTATGTGCGTTGGTAACGATTCTTTTGCGAGGCGTGAAACAAATGATCGAATTGAAAAATATTGACGAATTTCCTTATTTAAGATCTAAACTCGACCAAATAAAAAAAAAAAAAAAAAAGAAAAAAGGAAAAATTACACGCGCGTTGGCAATGATTCTTTTGCGAGGCGTGAAAACAGTGATCGAATTGGCGTGGAATCGGGCGGCCTTACTCGGAGCCAGATGGCCCGAGTTGGCCCATTAGTTTCGCCCTTGTTTCCGATAATTTGAAGGCGACCGGCTATTCCACGCTCTGATATACGATCGGATATCGCTCTCTCCCTCCTCTCGAAATTATCCGTTTCACGCCCCCGCTTGTAAAATATGGCCACGCGTCTTCCTTCCCAAACAAAAAAAAAAAAAGAAATTCACCCTACAACTATCCCCTCCCCTCTCTAATTTTTCTTCCTTCATTTTCATTCATTCGCCGCTCGAATAATCGCCATATCCATTTTTGTCCGCCAATTTTAAATAATATCGATTCACACTTTAAGATTGTTGTAACTCGTATTAACTCGTGTTGTTAAAATAAAGAATACTCTCGAAGAGATCCTGTCCAATCTAAATTTTCCTTCGTTATTCGCGTACACCTTGATTTTCCAAATAACAAATAATAGTAAAAAAGAAAAATTAAGAAGAAATTGTAATCGATATATCGATATATATATCGATATATTCGATGAAAATCGGCTCGCTTGTAGGGAAAAGAAAAGTTACTCGAAAAATTAGGACCCCTGCGGGATTAAGAAAAAAGATTCACGGTTCTGGATGCTAATTTGGAAGATCGATAGATCGCAGATCGCGATACTTGGCGCCTTTAACTTTGGCGATTAGGGGGAGAGCGGAGATACATCGTAGATCGGCGGCCACGATAACGAGCGAGCGCTGTTTTCAATTTGGAAAACAGACCTTTCGCCGTTACATATATCGTTGCCCCGATCGTGATAAAGCGGGACCTTAATGAGCCTCCAGAGCTGTCTCGTTAACGTTTGGCCCATGCGCATCCTTCGACCGAGCATATAGATCGAATCTTACGATCATTTTTCGTCCACGTTATTGTCCAATATTGGAAACCAATATATAAGAGTGATTGTATAATTATCTGACGGTTTTATAATAATTAAAAATATTGGTTGAAAGTGTATCGACAAATTCTTCGTAGTTAACTAATCGTAGAAGAATTTTAAAAAAAGGAGGGGGGGGGAAGGTGAAGGTAAAGGTGTAAAAGAAAGGAGGATCCAGGATTTTATCTCGGAGGTTGTTGTAAAAAAAAATTGCTAAAAATCTTGTTGATTACAAGGTAGGTAGCAAATCTTCGGTTACAACGTCGTCACGAGAGATCGGAGAACCCTTTCGTTAAATTTTGTAAAGTTTTTTTATATTGCGTTATATACCAAATTGTTAAACTGTTAAATATTTAAAAGCATGTTTGTTAAATATTTAAAAACTAAAATTACGTTGGATAATCTCGAATGAATAAAGTATACAACGAAATATAAATTTTTATTTTTCTACGCGTTTTGGATCGAAAGATATATCGAGGCGATTTAAATCTCTCTTATGAAAAAGAGGAAATTTTTCGAGATATAAATGGAAATTTTTGTTCGTCGTACTATAAAATGTAATGTCTCGCCCATATCTTTGATACGTTACTGAACCGATTCAACGAGACCGAAATGTGTCTTGGGTCAGAATATAAAATGGCCTAACGCTTCTTAGATTTCGAATCGCGGCTATCCTTTGGTTTGTTTTAAATTAACGTCTAGCCAACCACGCTCGCGGCACGCTTTAACACCTTTTTAAAAGGTGGCTGCTCACCGAGTCTCGGTTCTTTCCACCGGCGCCGGTAATTACGGGTTTCGAAGATGAGCTACGTCGACATCGACGTGATTCTTATTACGAATTACTCGTGGCCACTCTCCTATATGTATCTCGTTTTATTCTTTTTCGACACGGCTCTATGATTTTATTGCATTCCACACGTTTTTAATCTTCTAGCCTTTCACATATAAACGAACCAATTAACGTGTAAAATTTTAATGAGTCAATCTTTACAAATGACTGAATGATTGACATTTCTAAAGTTAATAGTTATATGAAAAATGTGCGAATATTCAAAAATTTTTCAATTTATAATACTGATTTCGATAATATTCTACTTTTTACTTTTTAATTTAATTTTCTAAGTTTTATAAGGAATAATTTTTCCCGAAACATTTTTCTTTTTTTTTTTTGGTAAAAATTCTTTAAAAAATCCATATGTATAATTTTTATTTACTTTAAATTATTAATTCTTATATTATTATATAGATACATGTGAAATATAATTTTGATGGGAATAAATTTATCGCCTCTTATATTTATCCCCATCGATTGTACAAAGGTTTCGTTAGGCCCTCTATGTTTGAAACTAGCAAGCTTAAGAATTGTAGTGAATCTAACTTAATGATGATAACTATCATTTTTGCCGACTGAGATACAGAAAAAATGAAATTTAAATAAGATTTAATTATTTGACATATGATTTTATAATGAAATTTATAAACTATTATTATTGATTTTGATCAAGAATCCATTATAGTGAGAATCAAATAATTAAATCTAAAAATTATAAAAAATCCTAACCTTAATTAATAAAATAAAGAAAAAATAAATATTACTATTTCGTGAACATTATAATTATGAAAAATCTAATACAATCAATCATTTCTGGCAATTAAAATCTCTTCGTATCATATGTCATGACTGAATAACCCAAAAAATAAAAATGCATGCGACTCACCATTAGATGCAAAGAATCTGTACTGCCAATGCTATTGTTTATATTATAATCGAATAAACACTGACTCTAATTTCGCGAAATATATTTATATTTAAATTTAATAGATAAATGCTCTAAAAAATTCAAAATATTATTACGAAATAAACACTGATTCTAATAAAACAACGCACACGATCATAAAATATCAAATTTTATCGCGTCTTCTTGACATCCATATTGGAATCTTTCCCGCCTTCAAAATTAGATCAACTAACAATCTAGAAACAAAGAAAAATAAAAATTTTTAAATAAATATATAATATATATAATATATAATATATATATTATATAATTCTATATAATATATCTAATATATAATATATACATTATATAATTCTATATAATATATAGAATTAATCGATTAAAATAGTAAAACAGTAAAACAATAATCAAACATAAATTCGATTTTTGAAAATTATAATGAGACATATAAAACATCTATAACCATCAAATAAATGAATAAAAAAAAAATTTATTACCAAAAAATTCTCAATTATAATAAGAAACATATAATTAGAATAATAAAGAATAACTATGGAAATAAATACTACGCAATAACTACATCGCACTTCAAGAAAAAATGACATGTCTAAATCTCACGATTATCAATTTTACAATGGCATCTCGCATCGCGAGTTTGATTATTGAATTACAAATTAGAGATATATTCAATAGTTCGAAAAAAATCGAAATATATCAAGTATAACATAAAAGCTAACCGTCAATTTTCTGAAAAAGCTATATAATAAGCAATATTATTTTCATTGTCTCAAGCATAATACGAAAAAAGAAATGAGTATATAAACAACAAAAACGCGTTAGATAAACGCATTTCGAATAAAATCGGAACAATGGCAAAAATCGAATGAAAATCTTCATAATTATCGTGCCTATTGTATATTTAAAAAATAAACCAGTCGTGTATATGAAAAAATATGCAACTTACCGTTCGTAAATAACATCATGGCGACAAATTCTCGGTCTATAACGATAAACCATATCGACACTCGGAAATAAAACACGATTGCTGTTATATTTATATTTCATTTTTGTGAATAAACATATATAAAACACTCACGAACAAAACTACGAAATCTTAGCGAAATTTATACGTAATTTTAAATTATACGCAAAACGGAACACAAGTAATATACGTCGAAACAGTACAACGATGGAAACGAAACTAACTTGTAAACTCTCCCCACCTGGTAATCGTAGCTCGGCGGACAAGGTCGAGCGTCGAAACGAATATATCGATAACGATATAAATAATCGTCTATCGATTCCAAACAAATATTTAAATATCAAATATTTTAATGTTAATAATTTATAATTTATAATTTATAATAAATAATATTTATAATTTATAATTATATTATAATTTAATAAAATTATAAAATTTAAATTTATAATTTATAATATTATAATTTAATAAATTTCATATTTATAATTTATAATATTTTATTAATTAGTATTTTATCAATTTTTTTAATTATTATTGAATTATTATGTCCGTATAATATCCGATAATGGCAATATTTAAACAGAAATTTAATTTCAATTCCAACCATTACTAACGTTGAGATCTTATTCTGACCGGAATCGGTAAAAATGATATTCAAATATTAAGGCTTATGAAACTGCTTGAACTATGTATATAATACAAAAATGCATTGGATAATCGATCTATGTCATATCTAGTCTGTGACTGAAATATCAATTTGTTGATAATTTCTATAGTATATGCCATTACCTATAGCAAAGGTAAAAATATTACGATGTAACGTGTACGAATAGCTGACCACGGACAAGGTATCATCTGTGATTTGACGTTTCTGTCAAAAAATTTTATTCTTATATACTCGTCAACACAGATGCGAGAACAATATTTCGTAAAAAGTTCTATTTAAAAATGTTTATAAAAAGATAACATTAGGCAAAATGAATAAAAATATGAATTCGCCATCTAAACTTACGGAGTTCGCTCCGTTAAGTCCCGAAGAAAGCCAACCTGGTGTGGCTTCTTTATTTTCGAAATTTTTTAATTTCACTAAAGGTAAAATCTTTATTATTTATTGTATTTCATTTTACTTTTTTAAATATAAAATATTATATAAAATCAAAATTATATAATATTATTTAAAATCTAATTTATTATTGTTATTTATTTTATTTTATATTTTATCATCAACGTATAGAAATTAATAATGTAAAATAAATTTATATATAACGTATATAATTATATCATATAATTTTTAGGTTCACAGAATGTTGATGATTCCACAATCTCTTCTACTAATGAAGAACAAAGCTCATCTGATTCTGAATCTTGGAAACAATCAGAAAGTACAGAAAAATCACCTGAAGATGACAATTCAAGTATGATGAACTTTCCATTAGATTCTTGTGAAGGCAGAAGCTTACCAAATGTATTAAAACGTATTAGTAATATTGTAGCCTTAAAAAGTAATGTAAGTTATTTTTCACATGTTATATATATTAAAAAATATAAATTATTTAAAATAATAATGATATTAATTTAATTTAGAATTTACGTTCATACAAAGATTCTCAATTGAGAAGTTATTGGATGCCAGATAGTGTAAGCAAACAATGTTATGAATGTGGTGAACGATTTACAACATTTCGCAGGAGACACCATTGTCGTGTTTGTGGTCAAATATTTTGCTCAAAATGTTGCTCTGATCAGATACCTGGAAAAATTATGGGATGCACTGGTATAAATATAAATAATAAATGAATAATTTCATTAATTACTTTGTAAGTTAAATAATAACAAACTTCTTATAATAGGTGATCTCAGAGTTTGTACATATTGCTGTAAAGTAGTTTTATCTTATTTGCAATCATCGGATATGAGAAGTGATCTATCAGCAGATTTAAAAGCATTACAAGAAGATCTTCAAGTTAAATATGGAAATAATTTACCACCTATTTCTCAAAAAAGTACAAATGAATCAATACAGGATGAAACTTCAATTTGTAGAAAACCAAGTGTAGGATATATGGAAGAAAAATATGCCATTGGACGGTATTAAATTTTTATTTGTTTTATTTTTATAATTAAATGTTATAATTTATTATAATTTAGAGATTAATAAAATATATAATTATTCTATAAATATATTTTTTCAGACCAACAACTAGTTATTTAACATCTCACGAACGTTCTATTGTTTTACAAAACTCAGCATCTTTGAGGATGATTTATGAAGAGCTATTTAGGTCTAGTCAAGCAATTCTTTTACAAACGCACAGGATTAGATTGAAAAGTTATCACAATTGTTTTTTAGCTAATGAATTAGTAAATTGGATGATTGCACAAAATAAGGCAGCTACTCGGTATAAATAAAACAAATTTAAAAAAAATATATAAAAAAAAATATTAAAATATAATATTTTACAGCATACAAGCTACTGCTATAGGACAAGCATTACTGGAAGCAGGTTTTATAGAACCAGTACTTGCTGATAATGAATTTAGTGATACAGCAACTGTATTTAAACCAGTAAAATTATCTAATATGCAAAGTACTGATTTATTAACTGAAACTCAAAATACTTGTGATGCTCAGGAACCTGCATGGGTAAAAACGATTCCACAACATGATTCAACTACTGGTAATATATAAAATATTTCTATAAACTAATTCATAGAAATAAAATACAAAAATGCAAAAATTACAAATATATATGGAAATAAAATTTTAGATTCAGAAAGTGAAACTAAACCTTCAAATTCAATGCAACAAACAGCTGGTCGTTTACCATCTTCTAGTTCAAGCTTTTATTTAGATTTAAATTTAGAAGCATCTACTGTTACATTAAAAAGGCCTACATCAGAAGATTTAACTACAATTTCCGTAGATAGTAGTGATGGTATAATTGAACAAAAAGAAGTCACAGTAAAATCACATAAATGTAATTTTAAAATTGCTGATGATCTTTTAAATGATAATGATACACTACAGGTACAAGAATTTAAAGAAAAAAATGGTTGGCATAAACCAACGAATCTTCGAACTGCGTTTGGAGAACTTCATGCATATGAAAGTTTAATGTAAGTTATTATATATAAATAAATAATATATATGTATATTACATATTATATTATTTATATTCATCAATTATATTCATTTAAATTTATTTAAATATAGATCTGCATTCAAGCAACACGAAGATTCGTTAATTAAACAACTTCTTAATAAAGAAGGTTTATCGCAAAATTGGTCAGAAGTAATACTTCCTATTGCTCATCAAATTATTGACTATGTTAGACCAGATTTAAATCATAATGTCGATGATTTAGATATTCGGCAATACGTGCAAATAAAAAAATGTTCAGGTGGAAATAGAGATGATTGTGAGATTGTATCTGGTGTAGTTTGTACAAAAAATGTTGCACATAGAGGAATGAATGCAATGATAGCTCATCCAAAAATTTTATTGCTTCAATGTGGATTAATGTATCAACGCGTAGAGGGAAAATTATTAAGTTTAGAACCTGTGATGTTACAAGTATGAAAAAAAATTTAATGATGTTCTAATTTTTTCAATACAATAAATATTTTTTTATTTATAGGAAAATGAATATTTAGGGCATACAGTTGCTAGAATCACCGCTCTTGGTCCAGATGTTGTACTGGTACATCGTTCTGTATCAAGATTGGCACAAGATAGACTTAGAGAATGTGGAGTAACACTTGTTTTAAATGTTAAACTTAGCGTGCTTGAAAGAATTGCACGGTGCACAGGTGCTAATATCGTAAATACTATTGATGCACATATAAGCGCTAGATACATGCTAGGTACATGTAAAAAATTTTATTTGCGAAATTTTTCAAACGAAAAAAGTGAGTAATGAAAAATTTAATTTTCTGAATTTTTATTTTAACGAAATAAAACTGATTATTTTTTTTTTCCAGATGGTATCAAAACATTGATGTATTTTGAGGGATGTGCAAATCCACATCTTGGAGCTACGATCTTATTACGAGGCGGTTCTCAAGCAGAATTAAAAAAAGTAAAAAATGTCACTTCAATGATGATATTTGCTACTTATTCTTGGCGACTTGAAAAATCATTTCTTATGGATGAATTTGCAAAACCGCCATCTTCTAAAGATAATCCATTTTTGGATGAAACATCGTTCAAAGATTTCAAAGACTTTCAACAAACCAATAATATATTACATACTAAATCTAACGATGGAAATGATTTATTATTAATTCATAATAAAGACTATTCAGATAGTACAGAAATTTTAAAAATATCAGAAGTTCAAGAAGATTCTAAAAATCTATTAAATTATTCCGAATGTATAGAAATAGAACTTTCAGAAAATGGAAGTTCATCAATAAAAGACATAGCTTTATATCATAATGAAAATATGTTAACTTCAGATTCTGTTAAACAAATATCGTCAATATTATCCGAAGATGCCGATCCTTATGATACTTTAAAATTATTTAAATCTAAAACAAAATCTTCTGTAGTTGATGAAAAAGGTGCAGGAGATTATATAATAAATAAATCAAATAATGATAATTTAAATAATAGTTCTGATCTTGACATAGAGGACAAAGAAGATCCAAATAGTACTATGGAATTATTTGGTAGTAAGATTAATAGAAAAGTCAATCAAAATATCAAAGAAGAAGTTGAAAAATCAAAAATAAAAGATAAAATCATTTCAGAAGAAAAACGTATATATGGCGAATCTATTAGTGATCATAGTGATCCTTTACATCAATATTTAAATGAAAATGAAGAAGATGTTTTTAGTCAAACTAGTCCAAATGGTCAACATTTAAGCGTTGCTGATTTACCATTATTAAATAAATTTAAGAAAGCATTAGAAGGTACTATATTAAGTATTTCACCTTATTTAAAATTTTCTATACCTTATTTAGAAACTGAAACAGGAAGGAATTGCATATTACGAAGCTTTTTTCCAAGAGAAATCTTTTATTCCATACAGTTCGTAGATAAAATAAAAGAGATTAAAACGAATAATGTATCTGTAGAACAATCTGTAACTGAAAATCCACTAATGAAATTAAAATTAAAACCGCAACATCCATTTGTTCAAGCAAAATTAACTACAGACGTAGATAGTCGAGAAGTACAAGCTTTATTAGCCAATTTTAGAGCATGCGGTAGTCGATTATATCCAACCAATAATGTTTTATCAGATAAACAAATTTTAATGCAATCAGAGGTAAATGAACAATCTCCAATGTGGCCTGATTGCTTAGATCCTACTAGTCACCAACGTTTATCTGTGTTATTTTGTAGTTTTTCGCATACTGGTAATAATGATACACCAGCATTTTGTGTAAATCCTTGGGTAGTTAATATGGACTTATACGGAAGAAATGATATCGCACTTGGACGTTTCTTAGAACGTTATTGTTTAACATCTGAATATAAATGTCCTGCTCAAGCATGTCGAGCACAGATTGCTCATCATGTTCGGCGATTCGCACATGACGGTGGATGCATACATATTAGTTTAAGCGAAATGAACTCTGAACCGTTTTCTCAAGAAAATACGAATCAAATTTTAATGTGGAGCAAATGTATGAAATGTAAAAGTGTTTCACCTGTGGTACCAATGTCTGATGATACTTGGTCTTTGTCTTTTGCAAAGTACTTGGAATTACGTTTTCATGGAAATGCATATACTAGACGTGGTACAGATACTTGTCAACACTCGCTTCATCATGATCATTATCAGTATTTCACAAAAAAAAATATGCTGGCTGTATTTAAGTATACGAAAATATCGCAATGGGAAATTTCACTACCACCTCCTTTAATAAATATCATGTATGATCCAAAGCAACATGCAGATGTGATAGAAGAAATGAAAAGTTTAGCATTAAAAGGAGATGAAGTGTTCTCCTGTATACGAGAAAAATTAACAACTTTACAAACAGATATGGATATTTTAAATGCTGCTAAACAGCAATTAACAAAAGATCAACAATATTTCAAAAACAAGATAGAAGAAATACAATTAAAATTGACGTCTCCCACTTTAGAAAATAAAAAACTTGAAGGAAAAGTATCTGAAAAACAAGTTCAAGCTCTGATGTTTAGAATTGAAGATGGAATAGTAATTCTTAAACGATTAATATCAGAAGTTGTATACACTTGGAATGCAAAAATTTTAGAAATGTCTGTTAAAAAGAAAGATGAAAGACCAAGGCGATTTACCGAACGATCATTAACGACTGGAAGTAATAGCATTATCGATACAGATGGATATATAACAGAAGATACTGCATCAGAATCACAATTAGAAGATTTAAGTCCTATGTCAGCAGATTATAATGCTATAGATGCCATTGCTGCTGTACAAAATGATTTACAAGGGACAGAAGGCATAGAAAATTCAGACAATGAAATTTTAGAAAGTAATCCCGAAGATATTGTTGTTGTCCAAGGTTCTCCAAAAATGCATCAGAGATCACATTCTGATGTTTTACCTATCACTTTTGATGATATGCCAGATAAGAAGAAAAAGAAAAAAACTATTTTGTCACAATTATTGCCTTCTGTTCCTGTTACCCAACCAATACCAAATCCTTTAGGAATTTTGGAACATCATTTACTTCCTCTTGGGTTTGTTAATTATATTAAAACTTTTCTGTGTATGTGATATATTAGAGATATTTATATACAATTAATTAATATACTAAAATATTTTTTGTTTTACAGATCAGTTGTACCTATAGTAGTATATGAAACAGAGCCATCATCTATAATTGCATATGCATTAGATTCGCATGATTATAAACATGCACTTCATGAATTAACGCGTACCATAAAAGGTCCGGATTTAAATCCCAGTCCTTTAAACAAACGTAAATTTCCTGAAAATAAAGAAAATTTTCCTGATGTCACACAATCTGGAGAATTTAAGCGACCGTCCGTTTTATCATTTTTCCGAGGAAATAGTCCAAATCCTACGAGTCCTTTAGATTCCGATAAAAGCATTTCAAATATAGATTCTTGTATACAAAATCCATCAATGACTACAGAAATAGATGAAGATAAGAAAATAACAAAGCAGCAGAATTACATTGAAGTTCAATTTAATGATGTAACGACAAATTTCTATTGCAGAATATATTTTGCTGCGCAATTTGCTGCTTTTAGAGAAAATGTTTTACCATGTGGAGAAGATGGTTTTACAAGAAGTTTAAGTCGGAGTGTACAATGGGCTGCAAGAGGTGGTAAAAGTGGAAGTACTTTCTGTAAAACTCGAGGTACCAAATTGTATGAATATATATTTACATATATGTAATGAATTATGTATACAAAATGAAATTTCTAATGTATTATTTATATCATTTGTCAACACATTTTTTTTGTTGCAGATGACAGGTTTATTATAAAAGAGATGTCTAGATTAGAAATGCAAATATTTCTTGAATTTGCACCGAATTATTTCTCTTATATGGAAAAATGTCAACAAACTAAGCAACCAACATTGTTGGGAAAGATAGTCGGTGTTTATCGAGTATCTTTCAAAAATAATACAACAAATGCAGCACTTCGAACTAGCGTATTAGTAATGGAAAATTTATTTTACAAGAGAGCAATAACGGATAAATTTGATTTAAAGGGATCGGTAAGAAATCGACTTGTAAATCCCGATGATATGTGTCACGAAGGAGAACTTGTATTACTTGATGAAAATTTGTTAAATAGTAAGTTATATTATATATAATTATTAATAATTTTTAATTTTAATTTTTATATAAAAATTTCTGAATTAAATATAAGATATATATTTTTAGTGAGTTGCGATTCACCGCTCTATATTAGATCACATTCCAAAGCAGTTTTAAATAAAGCCATTGAACAAGATACTAAATTCCTGGCTGATAATTCTGTAATGGATTATTCATTATTAGTTGGTTTAGAACCAAACTCGGATGAACTCGTTTTAGGTATAATAGGTAAGTTTAGAAAATTATATTTTTAGATATGATATTTTTATATATATTATATAATTATAGATTATATAAGGACGTTTACTTGGGATAAAAAATTAGAAACAATGGTGAAGAAATCAGGTATATTAGGTGGCCAGGGAAAATTGCCAACAATAATATCACCTGAAGAATATCGAGCTCGTTTTATAGCTGCTATGCACCGATATTTCTTACCAGTACCAGACAGATGGTCTGGTTTAGGAAGAGGCGTAGAAACATAAAAAAATATAACTTCTAAATAGTGAGATTTTCAATTTTTTTACAAATACTATGTACTAAATATATTGTATATATATATATATATATATCACTCATTTCTATAACTACTGATATAAATAATGTAACAAGCAGTGTTGCATATAGAGATACGAAATTGTACATTAATATTTTATGAAATTATTACTAATTGACATTATGATATTTTGTAATGTGATAAAAATGTCATTTTTATTATAACGGAAAGTCTCATTGCATAGATTTAAAGTCGTAATTTATGTAGCAATGCAAACATTCAAATCACATCGCTTGTATTTACATTCATTATTGATCATTTTATTACATGTATATATGTTAATACCGAAATTTACAAGCGAATTGTTTCTTTTCAAGTCTGAAGTACAAAGGTATGCACGCGCATGAATAAGAATTACATAAAAATTACATAAAAAGTCTATGAAAGCACCATTATTAATGTTTTATTTAAATCATTTTTTTCAAAATTATGTACATAAACATTATTTATTATTATTGATAGTCAAATATAAACAATAATAATAATAATAATAATAATAATAATAGCTTTAACATAATAGTATTTTCATAATTTGTTTAGATCAGTGTTCTAAAATTTCTATATAATTAATATGAATAACATTTTTCTAAAAATATCATGTCACGCCAGTACAAATTTTAATACATCATACATATTTCATGATCAGGTCACAAAAACAAAATATAACATATAAACTATAATATATCACGGGACACTGATCTATACGTTACAAACACAAAAAAGACATTAAAGCGTATACCTTACAGAAAAACGTTTCATCATACTCAATTTTCATATAACATCATTTCTATCGTATTTACACAAATGAATGCACAGTGATGAAGCTGCAGCGAAACTCGAAAACTTGAACTATTCCATCTCTGAAAATTTGATTATACTGATCATGTCTCTTTTCTTTCGAGATTAATTTTATTATTTATTAATTGCAATGAAATCTGCAACTTTCTAATATATTTTAAGTTTCTATATTATTTATTCAAATAATAAAATGTCTTTCATTTGTTTGAAACTAAATATGAATCGATATAAGACGTGTCATGAAAATAAATAGATTGTTTTGTGTGAAAGATCGTCGAATCGAAAATGAAAATAAGCTTCAGGTGTCACATCATCGATTATCGATGTATGTATAAGAATGAATGGAAAACAGTTTTATTATATACTGGTTAGGTAAATTACAATAAGCTGTTGTATAAGAATTTCTGCGAATAATACGAAATCTATGATTAAATCATTTACATGTGAAGAAGAGTACGAAATCTCTATTTGTTTTCCTATGTGTAAATTGAATTGACGATGAAACAGCTCAGCTAATATGGCTCCACTGCTTTTTTTCTCGTAGAAAAAAAATGACCTACACTGGATACTATCTGAGCAAGTGATTTCTCCGTATGAATGATTTCTAAAAAATGTATAGTATAGTTCTTCAAATCACTTTACATAAATACTTAGTGGACATTACATAATCAGTAAATTTCTTTTTACAATTTTTTACATAATAATTCATCGTAATTTCGCATTCATTATAATAGCCTCGTATTTTTTATCCATTACTCGTTTCGCGTTGAGCATGAACAATTTTTTTTTTTTTTTTTGCCTTTTATTAGACTTATATCTTTATTATTATTATTATTACAAAACAGTGCCGACAAAATCAGATTTTTATACAAAATCACTGGATCAAGTCATCATCAAGATTGTCATCAAAAAATAACAGATGACAAGAAATACGAGTAAGATAATATTTTTCAACTCGTAGTTAACTAAAATCAAATTACATTGATTATGTCCCTCAATTGTGGAAAAAAAAAAAAAAAAAAAAAAAAAAAAAAAAAAAAAAAAAAAAAATTAAAATTCGTCGCTAAATGCTATCCAGTGTCGGCAATTTTTTGTACTATGGTGTGGAAGTGATATTCGATTTCTCATTGACTTCAGCGGTCCCATGAACCGCAAATGTTTCCTATCTAACCGCGAGTTCTGTAGATCGAGAAACAACAAGGAAGATACCCGGGACGGTGGAGGAGGCTTCTCGCTACTCATTTACAACAAGCGGCATTTCTGGACGCATACTAATTTCATAAACGCTAAGGAGAGTATCGCTGTCTTTCATAACCATAGGAACTACCGTCCCAGAAGTACAGTTTTTAAAAAGGAGAGAGAGAAAAAAGAAATAATCTCTTTGCAAACTTCCTCTTTCTTGTGTTCTTTTCTCTTTTTTTTTTTTTTTTTTTTTTTTTCTTTTTTTTTTAATGTGTATCACTCAGAATAATCCAATGGAAGAAGACAAGAGCTTTTTTTTTTTTTTTTTTTCTTGCGAGATGTTTCAACAGGCTCGATCGTCTTGCGTTTTCAATATACAACATATATCAAAGAATAACAAGAATAAACAACAGAGGAATCGTATCGTACCCTATTCTAGAAATTCCATATATACCGTATTATAGTCGATGAAAGATGAGGATCCCTTTTCTATGGAGAGATCTCGTTTCTTCTAGGTGCACGTCTAAATAATTATTTGAATTTTCCTCCGTGCACACAATTTTTCAGAAAATCTTGCGTCCTTTTTCTAGGGATAAGGAGATACGAGCGTGTGAATCTCGGCTAATAATCGCTCTTGTGGTTACACAGCGTATAATCCTGGGGAGCCAGTCGATCTTTTATAAACCATGCTTCCTGTTTTAAACACCGTTTACATGCACATCGTGCGACCTCGGGATCTTACACACGGGCCGCCGAATCACGAGTTTCTTTTATCTCTGCGGTTCGCCTAGGCCCAATTGTTGACTCTGTGTTTGCTGTTGCGCATTCCCGGTTACACTACACCGTCCTCCATGGTGTTGCGGCGCCATCCCAATCTGCATCGAATTCTGATGCAATCCATTTTGACTTGGCGACATTCCTAATAAAATATGATAAAAATGAATAATGATAAAAATGAATTTATCCTTTAATTTACATATGCATGCATAAATGAGACATAAAACAAGAGTGTAATTATAAAATAACAAAGATTTGCGACATAAGAATGTATCTTTACATTCTTGTGAATTCATTAATGTATACATTGCTGATAGAAATAATTCTCGTTAGTGGGAAAACATAATAATGAAGAAAATGAATCGTTTAAATTTAGAGAGAAAAAGATTTAAGAAAAAAATTATATGAAAATATTTTTTTAATAATAAATATTTATTAAAATATATGTTAAATGAAATTTACCCGAAGGAGTTTTGTCGCCCGCAGACATTTTGGAAAACGCTAAAAGTGCATCAGGGAAATTTGGTGGTGTAGCCGGTGTATTACATGGAGTTATCTATAAAAGAAATATATTTTTATAACAATTGCAATCTTCGGTAATACTCTAATCGATTTAATTGTCTTAAAATATCTATATTTGTTTATATTTCTGGATATTGCGTGTATAATTATTTAGGTCGAGACTAGGACGCATGTCTATATAGTCGTAAACATAGATTCTTCGTTTGAAGATCGATACTTACATCAACCTCCTTTTCATGTTTGACTTTAAAACCTATGAGAATACGGGTTTAACACATAGATTAAGAATAGTATTTTGTATGCTTACATTTCATTACGTAAGAGTTAAATATCAATTAACTGTTATAAAATAATAAACTACTATAAAAAAACACCTACATGATTATTACTTTTTAATGTTGTCAATGTTTTATTCATTTCTATTAATATTTTATTCATTTGATATGTAAATATTTTTATGTAAATATTTTTTTCATACTGTGTACATTTGTGTACATTTATGTTGTTTTGAAAAAATTTATACTTATAAAAAGATTATATTTATTTAAGGAAATTTTAATATTTGATCATTTAAATTCATTAAGAAAAGAAAATATTTTTAATTACAAATTTTCTTAACGATTGTTATCAATAGTTTTAAACTTTTATATATTTATTATGAAAATTTTCTAACTTCAATTATATAATATTCTTCTATTAATTATGAATATTTCTAACTTCAATTATATAATATTCTTATAATCAATATATACATATAAAAGTATTTAATTCCTTTGCTAATATTAATTATCTTAAACAAATTCTATGATGGATCATTATAATAATATATGTTTATGAAGTATTACAGCATTTCGTATTTCATTCATTTGACTAGGCAATTATGTATTTTCCGATGGATAGAAAATTATCAGAGGAAAGAGTTACGCTCGTTTCCTGCTTGTGTCTCGGAAATACGGAACAAGACATTGGTTTGTCTATAAAGCTAAAAATATCCAACGAATGTTTTACGTAAGCCGCAATGAAGCGACACACATCTATGGTAGGCGGGTGAAAAGAGAACAACAAAAGTAGCTTTCTGTGAGTAAGAACTACTCGTCAGTTGTTAAGGTCATTGAACCTTTGGCTCCTGAATGTGATGTCAGCGTACCAGGTGGACAGAAAGCAACAATATAAGATGCACATGTGTTCTTGTGTTCTTCGATGCACTGTCGATTAGCTATATATAAATAAATAAGAAAGTGCAAATCAAAATTTGTTATAATTTTTCAATTTAATTATAAATTATAAATTTTTTTTAAAAAGTTAAACATATATGCAAATAAAAATAATTATGGATATATAAAATTATTGTATTATATTTTGTTATTGTATTATAAATTTTGTTAATTACAATAAATATTTGAAAATATTATTGATAATATCGTAAAACAAATTAAATTCAAACTTACAATTTAATTCAAATTTATTAACCATTTGAAAATATGGAAAACGCATAGATATAAATTACTAATCTAAATGACATAACTAATGATAAGAAAAGTAAATCCTAAAATCTTATCTCTAAAATGTAAAATGATGAAACGTTTAACACATGTCCATGTATTTATGTATGTAAAGAAATAAATAAAATTTAATACAATTAATCGACATTTTGTTACTACTCGAGTCAAATATATACATATTTATAATTATGAAATTTATTTCGATTCTTATTTAGTATTTTATTTAATATAGATATAAGTATAATAAAATAATCAGAAATATTATCAATTAATTACTTGAACGAGTACAATTGTTCATGATGCAATGATGCAATGTTTACACGACACTGACTGCAGTGGTCGCATAATGGCTTCCCGAAGCGGTATACTTCGACAACATATGTATATACATTAGAAAAGAAAGTAAAGTAAAAATGGTCAGAGAAATCTAGGATTTTGCCCTCAGATTTGAACGTTGTTCATCCAATGTTGAGCCAAGATTTGGCACACAGTTTATCGGAATGCCTCCGACCGAGAATAGTAACACACCTAGCAACTGTCTGCTGACAGTGGTTCTCTGCCTTTCATATCGTTTTGAAATTTATTAGTGAAGTTCACAGTGAAAAGAAGAACGCTCTCGAGTTACAACTCGATGTCTCGTATAAGAAACGAGTAGTACGCCGAGTATCGATAAGCTATAGTTAACACAAATATATAAATACGATTTCTCGATAATATCGATAAAATATAAAATATACAGTAAAAAATAACTGACACAAAATACAATAAGAAAAATTGACAAAATTTGGATTATATTTTATTTATTTTATTTTGATATAGATAAAGAATATTTTAATATTTAATTAGTATTTTTTTATTGTCAATTATAGAGAATTCTTTTTAATGTTAGAATAAAATTTATCGAAAACAGAAATATAGTAATATGATGTGATTCATGAATATTCTATATCAATCTATTATTTTTTTTATTTTATTTTGTACTAATTATATTCTTTTATAAATACTTTTATTTATACATTAAATATGTGTAAATGTATTATTATTGTATGTAAATTATTTAAATAAATATTTATATCACCGTTTTCTCTACTAATTGGTATGATACTACCAAAGTATGATACTACATTTGAAATATATTCATTGAATCCACTAAATATGTAAAAGATCTTAAAAAATTTCTATCTAATATTTAAAATCAAAATAAATTATTTTTGTTTTAAAATAAAAATTAAAATATTTTTTAAAATAACATATAAGAATTATAAATAAATTTAGAAAAAAAAAGTACTTTTTAATTGAAACTTTTATCAGAAAAAAAAGTTATTTCACTTAATATTTTCTTCTGTTTCATAATCTATGTTTGTATATTTGCAGAGAACTTATAGACTTCAAAACATTATTAGAAACCTCTTGTTTAGATAAGCTTTCAACATTTTATCGATTATTATTGAAGAAAAACAAACTAATAATAAAAATGAATGAGGAAAATGAAAGAAATATAACTTTTGTATCCCATGTCAGAACATAACCTCAACACGATTTCGTTTCAAAAATTAAGATTCGGTAAATTTTTGATTTAAATTATTGTTAGATAACTTCTATAGTGAATCATAAGAAAAATGAAATTTTAATCTCAGAAGAAACAGAAAAGTTAACAAGGAAGAGCTCATTCTGCTGAATCAACGTGTTCATGCCACATAATTTTATGAGTTTTTTAATTAAGTCAAATACTTGGTTGCCATGCTGCAAATGACAGCAACAGACTGTGAAATTAATACGATTCCTCATTTACTATTGAATTGACTTTCATAATTAAGTTAAATAATAAATATAAAATATGGAAATATGTAAATATAAATAGAAATATAAAATAGATAAATTTATTTTTATCTTGACATAAACTATACAATTGTACTAATAATCTTTGTAAAAAATCATTAATTTCGATTGTTCTAGTATATAGTAATTCTAGTGTCAGCGCCAAACTGCAATTTCTAATCTTTGTAAACGATCGCGAGAAGAATTCTTTGCGCATGAGAATATGCCAGAAAACATGAAAATAGACCGCCAAACATTGTTATTATTTTCATACAATTATACAAGTCATATGAATCGTGCCAATGAATATTATCAAATATAATGCGTTTGTCTTGATGATTCATGTCGCTTGTAACCAAGCAACCACTGCGAATTTGCAAAGAATGAAATCCTGTAAAGGTTATTTTCGTACGTGTAAATCTACAGTATAGATATTCCTTTTGCTTATTCGACTATGCATTTGTATAGAATACGAGCGTAATGATGACGTTGTATTTCCTGGAAATACACTTGACACTGATTTCATTAAATAGAATATTTTCCTAGTTTAAATTAATTGTATTTTTATCGATCAAGAAAATTATAATTATGTAATGATTAGTTTTAATCAGAATATTTAAAAATTGCTATTTTTTAATCAACATATTTTACAAATTTTAAAATCTAATATTTTAAAATTTTAAAATTTAAAATATCTTTTAAAAATTTTATTAAACATATTTTTTTAAAGAACTCATTTTCAATAACTTCTTTCTCATTTTTAATGTAATTATTATTTTTTATTTTTGAATTTTAATAATTTTTCATTTGCAAAATATTAGAACATTACCAAGAAATTTTATGCGTAAGCGTATTTTTTGCGTAACAGTTTCCAGTTGAGAAAAAAAAATTAACATATGTGAATATCAACTATATGATAAACAAATGTATTAATTAATATAATGCGGTATGAAGATTAAAATAATAAAAAATTAGTAAAATTAATCAATTCATTACGACATGTGTAATGACGATATATATTACGATATATTACGATATAATTAAAAATAATTTGCGAGATATAAAATGCTGAATATTCAACAAAAAATAATTTCCTTATATTGAAAGAAATAGAGATACATTGCTTGCGTTATAAATTAATTGAAAACAATTCATAATATATGGAATAGAATACAAATTATTTATGAAGTCATGCATAAATATACATAAATATACGATAAATAAATATTTCTGAAAATATTGATATATGCTTGATATCTTACGAATCTTCTTTTTATAATCATAGTATGTAAAAGTAATGTAAAATGTAATATTTTATATATTTATTTTTTTTTGTATTCTCTTTCATGTTTTTATATTTCGAAAAAAAGATAATCTATTCGACTTAGATCGTGAAATAAAAGCATTTAAAATTTATTAAATGATCTCATCTCATATGTGATATATGCGTTCGCATTGTAAAATACGTATGATTTTATATAAGAAGTTAGAGGCATACATCATAATGATGATTTTCCATTTTCTTGATCGGATTGATAAATGAAAATATTTTATCTATGCATTTTATCTATGATGTCATATATGTCTCGCATTTATATTTACATAACCGAAGAACGATAATATTTTATTTATTATTATTCTACGTTAAAACTTTTTAAGTCTGTGAAAAATTTTTCAAAACATATAAAATGATCAATTGCAAAATTTAATTATTATTTCTTTCAGGAATAATAATTAATTCATGAGAATTAAAAATTATTTTACGTTAGAATACATTATCATCGTAAAATTAATTAAAATAAAAAAATTCAGATAATAAAATATATATAATTAGTCAAAAATAATGATTATTAATATAAATTTAAATATCAACTAAAAATAGAAGTGAAATTGATGGAAATAACATTTATCAAACAACAACGATAATGAACAATTTGATACTCAATGACAGACGGAATGAAATTTAATGGCTATTGATTTCTCATTTCATTTCCAACCGTTTGATTTGCATACGATGTAGTATAAATAATTCAAAATAATAAATATCTAATTATAACAACATTATAATATTTTTTTTAAACTTTATTCAAAAAAAAAAATGAATTGAAAATTTCAAGAATTGAATTATTTTTATCAAAATATTATCGTTCTATCTCGATTCATTTTCAATTCAAATTTATATTTTTTATGTCTCAAACATAATATTTTTACGAAATGTTTAATAATATTTATAGTTGCTAATTTAACACATTATTATACAGGACGTAGAGCGTGAGTAAAGTTTAAGCCAAATCGATGACTCGAATGCGCACTTCCCCTCACGTTACGTGACGATGCACAAAAATGTAGTAAATCACCAGCGTGCATAAATCGTGTATGAAATCATTGATTAATAGCGGTAAATCAATCAATAAAATATATATATATAATAAAAATAAAAATAAAGTTCTGTTTTAATCCGTTGAAGACAAATTTTTTTTGGAAAAGAAATATAATAAATATACATTCTTAGTAATCAGTTATAATTCTATATATAAGAAGATATTAAATATAACTTATAGATATTATTTGTGTTTGTATATTTCGATAAGATTCTCGGACTACTATTATCACATAAATCGATCAATATTAATCAAAGTCCTTGGATATAAGTAATATTTTATTTTTTCATATAAAATATATAAGTAAAACAAACAACTATACTAATTTCTAATACGGGACGAAAAGAAATGAATAAATTCCAAGTATTCGCAAAGCAAACAAAATGAAACAATGTCACGTGAACAAAAGACAATGAAAAAATTTCATTTCTCGCGCGTGATCTCGACGCGATTCGCGCAACGAACCTAATGAATAAAATCATTCGCGTGATGTGTCGTGGATCGTTGCACGTGACATAAATAAAGAGAGTCAATGGAAAGGGAAAAGAAGATAAAATACTGCCGCCATAACCGACGACGACGATGACGACGACGACGACGACGCTCCTGACGCGGAAATAGTTTCGTATCGATTAGATGTCGATACAAGAATAAAGGAATAATCGAACTTTTCTGATAGAATTTTCTCAAATTAATTTATTGACAAAAAGAAACTCAGATTTAATATTTATTTTAATGAAATATGACATTATTTATTAATAGTATGATATTGATTTAGTATTATACAATAATTATAGCCATAAATAGTCAATAATAAATAAAAAACTTGTCAATAATAAATAAAATATATATAAAATTTAGAAAACCTCTAGAATTCGATATATATAATGGTTTAATAAATGGTTTAACTACTGGTTGAATATTTTCGTTATTTTATCGTATGAAATTATGGTTACATCCTATATTTTTCATTTTTATAAACCGGTTCTTTTCTGCATAATACGACTGTCAAAAAACAAAACGAATCAACTTACTTGACCAAAATGTGTACCAGGTCCTTGTGCACAGGGAGGTATCGCAGCTTCTTGAAAGAAAATACTAAGAGCAGTCTGAAATCATAAAATAACAATTATTAGATTAAACAAATCGAATATATTTCATATTTCGATATTACTATTATGTTTGTATTATGATTACATAACAATCGTTTTTCAAAATGAATTCTGTTTCTGTTTACGAATCGTATCATTAATCTTCAGACAGCACATAATAAGTCACATAACCTTTAACATGTTCGCGACGATACATGCTCTACCAATGACACATTATACACTTATCATACGTTTGTAATTATTGATGATACATTGACTGGTAATTAATAACACATGAAAAAATATTTCAATTTCAAAAAATATGTATTATTACAAATATGTTAAATGTCTTTTGTTTAATTTAACCTAAAAAAATGCTGTTATAATCATAATTATTACTTCAAATATACATTAGATTTTGAACGATATTAAAAAATCAATATTAAAAAAATTGAAAAAAAATATCACTTTTTTCATCGCTTAGATACACAAAAGATATAAATTAAAAAAACATTTAAACTAGTGACCTAACAACAACAAATTCTTTATGTAGAATTTCTAACTTGATATGTAAGTATATGCCTGCGCGCGCACACTCTTGGAAAAGACCTTCAATTCGATTTATTAAGGCGGGTGTGGTTACATTTACAGCGTTAACACAGCTGTACACCAATCGATCGATACGCGCAATTATGTATGACACCACTAGCAACAGATGAATATAATAATGGTTCTGTTTCTATTGCAAGATCGCATTACGTGTTGAAATACAATTCAATCACGCGCTCAAAAATTCTTCGTGCGCTAAGTGTAACAAAATTTCAATAATATGAAATATTTTTTTCAGCCATTGTTATTTTTATTCAGTGAAAAATATATTTTTATATTTTATAATTCTTTTTTTGGACAAATAATTATGCATTTTTAACATTTGTAAAAAAAATTTTTTTAAGGATCAAATATAAAATTTATGAATTCCTATATTTTTTCTTTGCATTATTTACAAATTACAAAAGTTATTACAATTTGTTTGTAACTGTACACTGTAAGTTTTTCGAAGTAATTATATTGATTTATCATTATTAAAGAAATATGTAAATTCTTTATATTTATTTTTTTTATATACTCAAAATAATGACAAAAATAGACAAATATAGATACTACAAGATCTAATTTCACAACATGAAATTTATGATTTCTAATTACAACTGATCACAATTTTCAGTATCGCTATATTCGCACCACGTGATTTCGGTTGCCGGTTGTCGGATTGTAACTAAAGATATCAACACATACTTAAAAATTTTTCAGTATTTGATATATTCTCTCATGACACAATCATATTATTAACTTTAAGTTTCCAAATATTACAAACAGATCAATTTTAAATTCGATGCAGCCAAATATACCATTTTGAAACAGATAATCTGTATCTTTATATTTTCTATAACGTGGCGATTATTTGCTTCATAGAATTAAAAATATATAACCTAAATCGCACGAGATCGCAATGTTTTCGTATCATTCAATTGAATCAAACAACTATCAATATTTAGATAGATCATTGGCTACCTGTAATAATTTTTAACCGACTAATTATTTTTTAAATTAATTTTAACAATTTTTAACCGACCTAATTGCGGTAGAAATTTACATACAGTTTCTTACCAGTTTCTCATATGCACGCGACATACTCGTTTTCGCGAAACTTTGAAAATTGCCTTTCCAAGGAAAACCGTGACGCGCCTTGTTTACTTTTGTTCTTGTATTTCTTCGTACTTGACTCTTTTTATGCGGTTCTCAATCCGTTTTCCGCTAAGTTTTCCTCGAAACCCAGCTTTTACTATGTAGCACGACGTTGCTACTTGCATGCATCTAAAATATTAACGGGTTGCCTATGGTATCTTTGTTTTGTTAGATTCTCCGAGGAGACAAGAATATACATTTGCGATCACGAGGTATATTTGTAATTTTCATTTCGCTATATCGCACAAACAATACCGATAAATCGTTAGTAGCAAATCTTATCTATATTTATCGAGAAACAAAAAGAAATAAGTATCGCGAACAATTTCAGTGAGCGTGTTAATATTAACCTATATTTGCGTTAATAAATCGTGTTAAAGATAACAAACAGTCAAATTATTTGATTATTCGATAAAATTACGTGTTATGTTACGTGGAAGTTTTCCTAGAGTATAATATATCTTATAAAGGCGATCAGAAAAATTTTTATCGTTAATGCTCGTTACGCTAATTAGAGCATGCATACACGTATTTTCTATTTATTAAGTTATAATATATTTTTCTCATCGGTGAAAATAAAACGTATAGAAATGATTTCTTCTTCTTTTTTGGTATTTTATATTTTTCATAAATTTGAAATCACGTATTTCATTTTTATAAATATATTTACTTAAAAATTAACGATGATCTTTATTGATAACATTGAATAAGTTAAAAATCCTCTTATAATCTTAATCATTAAGTAACTTATCTATCAAATAAATATGTAATTTAAAAATTTTTGATTGATAGTATATTATATTGATAGTACGGATATATCTTGTTCGATTAAAAATCGATCTAGAAGCAGTACAAACAAATTTTAACCATTTTAAAGTTACGATAAAAATTATCTATAATAATACAATATAAAATTAAGTTAATAACAAATTGAGAAACGAGGTAAAAGAGACATTCATCTGCCGTGTGAATATAGAAGCTAGTAAATCTTGGGCAAAATTGTTCCGCGTACCCTAGCACTTCTCGACCACGTTACGTTCAAATCACGTAACGAGAAAGAACCTGAAATAGATTTCCTACGCTTCAAAGTTTCCAGTTTACCTAGACGTATATTGTGGAAAGATTTTCAAAACGTAGAGAAAAAAATACGAAAGAAATAAAACTAAGGAAACTTTTTATTTTCAGAAATATGTTACAGCTTAAGAAAAATTTGAACATTGTTTTGATACTTATGAGCTAACAATTTCTGTAAATATTATTGATTCATTCAAAATGAAAAGTATACGAAGTAAAATACATAGATTGAATACATAGAATATATATATTACTTTTTTGTAATTAAATATTATTATGCAATAATATTTATCGTTTTAAATATTTTAGATAAATTTAAAATATTAAATTCTAAAAAATTCTAGAAAAATTCGTGAAAGACCAATGATTCTACTTAAGTCTATATAGTTTTTAGATCTACGTAGATATCCGAGGACTTTAAGGTCAAACGAAATTTCGTTATATGAAATTTTATCTATCTTCTATCGTTTCAGAATTATGGTTCGGTTTAGTTGCGTGAGATTATTTTGTAAAAGATGAATGTTCGATAACAATTATCGATAGAATAAAATTTAATATTATATTATATTCAAATTCTAAAGAAATATAATAATATTTTAATATTTTATATGTATCAATCTAACAAAAAATAATGTTGATAAAACATATCTCCTCTATGCTAACTTATTGAGATAAGAAACGTAAGGTTTACATACGTTAATCTATTATTATGATTATTATTATATATCTAAACTAGAAAAATATGCTTCTTTTGTACATCTTGAAATAATATTACATTTAAAAAAAAATTATATTTTTCTATGCACTTTATTTACTTATCTAATATCAATTGGTTGTTTCGATTTAAAAAAAAAATTGGAAGAATCATAGAATAGAATGAATAGAAATGAAAGAGAAGAAAAGCAAAGATGATAAATATCAGAAAAAGTATCAATAAGTTAAATATTGATGTAAAAAAAAGTTGAATCATGAAAAATAGAACAGTGCACTTTCAATCGAAGCAGTTAGAAACAATTTTCGAAATAGTGAAAATTTCTCTATATTGATTTGATGGAAGCATCATTTCTAAAAGTTGTTCTCATGCGGTTTGCAAACAAACTTCCTTCTCTTGAGCATTCTTTCGAATAAAAGAGAAATGGCACATTGCCACCGATGTAGCGTGCTAATTTTTCACGTTCTTCCGATAAATCTCTGGAATTGTTTTGGTATACCACGGGTACTCGATACGCGCTCGAAGAATTTCATGAATTTCTTGAAAATGTCAGACACAATAATAATAAATCCTCGATTCATATATTATTAGAATAAATATCGGAAAAAATAAAAATAAATCTAAATTGAATGAAGATCCATTTCTGTTTGACCTTCGTGGGAGAGAGAAACAAAGGATATACATATACAAGTTGTTAACGATGAGAGACACTGACGGCGACAAAAACAGAACAGATGGACTTTGCCAGATGTCACTGCAATGGGATCGTCGTAATCTTGCCGTTCCTTTAGTTTGAAAGCCGACCTCTAAAAAGGATCTTGTGATGCTAAAATGGTATAGTTTGACGATTTGTATCGATAATGATAACAATAATTTTATTTCTATCTCGAATGGCGTGGCTTCATCATGCGTTCGCCATGCAATTACATTCTAATGGCACTTTGCGTTCAATGCTAAAATTAACCAGCATTCGAGGATGAAACGCAAACGAAAGGAATGATATACACATAGTGGATCATCTAATACTATTATCTTGATTTATTTTGATATTTATATTTAAATATAATTAAATCGTAAAATTTTTTTACTTTATAAGAAAAAATATAAGCTTAATAAATATGAAATTTCATTTTTTCAAAAAATCACGAATTTAACTCTTGACCAATAAACTCATGTTACTTTTTAAAATTTATTTTCCTTTCTTCAAGTTTTATCTTTTTATCATTCCCATTGTAAGTTTCTTTAAGACCTATTGTAAGTTCCCTATCTATATACGTTATCGCGGTGCCAATCGCCAAGCTATATGTTTTGATGTTGCTTTGTTCGTGGAATATGAAATATTGAACATAAGCAATGAAACTCTTCAAACTATGTATTATCAACAGAAATCAATACTGAGAGACGGAGGAACAAATATGTGTACACAATATAAAAAAAAAAAATTATATAATTATAAAAATTAAATTTTTAATAAATTTATAAATAAGAAAAGAAAAAAAATATGCCTTATATTCCTTTAATAAATTATTTAATTCATTCTTATTGACTAATCTCATTAGATAATCATGAAAGTATCTTGTCTATTGTGTACATGTTACGTATACGTATTTATATCGATACAAATGGATAGTGAAAGAAACGGAAACAGAGAGAGAGAGAGAGAGAGAGAGAAAGAGAAAGAAAGAAAGA
Source organism: Apis laboriosa (assembly GCF_014066325.1). NCBI lineage: Eukaryota > Metazoa > Arthropoda > Insecta > Hymenoptera > Apidae > Apis > Apis laboriosa. The sequence goes on from NW_025222687.1 coordinate 869,196, forward strand.
GCTGGAAAGATATCGCTGTAGCGTATACATATAAACTTACCAGTACTCATTAGAACCTGTATCGTAATCTGTTGTTAAAAGCATTAGCAGTCGAGCAGAGAAAGTTTTCAGACTGAATTCAACGAACAGACTAAATTCTCTCTCTCTCTCTCTCTCTCTCTCTCTCTCTCTCTCTCTCTCTCTCTCTCTCTGCCTTTATTTTTTTATGTTTTCTCATGAAATAATGCAGTTTTGATTATTACGAAAATTTAAGATTTGTTTTCTTTTTGTACATAACTATACTATTTTAAGTATTTTGATCAAATATATTTCCTTCCTATTATATCACTTGTAAATATGTATTATTAAACAAAGTGTAATATGTAATAAAAGAAATAAATACATAGAAAAAAAAGATGAATATCTTTTTTTAATATAAATGTTTATAATGCATTTTTTTCATATTTCATTTCTTTTAATTTTTTCAATTTTATCAATATCAATTAGATGTAATGTAACATACTAGATTTTTAAAGTTTTAATATTTCTCAAAAAGAATCTTATCCTTCAAAAGATATTATTCTTTATTTTCAATAATTATTTCAATACAAATATCTAATTTCTATATATTTTTGTAATATATTTTATATTAGCAGGTACTCCAATGTTTATGAACGGGGGTGTACGTAAGATATTGACGATGTTTATTTTAAATGATGCGATGGTTATTTTCACGGAATGACGTAACGACAATAATAACGGAATGACATTAAATATTAGCAATCCTTTGCGATTCTTATGAAATCTTACGTTCGAAGCGACAACCAGAGATTACAATTTAACTTCTAATATCATGTTGCAATCGTTTAGTAAACATGGTGCTAAATAACCGATTGGATCTCGCAATCAACTAACGATCAATTTGGTTTCAAGATAAATTGCCAAAGTTTCGTGATAAAATTTCATTCTCTCATGTTTTGAATGACAATAATGTTTTTTTCTCTCTATTTTTTTTAATTTGTTATAATGCTATGCATTTAAAATTAAATTTAAAAATTATTTTAAATATATTTATATTTTATTTAATTTATATTTAATATTTAATTTATATTTTAAATAATATTTTTTTTTTAATGTTTAAATCTTTTTTATTTTAAAACAATATTATCTTTAAAAACAATATTTAATTAATATAATAACGCTTTCCAAAAATAGACTAAAAAACATAGATATAGAAATGATTGTCATTAAATTTCTGAATACGTGATACGATAAAATTTCTAAAGTTTTAATTTTAGTAATCAAACATTTAAAATATAAAAAACTTTTAGCAAAAAAAATAATCAATTAATGCCTATGGATAAGATACTAATTGTTAAATGTGTATGGTAGGCTCTTGACCGTATTATATTGGTTGATGTGAAAGTTTGAGAAACTTATAAACTGTGTAAATTTCATGAATTGCAGATATCAATAAGATATAGAAATTGTATCATTAAAATATACATATATCTTTCCAAATAAATGTCAATCAAAACATATTTTTATTTCAAACATATTTATATTTATATTATATGTTATAATTTCCTTTCCCAATTCACTTTATAATATAGATTTTAGAAAATTATTAAACATATACATGTATTATTATGTATTTTTTATACATAATACATGTACTATTTATTTTTATACTTTTAAATTTTTACCTAATTAATATTTGTAATCTATTTTTATTCATCATATAAAAATTATAAGAAATATAAACTTCACGGACTTTGAACACAATACTATAAACCACATCAAAATATATATGCATTTTTTCTAATATTCGCCATTAAAGTTCACCAAAAGTTCGCCACTATAGTCCATTTTTAATTTTATGAATTTATGAATTTATTACGATGAATTTATCGCATATTATTTTTTCTGATTTCTTGATTATCAGAAATTATTGAATTAATCTTAAATATTTTAATCCGTACAACAATAACATGAATGAAAGATGACAGATAATTGATATTAAATAAGATATTATGCTACAGTGATATACAAAGTATAAATTCCAGTCAAACTTTATCAATGTATTCTATTGATGCGAAATAAGAGAAATATTTTATATAAATATTTTGTATTAAAAAAGTTATAACAAATTATATACAAAATTATATATAAAAATATACAAGTTTTATAATTCATATTTGGGAAATAACATTTTACATTAACAAAATTTATAATCATTTTATAAATAAACATTTCATTCGATTCATTTTTAAATAATTCTTGATTTCTTAAACTAATATACTAATACTAACTTAAATAGATACAAGTTAAAGCAGAAGTTGTGTTTTGTTGTGTTCTATTCGCTCGTAACGTTACGTGTAAGGTCGTTAACTCACTAATACATAGTATATCGATGGACTAAATGTAATCTAATTTCCATAAACCGAAGGAGGCTTTCAGTACAACGGATAACTCGTAAATCGATAGACTTGGAAAGGTTGTACCGAAAAGATAGTTATTGTTCACGATTGCTGCACGCGATGTCAGCATTGTTCTCATTGTTAGTGGCCAAGTCCGTTTACAGACTAGGTTTGAAGAAATCAAATATGATATAGATACATGAGCTTATTTTAACCTTTTTTTTATTTAAACCTTTAAAACTTTATGCACGTTAAAAGTATGTAATAATAATATTTGTGAATAAAAATCAAGTCTAAAATGAGATTAGCCGAATAGAGTCAATAAAAAAAAAATGATGTAACTAAAAACAAACGAAAAGATTAGAAAAATGTAACCTATAACTATCCTAATGTATTAGAACTTTATTACCAACTTTAATACCAGAGCAGAATGATTATGTTCATCATAATAATAACGAACGAAACCTCTTAGCAACATCGTATGATTTTTATGAATGGATTTTATCCTTGTGATAATAAATATGTTCCCTTATTCAACTTATACTACTTAGATCATTATTGAACGTATTTTAATGCGATTATACATAACAATTAACAACGGAACATCGTTCGATTAAATTCAATCAGTGTTTTCATTTAAACACGTGTGAATACATAACTACGGATCGAACGACAGTACCGCTTGAACGGTCGGCCATTTTCGCTGCTTTGTTTACGAAGAAAGTATCGAATCGCGGTGAGCATAAATATGATGAAGTTCTTAATGCTTTCATAAAAAAGATGCGAAATCTTATTCTCTTACTTCGAATTGCCAATGAGCCGCTTGTAGCAACTGTTTCGCTTGCTCCCTGGCACAACCTGCAGCCAGCACAAACTGATTGATCATCACCTGCTCGCGAAGGGTGTCCATTTTTTCGTCACGTTTTATCGAAAAGGCAGAAAATATATCAGAGAAAAATCAAAATCACACGAAACACTAGTATAGACACAGTCTTCCGAATCACCAGGTTTCAATTCTGCCTTAAGTTTTCGTTTAGATGCAAGTGCAGCCTACAAGCGGCAAGCAGAGTCTTGTTTTGAAAACTAAACTCATTGCAGACGGCTGACGGGCACCGCGGGTTGCGGAACGTAAGAGACGAAGACGTTATGACGTCACTACCAGCTATTCGCTAATCAGCGTACAGCTTCCCGTGTGTTTGGGAGCATTCTCTTTTACGTACATACTCCCTATCTTCATTGTTTATTTTCAAACATAATAAATAATTCAAAATGCTGCAGATTTGATAAATAGTACTATATTTATAGCTAATTTTTTATTTTTGAATGTTATTCTTGTTTCAATATAAGAATAGTGCACATTATTAAATTTTCAAGAAACTTTAACACAAAAATAAATAATGTAATTTAATGTTTGATTCTTTGGAAATACTTATTAGGTCACCTACCTCTATTCAAGAAATTTTCTTAGTGTTGAATCTTTCTTAATCTAAAAGTTTTTAAGTTGACGAACCTGTTTAACAAGAACATCTGTTATTAGTAATATAATTATAATGTAATTTATTGAATTTAATTAAAAAAATAATACATTTTTTTATGAAATCAAAGATATTTGTCAAATAATATTACGTGAAAAAGTGTGTTAAATATTAAATATGATAGAAAAAATCCATCTAAATTTTCTAATTACAAACTTTAAAATAATATTAAAAAAATTATTTATATTATTTTATATATAATATAATTTTTTGATTCTTAAAAATAAATTATATAATTATAAATACTTTAGTTTTAGTTTTGCATGATTTACATGATATATATATATATAAATGTTCTACTATTTTTTACATTTACAATTCTTAAAATATTATTCTATATACATTTATTCATTTATTATAATATATAAAATTAATTATTATGGTAACTATAAAATATTGATTTAATAATCAATATACTTAAAAATGTATATATATATATATGTATGTATGTATTATATTAATTATGTTTTTAAGGTTAAAAACAAAAATTATGAGAAATATTATTATTAATTTCTTTTATTAATGAAATTATATTTAATATATATATCTTTCTTATAAAATATTTTATTATTATAAAATTAAATTAATGGCCTTTTATATGCCCATAATTTTTCATGATCATACATAATATGAATTTTTTCATACATATATTTAAAAAAATATAAAAGATCATCATATTGACCTTTATATCTTTCATCTAAATCATTTATATGCCGAACCATAGTATTATTTATAGAATTTTCTTCAGTATCTTTTGTGTTAGCATATTCTTGAATTATACCAAATGCACATGTATGTAATTCTACTAAGAATTGATGAATTGCTTCAATAGTAGCTAAATACCATCTTGGACTTTTTTTCTGATGACGCCAAAATTGTGATATTCTTGATTTTAAAATAACACAATGCAAATCTGTAAATAACAATATATATTATTACACATGATATAAATCTTATATAATTATAATTTTTCTTAAGATTTTATTCTATTTTTACAAAAAATAAAAATAATGAAAATGATATTATTTTGTATGTAAATTAACAAATATGTAATATGATTTGCTTATAAAAATTACCTCGTAATCTTTGATCTTTGTAAATGGCTTTTGTTTGATGCCATGTACTATCAATAAAAATAGCTCTTTTTATAGGAAATACATTCTTTATTCTATTTGTAATTATTTTATTATCTTTTTTAACCTCCTTTATGAATAAAGAATCTACAGATACACCAGTTTGGCTAGGAAAAATTAAAACAGTCTAAAGGATAATATTATTTATACCAAAGTTTTAAAAACAAAATAATCTTAAATATATTGTTGCTGTCATATATACCTCTTCTTTGTCCAATATATCTGGGAAATTAGGATATGTAAAAATTCTCACATCTTCAGGGGCAAGTATGGCTGCATGAATTGCAGTACTTTTTCCATCTATTTCACGTGCATGTTTAATGATATCAATTTTAATAGGTAACTAAAAAAAGAAAAGTCTATATATTCATGTATACATTTATGTATACATAATTTACATAAATTATTACCTTTATCTTTGGAAAATATTGTTCTCCAATAACTGGTAAATAACAAGAATAACAAAAAAATTTTCGTGACCTACAACAATGTTTACATATTTCTCTGCCTTCTATTGTATCCAAAATTCGTGCATTAGTAATTTTTAAATGACAAAAAGGTGTTTTATCAATTATTTTTTGCTCTCTTTCTAAACTTGAAAGCTTTTTGATTTCGTTTATTACTTCAGTTTTCGCCATATTCTTAATAATAATAATATAAACAAATTTAATTCAAATTTAATTCTTAATAATAATATGAACAAATTTAATTCAATACGTAGTATTTGATATTATTATTGACACTTGACATAAACATTCATAGAATAAATTTAATGACATATAACTAAGCATTTATTTATACATATAGTGAATTATTAAATGAATCTTATTTTTGATTACAAACAATATACACCATCTGTTGTTGAACATATACACTATAGCTCATTGGGTAACCAGCAAACACTATGATATTGTTCAATCCATATTAAAAATTATGAAATTAGTGCCATCTCGCGTTTGAATACCTGAAGCTCTAACTTATTATTAGCATAACAGAATATACAAGGAGGTATTCGAAGTTACCGATAAAGAAACATTGTGCGAAGAGCACAGAAAATATCTGTCCCCGCTTTGAAGAAAATCCATTAATTATTCTTAATATTTAACTTAATATTTTGACACTTTTAAACTTGTATTTTAAAATTAAAATTTTAAGCAAATTTCTCGTATTAATTTTATTACTCTTAAAAATATCGAAATTTTATAATTGTAAACAAGTAATTAATTAATTTTCAACATAGCATTTTTGACATATTAGAAATTATGATGTATTAATCGTTAATGAATTTTTCATGCGATATCTTTAAAGTGATGGGAGATATTTTCTATCCTTCTTGCGCAATATTGCGTATCTTGTTTGTGACGTCACACAACTTCGCATACTTCCTTATATATTCTGCTATGCTAATAATAAATCAGAGTTTCCACGATCCAAACGCGAGATGGCACTGATCTCAGAAATTTTTTCAAGATTGCTCTCTCACTTATCGACAAAATATTTCGTCAACAATTAAAATAAAGAAATTATACAAAGTGTAGAATTAAAAGAAGAAACATTAAATTAATTATAATTTAAAAATAATTTAAGTAAAAATATATAAAGAGTATAGAGAAAAATAAAGAAAAGAAGAAAGATTTATTTATATATATAGGTATGTATCTATAATTTATAATAAAATATAATGAAATATAATAAAATATAATAAAAATATATAGAACTGAGAATTATAGAAAAAGAATTTATAAATATATAAAATATATAATATAGGTTTTATGATATATAAAAATATAAATATAGAATGTAAATATTCATATATTTCGTGAAGATTTTTCAGTAGGATTTTTCAATAGGACAAGATATAGAATATGGTAGTAGGAAAGGTAAAGTTCGTCTTTATCATATGAATGTGTTTCATTTGCGACACTCTAGAGATGGCGCTGATTTTAATATTTTTAATCTATTTCTATTCTCATTATTTGATCTTCTTGTGTTGGGATAGGATTTAAACACGATTATTTAATTTTATATTGAAATTTACATTTTTTTTTAATCTTTATGCTTACTTTATTCTGAATTGAATCAATAACATTGAAAATAATTCTAAAAGAATACTAAAATAAAAGATACGAAATAATGGAAAAAAAATGGTAATTAATATTGTATGAATATATCATATATATATACTTATAAAAAATAGAATTTTGATTTTGATTGAAGATTGATAATAGATAGAAGAAAATTTAAAACTACAAAATAAATTTCAATATAAATATATTGAATTTCACTTGTAATTTATGAATTCTTTTCTTTTGTATCTTTTAATTAAAATCTTTTCATCGATACAAATAACGTGTATGTGTGTGTGTATTGCCGTTTGATGAACCGACAAGGTTCAATTATTATTTAGGTTTTTCAATAATTAGCTAATGAACAACATAGGTTTCTAAGAAATAAATGAAATGGGTGTTAACGCAGTTGCCTTCTAATTTAGATTTTCTTTGACAAACGAATAATTAATCGAATTATTTTTCAGTCTGTCGTTATAGTCTGCTGTACTAAAATCATAGTAATTACTTGATGACGTTAATGAAATAAAGAAACTTTGAACGAATTGTAATAATTTTTGCATTCTTGTTAATTTTACATTTTAAGCACAAAATTCTACAAGCACTTTGATACAAAATAAAGAATAATTTTAAAAATGGAATAACTCTAAATAAATAAACTCTAAATAGATTACTAAATAGATTAAATTAATTTGAAAAGTTAATCTATAAATTACGAAAAGTTAAAATTTAAAAGCATGTTCCATTACAATTTCTTCTCGTAAATTATTATTTTTTATTGTATAAAATATGCATTATATTATATTATTATAAAGTGTAAAAGTAATAATTTCAAAAAATTCATGCAGATGAAATTTAAAAATTTATCATGTGCATATCGTTTAATATTTTATCTCAGAATTATGATTAAAATATAATTTAACTTTTTTAAAATATTTAATTTCATTTCTCTCTTTTATTTCTCGAAAATCATCTTCTTTATATTTTACTAAATTTTCTATTAAATTTAATTGATTATATGAAAATCCTTTTCTCTTGTAAACGAGTAAAGAATCGATAAAAAATTATCCAGAATATATTTTTGAATGGACTCAAACGTTAGAAATGTAAAATGATTAAAACTTTTCCACAATCGTCATGTAATTAAATAAATTTAATTTTTCCAGACATCATTTTCAATTTTGCGTTAAAATAAATTCATTTATTTTATCATATTTTATTGCATCATTTATTCATCTTCAGGGTGTCATCTTCTGCCTAAATAATTATATCGAGATACAATATAAATCGATCTTTATATTTTTATTTTAGATACGAATTCAATATTAACATGGAAGAAAGTAACTTTAAGCGAACCTCAAATTTTTCTGACGTCTTCCGTTTAAAATTCGACATCAGTATGCTAATAACGTGCCCACGCGTTGTATTTTTTTTCACGAACGAGCGTTCGTAGGCAGATCTTTTGATGTTGCAAATTTGTAGGGATGGCGATCACTCCAACAATCGTAATTTACGATTGAATAGACGGCTTTCGTATGCTTTAACTTCATTTAATTTGCACACTTCAAGGAATTGTTACATTTTTTTTTTTTTTTATAGATCTTACTCGATCGTTAAAGAAAATCTAATTTAAGAAACCAAGCTGCACGAGTAACTATCCACTTGATTTGATTACATCGATATAACAAATATTGTCCAAGATTTCGATTAATATCTCCTGTATTTGACCAATGCCTGCGGCTCGATGCTAAATCTGCAATTATGTTCTCGATTCAAGGTTAATTACAAACATTTTAACTAAAATTATATCGTTACCTGTTAGAATTATAATACATATTAATTCGTGAATATACGCGTACATAACCTAATTTTTTTGACAATAATCGATCAACGATCAGCAGTAACTTTTCGTTGTATTATTTCCAAAGTATGGACGCAAACATACGAGACACTTTATACCACTGCCAAAGAAGAAAATTCTCGCCTCGAAATCGAACAAATCAAATGATTGATCCCTTTTGTTTCGAGGTTCTTCCGATGGAATTCTATGAAAAAGCGCGAATAAGGATAAAATTGCACGAGGTAAGGATATACGCGGATTTATTCAACTATATTAATTAATCCAACTATATTTCAACTATATTTAAACTATATTAATTAATCGAAACTTGAAATTTAATACAAATACGATTCCTCTCGTTAGAAAAAAGAGATCGAAGTTATAACTATATATTTCTTTCGTTCGTGCTTCAATTGGATCTATTTGTAAATGCGCATGGCTAGATATGCAAGTATATACGTACATATATATACATACATATACATACGTCATAACTCGGGAGGTTGCGTTCGTGCTTGAATAATTTCCAATGATTCGATTAAACCTATCGTGTAAATTCCAGAAAATTCTTTCACGATTACTCGTCATAGGTTTAACTATTTTTCTCACCATTTTTTTTTTTCTTCAAGCCTATAATTTTAATACGAATACATCTCGATTTCTGACGAATTTCAAGTTAATAATTTCAATTACTCGGGATGAAATACTCGGAATTTATCTCAGAGAATATTTCAATTTTGTTAAAGTTAGTTTTTGGAGTAATTTAAAATAATCTTAAAGTTCAGGCTTTCGTTAATTTTTTTTAATTATATTCTTTCAATTTGTCTATCATTTATTCCTTTTTCTATAATTAAACTAATAATATGGTAAAATTTTGAATGAATCATCAATTAATTTGAGCAAGATTAATTTAGATTAGTTAACAGCCTTTTTTAATAATCCGCAGAAAACTATTTCTTTTAGTAATTAATTAATCAACTCCATACTCTAGAGAGAAATTATAATAATACTTGCAACACTTACGACACTCAAGAATTCTCATAACGGTGTAATATTAATTAAGAATTAATAATGAACGTCAACAATATTGAAAATAATCATAATTCACGTATCTAAGATATTTTCGAAAGAGAGAATCGTCACACAAGTTGACAATGATTCGAAAAACTAAAACTTTCACGTGTACGCTCAATATACGGATAATTCAAACGGAATATTTCCATTTGACCCAAGATCAAGAGAAATTCATAGAGAATCATAAACCCGTACATATCGTTCGAACGGCTGAGCTCCAAGTAGGACCAGCTTCGATTAGAACGAATTCGCGCATTGATTTACACTTGATCAAGATTAAGGGAATGTTAGGATTGTGTACAGAAGTAAGCAAGGCGAGATTGCAATTTTCGTTTACACACGATATTTGAACGCGACATTGACTTGGATAAGTGTCGATTAATTCCATCGAATTTGAAAAAAGAAAAAGAAAAAAGAAAAAAAAAAGAAAAGGGAAAAGAGAGTAGAATAGCGTAAAGAATCATTCGGTTATCTCCTAATCTTTCCACCTGTGGATCCTAAGCAAAGAATTGTAAAGCATGATTGACGATTTGTCATAACGAGTCAGCTATCTTAGCCAATCTTAAGAAGGGAATCTTCTTTCGAATCGCTCTTTGTCTAAATATAGTTGGGACCAGGGACCGAAGGTCCATCGATAAGCACCGAGGCGAATAACGTTCAAAGTGCGTATACTCATATCCCGTGTAACGTTCGTTAGTAAGATCGTTATTTTCCATTTTCTTAATTGCTAAATAGCCCGGTATACGTCCACGTTTGACGTTGAGGAACGTCACGATTGGGAAACGAGATTTGGCCGACGATTTTCGAAAGGAAATTCCTCCCGTGTCCGGGGCCCATTAAACGATGCACGGAAAGTGGGGAAGGAGAAGACGGGCAACAGGCGGCCAAGTCGGCTCAGTCGAACGGTTACTCCACTAGCGGGAATTAGTTGACAGAGCCGGGGAGACGTTAAGAGCAGCTATTAGCAGCAATGACGGGCTGGAATAGCGCCGGCAAAGTCGCACTTCGATCACCAACTCTAATTGCTTTAGGATGGAACTCGCCTATGGGCAAAGGTCCCGCCCCGTACGTAGGTGTTAAGTGGACTTTATTCGCGCTCTTTCGTTCGATTATTCGGAAGAATTCGACCGATTCGATCATTCGATCTGAAAAATTTCGTATCTCGAAAATTAGCTTTTCGTATATTCTCTTAAAGAAAATTTTTGGAATAGCGTAAATTCTTGATTCTTATTATCGTTATTTCGTCGATATCCTTCCCGATATGCAAAGAAGTATTATGATTTGGATTTTTAACCGATCAGATTCAATTTTATCTTTGGGAATTGATCCTCGTGTATTATTTAATCAATCCAGTTTGACATTTGTTGTAAAATTTTTTTTTTTACACTCCTTGGTATCTTTATTACTTAACTATCATATCAGAATTACGATAAAATTGATTTATTAGTTAATAATATATTTTCTATTCGTTATTGGAAAGCGATATTTCATTATCGGAATAAAATAAATTTTGACTTTTGCGAACGTACAATACTCGCTTTTGTGCCCTTTACAACGTTAAAAACTCTACATAACCAGATGATTTATTATTATTCCGACTATCTCGAAGGATTAGAGTGATTAAAGTTGTCCGTTCTTCTTTTTTTTTTTTTTTTCTATCAGCACGATAAGACGCGTTTGTAAAAGAGACGTTAAGTGAAATTTTCGCCCAATTATTCTATCGTGAAACGTGAATAGAAAAAAGAAAGGAGGGAAAGGTTGATAGAGAAAATAAACGTTCAGAGGATTTCAAGCAATCCGCTCCGAAATGAATATTCATCGTGGATGTTCTTACAATGGAGTGAATTCGTACTAAAATTATTCAAAATATCTACGTTAATTATGTTCTCGAGCAAGAATTATCCCCCCCTGATGCCTGTCCCTAACGAAATAAGAAATTGCGTATACATAAGTATACGCATAAGTATATAAATTTGCATAACTCGTGAGTTGACAAAAAAAAAAAAAAGAAAAAAAAAAATATTTAATTTCAATTCAGAAAAATCGAAAAATTGTTCATTCGATTTCCTCTTATATTTAATTCAGAACACATTATATAATTATATAAATTTGCATAACTCATGAATTGACAAAAAAGAAAAAATATTTAATTTCAATTCAGAAAAATCGAAAAATTGTTCATTCGATTGCCTCTTATATTTAATTCAGAACACATAATTATATAAATTTGCATAACTCGTGAATTAACAAAAAAAAAAAAAGAAAAAATATTTAATTTCAATTCAGAAAAATCAAAAAATTGTTCATTCGATTTCCTGTTATATTTAATTCAGAACACATAATTATATAAATTTGCATAACTCGTGAATTAACAAAAAAAAAAAAAAATTAATTTCAATTCAAAAAAATCGAAAAATTGTTCATCCTTATTGGTTATTTATATCTCATGCTCACATTTTATCGTACGTATCGAATCGTTTTCTACGGAAAAGATTTCCGAAAAAAAAAAAAAAAAGAAAAAAAAACTATTCGAAGTAGTTGAAATTATTTTCATGATTCAACCCAATAAAACGTTTGACGTTTCATCGGCTGTCTCTGACGGTTGAATATAAAACAGGATATCTCGTCATCAATCCGTAATGCGTTAACGCGCGTTTTTCTTTTTTTTTTTTCGGCACTTCGTAAAAGAAAGAATTATTTCTAAAAAAAATTCGAAAGAAAAATCAGATCGACGCAACGTTTCGATCCGTCTCGGCGACATTCCGATACCTGTAATTCGAGAGGAAATCCCTTTTTCGAATCACGGTGTTAACACCATCGACGACTTAAGATCCGTGCGATAGGGGCGCGAGCATTCATCAACTTGATCGACTTCATTAAATGAACGTTCGATGCGAGTAGGAGCAGATGTTGCATTTTCATTTAACAACGACAATCGGTTGTTAATATGCGGTATCGTCAAATTTAATAAATTCATCACGATGCCGCTTCAAGAAAAGATTAAAATTCAAATTTACGAGATTAAAATTGAACGTAATCCATCTATATATAATATGAATTAGGCGTGGACGTCATCGCAAGGAGTTGTTTAATCCTTGTAATAAATGTAAGGAAAAAAAGTTACTACTTTCAAATGGTTAGGAAATGCGCGAAGAAAGAGAATAATTGATCTCGTATACGAAGCGTTTCACCTTTAATTATTCTCTTAAAGATGACTCTCAGATGCGTGTGAATACCGGCCTGTCCGCTACTTTCAATTACTTCGATCACACACTCGCCGCTCGTAATTCTCGATTCGGATTAAAGCGAGAATAAACGTAAATGTAGCGGCGGACAGTTTCGATCCGGTGGCCGTGGAAATCAACTTAACGAATCAGTTTAATTAACGTGATTGTTAATAATTTAATTACACTAAAAATATGTACAATATTAATACGCCTAATTATTAACAAAATCCAACGAGTACGCGTATAATATCCCTTTTATTAATTATTCGAAAATTTGTTATAAATCTCGAAAAAGAAGAAAGGAAAAAAAAAAAAAGAAAAAGAAATTTCAACGACTTCATTCATAATTGCACGGTATATTTAATCACAGGATCTGCCCCTTTAATCAGGATTAAAGATGGGCGCGAGGTGGGACGAGATCGGTTCGTAAGGGCCAACACCATCTCTCTTTCCTCTCTACTCCTCTCTCTCTCTATGGGCAAACGGTGTCGAGCGTAGTCGAGTCGAGTCGGCACGGCCGGCTATAAAAGCCCTCTCGCACCGTGCCGTCCACGTCACACGTCGTTAGCACTCTGCACGGTGAGGAACTCCGACGTTACCACCTGTTATATTATTCTTCCCTTCCGACCGAGCGCCTCGTTTTCGTTATCTTTCGTTCTACGTAACGCTGGCCTTGCCTTGATCGACCAACGATCGACCATCATCACTCCGTCATCCGTTCGTTCTACTCCTCGCGGAACGACGTCCTGGAAGTTGCTTTTTCGAGTGAAAAAGTGCTTCGTATCTCTTTTCCACCGTTTCGTCTCTCTCTTTCTCTCTCTCTCTCTTTCTTTCTCTTTCGCGCGCGCTGCAACGAACTAAGCATTTAACATCATCGTTTCACGTGATCCAACGGAACGGAGATATTTCGTTCGAGGGAAGATTCCTTTGGCCAATTTACAAGGTAAGCGTGTTTAATAATCCTCCGTCTTTTCTTTTTCAAACTCTTTTTTTTCCCGCTTTTTGGCGGGAAGTTCGAAAATTGTTTAAAGAGACGTACATACAAGTAAAAGCGCGTTACAAAGGAGATCCGATCAACTTTATCAGTCATCGAATAACTAGGAAATTAGGATAAGGATTCGATGTCCACCGATTATCATTCCGTCTCTTTCTTTTTTCCCTTGTTTTCGTTGTCCCTCGCTGTTCCTCCAATTACCTCGAATATTATCGCGTCTCTCGAGGAGGGGGGAGGAAAGGTTTAAGATCGACGGAACGAGAGTTTAAGATCGTGGAGATAATGAAAATGGCCAGAACAATTTCAAATCAGCTTGATTGCCGCCTATTTTTAGATAATATTTTTTTTTTTTTTTTTCTAAAACAATTAGATTAGGAACTCGTCGAATAACTCGTTGCGACAGATGCAGAAAGCGGGAAGAGGAGATAAGACGGATTAGAGAAGAATTAAATAGAATCGGAAAGTTGTTGCAAGTTGTTGCTTAATCATTCTCGCTAATATGATGATAACGAATCAATTTTAACGATTTGTACGCGAGACGTGAAGAAATATTGTTCTTTCTGTATTTTTCTTTCCCTTCTCAAGAATCATTTCTCGAACCAAGTGTCGCGGAAACGATATTATTTTTTTTTCGAAAATTTCCTCGCTCCACTGACTCACTGGACATCTCGATAGGCGTCTCGTCACCAACTAACGCGATTACGCGAAAGCAAAGGGACGAGTAAGCGAGTAATCTTCGATCACCAGTTTCGAGATCTTACTATGGCAATGTTTCGCGCTCTCGCGCTTTGCTAATTAATTCCAGAGTTTAACGATCAAACGCATGTAGATCGTTCGCGTGATAACAGCGTTGCGTGTGAGGGAATAAAAAAATTAGCACTCCCGTGGATCGTACACGACTTTTCGATTGTTTTTCTTTTTTCTTTTATTTTAATCAACTCTCATTTGTAATTTTCTTTAATTATATTATCGCTCGATCGATAAAAATTTTTTTTTTTTCAAAAAAAACAAACATTCGAAGCAATCAAATTTAACGACAAATAAACAAAACGACTCGATATATATATATATATACGTTCATTCGTTGGAAATTCGTTGTTTGCGTTTAATCACAATAATATTAATTATAACTTAATGACACGAGGCTGGCTGCAGGACAATTAACTTCGCACGCGAGTTCACATTTACATGATTAATTCATGAAAATCGCAATTTTCGAAAACCGTTATTTTAACTTAAAAAACTTTCTAGATTTAAAAATATCTCGATCGATTTCATCTCGTCTCGAATCTTTGAAAATCGATATTTGACCGAAGAGATTTAAAAAAAAATCTTCCAAATCGAAAATCTAATCGCAAAATAGATGGAAAAAATCGTGGATAGAAATCCACGGGATGTTATTCCATGGTAACAAAGCAATCGAAGAGAAGATCGTTTCGAGGAAGTGACGAGGATTGTTCGTATCCCGTTTATAAAGGCGAATAACTTCCTTCCTTTTTTCCTTCGATCGGATTTGGACCCTTAGCTATGACTCCTGTGGGATCGTCGTATCGAGAATATTGGATTCCTCTGTTCCTCTGTGAAACCGTGTGCTACGATTTGTACTCGTACGATTTGTGCGTGGCTTGACACGTATACCAACCTACACCTCTCCCGTTTTGCGCCCAACAATTTTTATTATTAGTTGTTGTTGTCCATTCCGCGAGGAATACGCGATCCTCCTCCTATGAACCGATTTTCGAAATGATTTTCGAGTCGGATGTTGTTTTTTGAAAAATAGTTAATAAAAAAAAAACAAAAAAAATACGATTCGTTTACTCGATTGATTTATTTTAGTTACTGTATTTTTTTTTTTTTTTTTTTTTTGTTTCAGTATATTTTGTATCATCGCGTTGAAAAGGATCGCGGGAAGAAATATATTTTTATATTTTCGAATGTTGAACGAGCAACGTAACAATTTTTTTTTTTTCAATTCAATACAGTTAATTAAAATAAACGATGAATCGATTGCTGATCGTTGTAAATACTCTTTCTTATATAGAGATCTTATATACTCGAACATCAAGAGATTATTACATCATCTTATAAATGCAACCTCTTCTCACTGTGTATATATTATGAGAAATAAACAATTTATCTCTCTCTTTCTTTACGTACACTATTTTCTTATTTTTTTCTTTCTTAATTAATAATTATTAATCTTATAAGTCTACGTCTTATTCCATCGTTTCGAATTCATCTCTCGGTTTTTTGTGAAAATTGTGCCAGTTTACGATGGAACGATCTGCCATCTTGTTTCGCGTAGAAATGTTTATATCCGGCGATAAAAAATTTCTTTTCCTTCCTCCCCCCCCCATCTTTTTCGTTTGTGCGTTAACGCGTAACAAAAAATGTTTAAGTATGCGTAAAATGGAAGAATAACTCCAATATTTTCCTTCTTCTTTTTCTTTCTTTCTTTCATACAAGAAGAAATCTGTTTAATACATTAGAGAAATTTTCGGATAAATCTATCGTCTCTGTTTCGATTAATGAATCTAATTAAGTCGAATCTAAATGTGTACAAATTTGAAGAATTTTCTATCGAATGCATTCGAGAAACGAATCGAAGAAATAAATAAAAAGTTTCGCGAAACGATAGAATACGTTCGCGATGAGAAAACAGGGAGTGGAAGAAAAGAGAAAAGGAAAAAAAGTTGGCTAAACATCTCGCGATCCGTGCCGCTTTGTAATTGGAAATTCAATTCTTATTTTCTATTGGGCCGCTCTCTCAACGTCGCCCAATGAACTTGGACAGATTCTTCCTCTGCTCATAGAAACACGCTCTTTCTCTCTTTCTTTCTCTCTCAGAGTTTCCCCCTCCCCGGAACAGATGTTGCGCGTATCTCGTTTCTACGAGCAACCGAAACAAATGCCAACTTCACTCGCGTGAATTCGCCAACTTCACCTTTTATCGAATTCGAACTTAAACTTTTCGAACGTTTGAACGTCCTCTTTGAATGTCTTGATCGCTCTTCTCTCCAATCCGACCACACCACGATGCATTCGTCGATTAATCCGATTCCTATCGATCACCGGACAATGTCGAAACTATTTTTATTTCAATCGATTTCCCATTCGATGGCCGCATTCCGAGATCTCGATACACATAGATCTGTGCGTGTCTCGTTGACAGCCTCGCCTTAACAGAATTATCCCCTTCGTTTAACCGGATTAACGGCGGTTTTCGGTAATGTTTCGTCTCCCATCCCATGAAAAACGTGTGTGCTCTCTCTTTCTCTCTCTTCCCTTCGTTTCTCGATTTCGATTTTAAGCGAGAGAGAGAGAAATTTTTTGACCGAGTAAAAAGATAACCTTGATTTAGTTTTATAGAATAGGGCAGTGCAATTTATTAGGGTGAGATGGTGAGATAGATGAGATGTTGAACAATTGCCTCCTCTCTCTTCTCCTAGATCAAATAATTTCCACGTTTTTTTCCGTTTGGGGAGGAAAAAAACGTGAAATGTGAAACGAGAAAGAAATATCGTTTTACACCTGTGGTATAAACATTAAATTTCTTCGTTCTTCGTTCTGGAGGAGGCAGAGATCGTCTCTGAGAATAGAATGAAAATATAAATGGCGTTTTCACGAGACTCTTAATGGATGTCTTTAATTTTTTCTTTTTTTTTGCAAAACCTGGTTGTACAACGATAGAACTTTTTCACGTGCTCTTTATTGCAATATACGGAATATGGAATAAAACAACTGTTTATGACAAGTTTGAAGAGAGACGTATTGTGAGCGTAATAAAGGGCTATGCGGGATTTATGATAAGGATAAAATATTGAAGTATTAATTTTTTTATGCTATCGAATATGTATTTATTTTTTTCTTTTTTTTTTTTTTTTTAATTATTCAAATATAAAACGTTTCAAATGACGTTTCACATTTCTATTTTATTTCTCTGTATTTATATTTCTATTTTTTTAAATTTTTGCCTAGAAATTTGCATAATTTATTTATTTTCAATAATTAAGCTTGTTCCCTTCCCTGATAGGGAATTATTTATGAAAGCGTCTTTTGACGCAACAAGATATCGTATTTATATATGATACAATTGCGAGTATGTTATATTCAACATCGTATCTAATTGTTCTCATTTTTAATTTCGGGATTTATTTAACAATAACAAAGAATAGCATGAAAGTGATCACGTTGAACGTATCGTCACTGAAGTATTGTCTCATTGCACGCTAATCGAGTTCTCACAGACCGAGATAAAAATCAAATTCTGTCTACAGCAAAATAGAGCAAACGAAACGACTGGTTAATAATTTGGTAAGTGAGCGTCGAGAGGACAGAGAAGGGAAACATTATCGAATATACCCGTTATTATTCCTAATAATCGAATAGATTAGCTGCGTTACGTTAACTGGTTTCCGAGATAGATCGATAATTAGTCTCGCGAGAATCGAGTCGGCATAGGAATTACACGTACCGTCGGTCAGAAAAGTTTCCATAGGTTATCCTGAGAGAATAAAAGCCGATTTTAAAAAAATCCGATTTTAATGAAAACCTGTGTAAAAAGATATGGAATATAACAGGTTATGTATATAAAGCAATTTATTTTTCAATAGGAAAATCTCTTTGAACGCGTGAAATCAACTTTCAAATTTTCATTATTTTTTTTATTCATATTTCGTGTACGAAATTTTACCTCACGGAAATATTTTTTAATGGAGCAGTAAAATTTAAAAAATTTGATTGAAAAAAGAATGAAAATACAATACTTTTGTTTTTCGATACTTACTAAAACAAAATTATCGATCAAAGTTCCGTAACGTATGAATTTTGCTATTGATTGCATATGCAATTGCATCGAACAATTTGCTTTTCTCTTTGTGCGATAAAAAGAATAACGGGCCGACAACAATTTTGATAAACGCGCGTAAAATTAGAAGCAATTACGCTTACTTCTGATAAAATTCATTCAGTTATCGTGGTGGCCGGCGCCGAACTGAAATCGTTATCGCTGCTTCATTGTGGAAATGCACTTTGTCGCCTCGGTTGGTTGTAATTCTCGGTTGCGATACGATAAGGCGAAAGTTTAGCACAAAACGATGCAAGAGAATCGATGATCGAAGGTCCAGTTCGATAAGGAACTCGAGAAAAAAAATGGCGTGCACGAGTGTCCAACGATTGTTTCGGTGTCGAGTCGAAGTTCGATTAAAAGATTTATTCTAGGTCGTCATCCAGTGATTATTATCATCGAAGATGCTTAATGTACCGAGTAAAGATGCTTTATACAGTAAGAGTAACGTAGCTGCAATCGGTGAGATTAGAGGCGATTTAAAGTATAAATAAGTTTTCGAGAGAAAGAAGGTTAAAAGATACGAGATGGTCTTAAACTAATTTAGTCAGAAAAATGAAGATACGAAAGTTTGAAGAATAATGGAAGAAAAATTTGGTATGTTCGAAAGCCGGTAATTTGAAAGTGAATTGTTTTTTCAATACGATTTTACATCATCATTGTTCTCTTACGCAATTTGTAAAATTGTATAGGTTAGAAAGCATACATAACATTAGAACAATTCGAACTCCTCAAAAATGAAGGATTTCGTATTTTTTGTCTTACGATTATTAAAAGCATGAGAATGTTTTTGACAAAATTAATATTATAGCTATCTATTTTCATAACATTATTTTAATTACAATTAAAATGTAAAATAGATATTTAAATATTGCAGTAGTTCTAGTTTTAAAAATATCCTATACTGTTTAATACTTTTTCCAACTTTGCAGATTTGAATACAGTTTTTATTGTACATTATGCAAAATTGTATAAATATCATTACAATATTAAATGAATTATTCATCGGGGACATTATCTAATATCTTCTGAAGAAGTAAGATCTCCTTGAGAATTAATTGCATAATAAGATCGTAGAAAACATGATCAATTTCCTTAAAAATTCCCATGACTGTTCAAACGTGTTTCAGTATAACGATAGCTGTGAGAAAAATGATGGAAAGTGCCAGATCGCTAAAATCTTATCGACGAAGATTATTTAACGGGCTTAAGCAATTCATACGATTGCTACACGTCATTTTCGATTATATGAATTCAAGAACTTGAATCTTTTGCGTCCATCTACCTGAATCTACATTTTTAAATCATTGTTATCTCTTCTCGATACATTCATCCAGACATAGAAAATCGAGTCAATAGTGGTGGTAATATTCTTTACATATCAATTTATATAATATCTTTCAATTTTTATATCACATCAAACGTCGACGCATTAGCATCTATTTTATACTTTAATAACTTGGAATTCCCGTGCGTATATGTGTTTATGAATTTTTATAATGTAAAAACTATGGAGACGTTCAAATTTTTTTTTTTTACGAGAACACAGTTTTGCATCGAGTACAACCAAGAGAATATTTCAAAATGTCAGGGAAGGAGGAAACCTCAGAGCATGTATTCGTTAACGCGGTATAGGTTATAAAATTTCGTTACTCGTAAATGATGGAAAAGACACGGAATTCGCCGTGTTCAAACCTAGAAGATTTATCGATTATTAGCAGTAATGTGGAAAAATTGTGATAAAATAT
The DNA here is from genome assembly GCF_014066325.1 of Apis laboriosa. Lineage (NCBI taxonomy): Eukaryota > Metazoa > Arthropoda > Insecta > Hymenoptera > Apidae > Apis > Apis laboriosa. The sequence goes on from NW_025222687.1 coordinate 890,058, forward strand.
GATTTGAAATTTTCGTTGCAACCATACATTGCAAAATCGTTATGCAATATTTTTTTTTTCGTTTTAAAATGTTTTAAAATGTCAAAATTATATTTTTAACACATTCGATACTACTCGCTTGCAATATATAAATAATTAATCCATTATTAATTTTAATATTAATGAAAATTTTAAGTTCAATTTAACTTTGTCGAGGTGCGTTAAATTATACTATTATATATTTATTATAAAAATTATCTTAATTACGATTTTGACATTTTAAAAATAACATTTTTAAGAAAGATTTATTAAGATACGATAAATGATAAATCAATTGCCATTCCAAGTTTCATGAATTCTTTTATATAGTTTATCCAATCATAGTCCAGGCATAGTTTTCGCGCAGTGTGCTCAACAAATTGCTTATTCCATATATGCTTTGCAAGACCTTAATTATATTGTTTGTATTAAAACTACTTCGCCTACGAAAAACTGTATTTCTTTTAATTAAATGTAAACAGTAGATAAGAAATGTACTTCGGATATCAAGCGTGTATCAAGAAATGATATATACCAATATATTATTCAATTATCAAGCCGCTTTCAATTTCAACGCTAAAATTCTCTCGTGTCTCATGACGGATGAAAAATAGATAGAAAAATGCGAGGAAGACTAGAGGTAATATTTCTTGAAATGGCATACTGACTTTTTCGCAGAAGAAAAAATTATTTAAGAAAAAATTTATTACGTAGTCGTGAAAGTCAAAAGTGAACCGGTTTAAATTAGCTATCTCTATAAAATTCTTATTCGAATATTAATAATAAAGGAGTTAAAAATTTCTTAACGATTTTTTCTTTTCTTTTTTTTTTTTTTTTTTTTTTTTTTTTTTATAAATGTTCTACTTATGAATAGTGGTATGATGTATATGTGCATATGATGCAACATTTTTCGCGGTAACGATGAAAGTGTTTTTCTGATAGTTATGTTACGATATGTGTTTCGCCATGCGGAAAAGAGAAAAACTTGATAAGTCAGTTATAAAGAATTGGAGTTATTTTATGAAATCGGATTGAATTAATAAAAAAACAAAGTTATATGTACATAAACACGATCCTTTTTTTTTTTTTATATTCCTCGCACTTTTCACAAACAAAAAATTATAAAGGATTACATAAATTGAGATTTATTAGATAAATAACTGCGTGCTGTTCCTATTTAAGTGAAATTTCTACGTTTGAAAGTTTCTAATAATAAGTGATTTTATTTAACGTCAAATAATATTTCTTTTCTTTTTTTTTTAAATAGTTTTATACATTCACGAAAAGTATTGCGAGTATCGCGTGGAATTTCGTTTTGTGCAAATGCTTGCCTTTAACTTTACAGGTAACAAAGTCTGTGTCAAAATTCCTAAAATTTCCAGGCCAACTTTGAGCAGCTGCAAGAAGAAATACTCGAATGTTTCGTGTTATCAAGTTTCGCGAGATTGAACTGATTTTTTTCGAAAAAATTTATGAAAAAACCAATAAGATCGTTTCACATCCTCCTTTTCCTTTCGTTATTATACATTTTCATGACAGAATCTCAACTTACATCGATTTTATTATTATTGTGATAAAAAAATGTACACCCACTTTCTTAATTAAGAGAAAGTTAAGACAAAGTCGCCTTTATCCTCCCGACTGTCTGGAAGAATTTTCGTGTAATCTTAAGAAATTAACTTAAAAATTTTCAGTTGTTCAGAACACAAAGGAGACAAAGTTTCGAAAGCGAAGGGGGAGGGGATGGGATCGCGTTGAACGAATTTTCATAATTCTATCCTGGCAATTTGCATTAAGTACAAGGCGTCCAAGTGTAATTACCTTTTACTTTAAAACACGATCTTGAAAAGGTACTCCTGGGACAGGTGTAATTGTTTCGAACGCTTTTCGTTTTACGTTACGCGAGGCTCTTCCAATTTTCTGATTTAATCCTGGCCCGATTTACACCCACCACGCGAGAGATTTCTTTAATACTATATAAATTATAACAAAGGAACAAGTGCAGTTTATAAAATGCGATTTAATACAATTTAATAATTTTTAATAATTTGTAACGCGATAGAATTTTAATTCGTAGAGAATTTTATTTCGTTTCATTCAATTCGCAAAGGGGATTATATTAAGGTTAATAGATTTTTAGTGAAATTACATGACATTCGTTTCGACATAATTTAATCGAAGTAATTGTAAAGTCATTTATCGTTTCGTTTATTTTAATATTTCTGAATTATTAAATATAATGTTTGGTTTCGAAATATAATGGAAATGTGATATCAAACGTATCGATGTGTTATTATAGTTTCGACAAAAGCTGTTCTTGCTATAAAATAACATATTAACTATTAAATAAACTTTACGTTCTATAAAATATTTTTAGCCACAGTTTACGTTCAAATAATTCTCTTTATTAATTTTTTTATTATACACCGAGCAGGCAAGATTGATCTTTCATAATTGGAATTCAGGAATTAATGAAATTACGAATACTTTCATTACATTAAGCAAACTAATGTGTATTATCATTATCACGAAATTAATAATCATGAAATGCTGTTCACGCTAAACGATGCGTTTTAAATTTCCGTTTAATGAATTTTCGTTTTCGATGCGATGTGCCGATATTATAATATAAATAATATTTTGAAAAAGCAATTCCTTCATCGTATTTTCTTTTTACGCGTATTAATTTAAATAATATTTTTTAAAAAGAATTCTCCAACAATTCGAAAAAATTATTACGTGGAATGTATAATACTAAATTATATCGAATGAATTAAAAATATTGTATAGCGGAGAGGAAACGAATTACGATTCGATGAATTTTTCTTTATCTCGTTTTATCTGTGAAATACGGAAATTAGAAGGTCGATAGTTTATTTGGGTCATGATACGGCAATAATCCATTTTTCTGTAAAAACGTGCTGCATCTGTCATATCGCCAACTACATATGTGCGTACATCGTCGTACAAAAGCTTAAGGCATATCATTTTTATAGAGTATACGTATTTAGATACAAGTTTATTTTCATGGAACCTATTTTGAAATGTAGAAACTGACAATAAAAAGGCGAGGTGAGTGAACAAGGAATCGTAAAACAACTTTATCGAGAAAGCTAATAAAGTTGTTTTATTACTCTAATCCGTCGGTAAAGATACTTCAATCAATTTGTCTCCGAGATGTGAATTATATTTTTTATTACATTGCAAAGATTTGAAAAAAATTTGCTTTCGAATTTTCATGATTATTTGCAAATGTGTAATTTTTATCTATACAAGTTGAATGGAAATTCTGTCGAGTCACCCTATACATGAGAGTCGATCTCGAGAAATTCCGTTGTAAGTGACGAAGAAACGGGTGAGAATTTACGGCAAATGATAGCGATATACATAGAAAATCTCGCGATAGTTTATCGCGAAATGTGAAAAATTGAAAATGAAACGAGTCAAATTACGAGTCAAATCCTACATTACCTACATATTAATAATGGAAACAAGTATTTCAAATACGTGTGCACGCTTTTTGAACGCGACTAAATTCAGTTTACCGAGTTATACGCGATGAATCAAGCTTTCTAAAATTGTATTTTACATTCAGTATCGTAATTTCCCTCTTTTTCTCCGGTGCTCGGCCTCCTCGTGCCCTCTTCGAACTCTCATTTGAATTTTCATGAAAACAAACCTGCGGAGACAACGAGGTTGTGCATACGCGAAACGAACGTGCCTGAGGGGAGAAAAAAACAGGAAGATGCGAAAAGTGTTTAATGTGGCGTACGCGTCGCGAACAGTGGCCACCCATTTTCCTCGCTAAATTAAATCCAGTCACGTGCGAGAGCTGATAAAATAGTTCTTTAATCTGTTGTTTCAATAATTAAATCGTGTGTCAAGAATTAAATGATTTTTTTTTTTTTTGGATGGAATCGATTCAATTCGATGAGACAAAAGTCAAGTTGGCAAGCATTCTTCGTTTATGAAGAAAATATATATTCGAAAAGACGCAGTGACAAATAATAAAAATGACAAGAAAGACGCGAGAGATATTTTTAATAATGGTCTCGACACCTTTAAAATCACAGTCACATCAAAATGACCGTCGTTGTAACATTGTTATGCATACGAGCTCTATCCGTCAAATTTTACATCCTTGTAAACGTGAGATTTCCCATCTGTATTAAAACTGATCTGCGCACTCTATACGCATTTGTACCCACGCGTTTATAGGAAATGCCAACCTAACCTCAAAGGCAACGAGACAGCAATGAATTCCACGGCAATATCGTGTCGCGACGTAGTGGAACGTGAGCAATACGAGTTTTCCCAACTAGCAACTAGGATTTAGAATAAAATTCGAATCACAGAAAAAACAGATATTACGATACAAGTTGTCTGTATCATATCGGAGAGATCAGAAGAGATCACATCGAATTTGATCGATATTTATATATACGTATACAATAGAATCTTATAGGAAAGATGCACGTTTTCGCATGATGTTAAAAAACTATAACATTGCCTATCACGACGAATTTATCGAATAATTTCCTCTCTGAAAAAAAAACCATGACATTGCCTATCACGACGAATTTATCGAATAATCTCCTCTCTGAAAATCGTGACGTTTGTAGCATTTATATTGCTCATACGGGTAGCTAATTTCTACTGGTAGTTGGAAACTGCAATTGTGAATAATAGAATTAACAGTGCAAATGAAACCACAATTTGTCCACAACAAAGAACAAATTTTATTTCATCGTCTGTTGTAATCACAATTTATATCAATTACGATTAAAATGAAAATATGGAAAAAATAAGACAAGATATTGAATAAGGATTTAAATATTTTTTATGAAATGGAATTTCGGAAAACGTATATATTTATAAACGAACAAATCCATAGGAATCGAATCGGTCTATATTCAATATCGTGAGATGAATTTATGTTATGTGAAACAAAAAACTCATGCAAAACAAATTGTTTCAAAGCTCGTGGTAAATCAATTTTTGTTTTTGAAAACTTTGCAAATAACACTCCAGTTATTTTTATTGTTACGATAACACAATTTTAGGAATAAATAATCAATTTTACGTAACGTGTTTTTAGAATTTTTCTCCATTTATGTATTTCTAAAAGACAAACTTTGAAAATTTTAAAAAAACGATATTTAAAATTTATAAGTAAGATAGAAATATTCAAATATTCTTTAATAATAATTTAATAATTTCAAATAAGTTACTTAATATTATTCTTAGTAAATGATATAGATCCTGAAAAAAATTCATAAGTAAATGTAGAATATTAAATACCAAATGGTGCAGTATCGTGTAATTATATATTTGTCAACGCGTATACTTATAATTTAACAAATACCCACTCTTATTTTCACTTTAAACATGGCGACATTTGAATAAGCTTATCATTTTTTTTCTCTGTGAACTGATGTAAATTGAGCAATCTCTCTCTCTCTCTCTCTCTCTCTCTCTCTCTCTCTCTCTCTCTCTCTCTCTCTTTCCGATTTGCATTCAAAGAATTTTTATACATGAAGATAATTCATTTTTATGAGTTCGAAACGGAGTGTTCTTATTATTCTTTTTATTTCTACGTTATAAATCAAATTCATCGTATTTGTTAATTTTATAATTTTTCTCCTCCCCTCTCATTCAGGAAGACATTCTTTCCTGTGGTTAAATTTTTTCCATTTTAATATCTGGTTCGTCTATTAGCTGGAAATTTTCCGTATTAAACAGGATTCATTTACTGTCAGAACTTTCTTTTATCCTTAATTTTTTTCAATCTCATTTTTTTTTACATTTTTTCATTAAACGAAATACATATTATGTATATCTCTACATTTAAAATTTTATTCAGCTGAAAGAGATTCAACGTTGTACAATTATTTATACAACAATTAAATTTTTAACTCGTCATACCAACATAAAGTCATTTTATTTAAATAATTAATTTTGTCTCCTGTATTAAATACAATAACGTGTAATGTGAACAATTATTCGCATTGTGTTAAAAATGACAGAAATTAAAATGTTTTGCGAAAAATAATAAAATTTTTCAACGATTTTTAAATGATTAAATAAAACTTAACCACTAATTACTCAAATTGTAAAATAATTGGAAATAATCGCAGGATACGTTATAAGTAAATCATTGAACAGTAAATCAAAATAAATAAATAAATCGTGGATAATTGTCTTTGATTCCCAAACCGGAAAATTTAACTCGTGCAAATCAAAAGGGAATTTACTGGTCATGGAATTTCAGCAAATATTTAATTTCTCCATGGGAAACATGCTTGAACCGCTAAATCGAAAATTAATTTTGCTTTTCCCTCTTTCGTCGTGTCAACATCTTAACGTTTAATCGTTTTTAGATATATAAAAGATATATTTTAGATGTAATAAAACGATAAAGTTAATACGTTTTCTTGCATATTTTCATTAGAATGATTCCTCGAGAAAGATAATCTAATGTAATAGATCGAATTATTTTCTCCTTGATGTTTCTTTGAGTATCAGAGAAACGCGTATATGTGTTTCCATTTAACTTTTAATTTATCATTCATTAAGATAATTGTATTTCGTTGTAACTGTTCTTAATTCGAGATTATTGTGATAAATATATGTATCATAATGTGTTAATAAATGAGTTTCTCTTAAATTATTATTTTATTATCTCGCTACGAAATAATTTTTTTTAAATACGCAACAATTTAATCTTAATTTTAAAAAATCAATATCAGTTTCAATGCAAAAACGGCGCGGATGTAATTAAACGATAATTCTATTTTAAAGCTCATTCGACGTCTCGAAGAACTTTCTAAACTCGACAAGGATACGTTGAGAGAATAGTTTGCGTTAAATTAGGAAACTTTCGTTCAATCGAGCAGATATAAGATGTAGATAGATAACGCTTTTCGTTATTTGTCCGTATGGACTCGAGATATTCCATGTCCGACAATATGCGTACTTGTACTACTTCCGCCTACGAATCTCAACAATGCACGATATTTCCACGATAATAAAGAGATGGCCGATAAAATATTTTGGATTTTTATATGGATAAAAGCGAAGAGATCGAAATTACGGTAATATTTTGTCAAAAGTAAATAATATGTTTAAAAATTGTATTATTCGATGATTTTATTTTTATCATTAATATAAATATGAAAAGTTCATCCAAATAATCGCCTGACGTAAACACGACAATATTACGCCATTATATTTAGCGGAATATCGAAAAATAACATAAACAATTTTTAATAAAGCTGTCACGATCAATTCTATCGTTATTTATTTCGTTTATTTATTTCACTTTTTTTATCTTTTTACCTTTCTATTTATCCTTTATACGTTCGAATTCATGCATAATATTATAAAATACTATAAAATATACGATTTATATTCAATAATGACTTATATTTAATAAATTATACTGTAACCATTTGAATTTCGCGCCATTCGTTTACCACGAATCGATTAATTTTTAATTATTTTTAGTTCGATTTATTCATGCAAATAACTACCATTTTTATACTTTTATACCGTGAATATCAATCAGGACTATGTTGCATCGTAGGTGGCTGTATTAATCTGATTCGATAGTTCAATCAATAACTATGCGATTTCATCGAAAAAGTCGATCCGACACTCGAACGTGATGTGAAGTGATTCCAGAAATGAGATTTGCTTGACGAGGAAAATTGAGGTTAGAAAAAAGGAAGGGCTTTAAAATCAAGCAGAGGAATCGAGTCAAAGGATCACGCGTGTAGACAAGGTTTTAATTTAATTTTGTAAATTGCACATGCAAATTTTCGTTAAATTTATGCATAGTGTTGTACAAATATCTTGGACTCGGACTTGGATCATTTTTGACAAATATCTTATTATGTTCGTTTCGTGTCAAATTAAACGTAATGATATTTAAGAAAATTTCTTTACCTTGTGTTCACACAAAGCGAGAAAGATAATTACAATTTTTTATTCGATCGAGAACAGAATTACAACAGTTGAATCTAAAGATATTAAGAATGCATTAATTTCGTGTATACATGAAAATTCTGAGGAAGAGAGAGAGAGAGAAAAGTATTAAAAAAAGTTTTGAATACTTTCTGATGAATCTTCTCTGGTAAATCTCTTCTCTTCACTTTCGTATAATAAAATCTTCGGTTAAAAAATAAATTGAAAGGATATGAAAGAAGGGATAAAGTTTAATACTTTGTAATTTTTAATATCCGGTATTGTTATATTTGAAATTTTAATCGAGAACTGCTCCTCCTTCATATACTTTTCAACGATTATTTGATCGAGAGAGATTTTTCTTTTATTGATTGCAAGGGACTTTAATAGAAACTTTAATTGGAGTATTTTTTTTTTTTTTTGGATTTTGAAAAAGCTTCTTCTATCGATTCTCTATTGAAATTCTCTAATGAATAACCAAAATTTCACGTTAAATTCGCGTGATCGGTATCTTGGAGGAAATTAAGAGGAAAAAAAAAATAGATCGATTCATTAAATTAAAATTATCGGATTGAAAAATAATTTTTAAGGGTTTGGCGCGTTATCAGTGAATCGATACGCAAATTAATCCTTCCATCCTTATATCCCTTCGTTATCGATAAATTTCCGCTGGTCCTAAACTTGACAATGCTCACGACAATTATTACATTGATTGCGGTTTATTGAACACATGTGTGCGATATTTTTAGATTTGAGATTATACATGTGCACGAATTATTAAACTATTATAATATCACGTTTTCCTCATTATTTTTTTTCTGCAGAAGTGCGATACGGAAATCGGATATTTTTTAATTGGAAATTTTAAATTAAGAAATAATTTCGAAAGATTATATAGATCGGTGTTAATTGCGATAAAAATAAATGTCTATCTGTTAATTATTTTTCAATTAGTTACGCAATTTGTTATACTTAAATAAAAAAGGAAGAAGAATTAAAAAGGAAACTTCTTTTCTTTGGTTCTTTTTTCTTTTTTTTTTCTTTCCGCTGTTATATTTCGTCCATTAATTTGATCGAAATGTAAATTAATAGTTTTGAAAGTATCGGATAATCCTTGACTTGAATCAAGAGAGCCGATAATCTGTCGAAGTTAAATTTTCACAACTCGCCAAGATATCCCGGGGGCAATTGCAAGTTTTTACCTTAGCATCCACGTTACCTTCCTCACCGACTGCGAAAGATCTGAAACGATGTGAAACTAATTTGCATACAAAGTGAATTTTGCATCATTTTTTTCATTCTTTTTTTTTTCAAATTCATAATCTGATTCTATATATATTTTCGTTAACAAATCTATCTGTCAATGAAATGAAATATTCAGGAAATATTCAGAACTAAATCAAATTTTTGAAAATTATTTTTCGATTATTCTTATTCTTTCGATTATTTCGATTTGAATCAGAATTCTTACATTTTAAAGATAGATAAAACGTGGAATCGTTTTCGATGTTTATCGATGTTTATCGATCTTGAATATAACCTAAAATTTAACCTAAAAACGTCCAAATAATGTTACGTTCTAAAAATGCTACTCTAATTAAAATTATCACTATTAAAAATTGAAAAATTAATTAAAATTCAAATTATTATTTATTAATTTACATTAATATAATTAAATTCTAAATTTAATGCGCTTATATGCTAAAATAATATTTAATTTATTGATTAATTTTTATATATAAATAATTTACAAATTAAAGTCCTTCCAGTACAATTAATATTTACTTTATTATGGATAGAAACCAACCTGACTTACGTCGATTCGAACTTAAATCATATAAGATTTTAAAAATCGAGCAGACTTAAACGTTAAAAAATTTAAACGTTATTTAATTGAACGTGGATTTATGGTGAAGTCAATAATAATTCATCCACTTGTTTGTTCGATTATTATTATTTCTTTCGTTCGTTATTAATGAATCGAGATACAAAAAAGATATGATAAACGATTCGAGAAAAAAAAATGGAAGGGAAATTTCATTGATCCATTAAGTAAAGCAAAGTTAAGTTTAGAGATTCGACGTTAATAAAGTGGCCGGCTAGGTATTTTTCGCGAGTACTTCAATTTTGAGATTACGCGGAACGAATATCACGTTCGAACGAGCAACGATCGACGATGAATCGTTTTGCCATTGTTACTGTTTATTTTTTTCCATCAGGATTTTATTATTTCCCTCTTACGTAAAGATTTCGACAAGTTCGCAGTTATTGAAATTTTTCGTGAAATTTTTTTACACTATTCGATATATTTAAGGTATGATCGTTCGATGTAACGCATGGAAAATGTACAATGGATTGCAATTTATTGAAACAAATTGCATCTATTGACGCGAAATAAATGTATTGTTCAAAAAAAAAATTGAAACGAGTGATATAAATTAATTTTGTGTAAATGAATTAGTCCATTCAAAAAAGAAGTAGAAAAAAAAAAAAGAAACGAATAATAGATAAAGAAACTTTGTAACATGATGTAGTTAAAAGCCACTCGATATTTAAAAAGAGGACGATGAACAATGGAAAAAGTTTCGAAATTCATTATAAGAATTTTCTGGTTGACACATTCAACTGATAGAATTATTTAAGTTAAAATGAAAATTGCGTTGTGACAAGAAAAAATAAAAAAAAAAGTAGAAAGTTTTGAACTACTATAGTATAGTACGTGCAGAGTAAATAAAGTGATCATAACGTGAGTAAAAACTAACTTTGGAAAAGAAAACATCATGTCTTTCCGTCTAAGTTGCTCTTACATATTCCATTGATCGATTGATCGCCTAGTATCTATTATTTGTTAACTTAATGTAAATAAAAACATCCGGTATATAAAACAAGGCAGTCCGCTTTAACGATCTCGACGAACTTCATTTAAAGTTTCGTAATTTTCTACGTAGGTGCGCAAGAAGATTGATTCATCTTAATATTGCTCTTAACTGTATTTAAATTTATTATAAAAAAAGGTGTGATGTCTGAAAAAAAAGGATTAGGATTAACTGTTGATAGACTAGATTCTTCTAGATTTTTAGATAAGAATGCATCCTCTATCCTCTTTTTATTCACACTTGAGGACGTCGATAAAGTTTTGACAAAGAGGAAAAGAACTGGGGCATCCTGTATATAGGAATATTTAATTCCCTTTCACGATCTCCTATTATCCCTTTTTACAGATGAAAAAAGTTTTTTGCTCGTTAGACGATCGTTTAGCAAAATTACAGAATTGCATTCTCTACAAAAGATGGTGGAAAAACCTACCTTTGTAAAATTCCTCATTGTTAATCGATAAACGGCCGGCCGGCTATCATTTTCCCTTATTTTCCGGCAACCGTCCCGCATCCTTCTGTTTCTGATCTATTCCGGCCTGCGAATAATTTCACGCCTGTTGCCTCGTGCAATATTTTCCTGTTCCTCGCCCTTTCTTCTACTTCTTCCCACTGTCGCCATCCGCCACCGTAATTAAAGCGTTCAGAGACAAGTTTAAGCACCAAGTCTGAACGAAGAATCTTCTTTAACCTTCTTGCCTAAGTCTCCTCTCTCTTTATTTGTTCCACTGGTGTATCTCATCAGTATGATGGATATGCAAACTTCAAATTTTAATCTTCTACAAAAACAGATTACACGTAAACTATAATATCGAAAGAACAATTGAAATTATAAATGAATATATATATATATATTGGGTTGTTCGAAAAATAATTTCGTTTTCTTATGATAATGAAACACCAAGTCGTTTTATGTGATCGTGAACAATCGGATTCGACAAATTCAATCTCGTAGCAATTTTTCGAGTTGTTATTCATCGATTTGCTTCAATCAGTGCCTTTAGTTTGTCTTCATCAACTTCAACTGGTCTCAAAACATGGTGCATCTTTAATATGCATTGAAATTGTTGAAACGAAATTTTAAAAACCACTCTTAACATATTGTTAATAACCTTAATAACCTTAATAACCTTCTCTATAGATTTTGCATAATTTTTTTCTTGGCTAAACAGCATTCTTATCTTTTCGGTAATAAAAAAGTAAAATATGCTCCTTTTGATCTTGCACTTTTATTATCATGCAAGAAAAACACAATCGCACAGAGAATCAAACGAATTTTTCTTATAAATAAATCATGAAATGCCAAGTCTCAAAATATATAACAACACGATTTAGAATGAAGTTGGCTGGATAAACGTTCAATTAGCGACACTCGTGTGAAAAAACGAAATTACTTTCCGGACAATCAATATATTTTATTGATTTTCTTCGAGATCAATCGCGGCAAGGTTAAACCGCGAGGTGTCAAATGTTAAATTTATTAATCTTCGTTTGCTTGAATGTAGCTAGCTGTTCTCTAAAACGGAATATCGACATGATCAATAGAGAGTTACGATCCGTAAACAGGACAATGAAAACGATAGTGGCGCGGTGACTGGTGAACAATAACAACTTATCACCAACTTTGAAACATTGTCATTTTCATTCAACTTTTGAAACATGATTCTATTAATAATATTAATATCTATTGTGTGAAAATAACTAAGAATTTTTTGTAACCAATTTTTTTTTTTTCTTTCTTGAATCGACGAGTCGTTTTGGAGGTTATCCTGCAAGCTCGATTATTAATTTAACACTTTTTCACGAATGTTTGCCAATTACAAAGTGCATGGGAGTGAAAAAAAAAAAATAAGCGTCAATGAAAAAAGGAAACAGAGATTGAGGAAGGACGAGTTTGCGGAGGCGACCAACCGGCGTAATTGGAAAGCGGGACAAGCGACCCCAAATTACCAGGCACAAATTAAGCCCCAGGTGTTAATGAACTCGCGACGTTGTTGACGACGAAATTGCAACGATCCTCGATGTCTATATCGGCACATCGACCCAGATTCATTCACTTCCGAACTTGACCTTCTCATTTGTTGCTCTCGTACGAGCCTTCTTGCTATAAATAAAACGTTCGAACGTTAGAATGCCTCGAAAAACTAAAAATAATCTTTATATTGTACGTTCCAAAGTAGTTCCTTTGACTTTTAATACTTTGACGGTGTACAGTAGTTCAAATAACGTATATTAATCGGACAAAATTAATTTTCAAATTTATAAAAAAATAATTGTTTCGATAATTATGTAATAACTATATTATAATATATATTGTAAAATTTTAATCCTCTTTTTAAATGTTTACGAAGATTAAACGAAATATATAGGCAAACAACTAATCGATAATTGATCGGTCTCGTTTCAATAGTTGAAAAATATTCTGTAAATTTTTTAAGAAGCATTTGAATTTCAATTTTATGGATATAACGGATCTCGAAACATCTATTTTTAACTTAAATTATAAATTATCGATAAGTTTTTTTTTGTAAATTAAACTTAGAAGTTAAATAATTATTTTATATTAAAAATTCGCGCAATGTAACGATTCGTCAATGATTTTTTTATGTTTCATACCGTTTCACTTTATAAGAGTCGAATGAAAAGTAAAAATTGTCTACTTTCGTATATTTTTATATTTATATATTTTTTATATATTTATTATTATGTATTTTCTTTTTTATTTTATACTAATTAAATACGATATTAATTTTTTTATATATTCAGTCATATTTTTATATTATATACATTTTTAATGAAATAATAAATTATAATAAAAAGCAGTATTGTTTATTAAAAATTAAATCTCCGTTAGCTCCTATTGTTCGAATCGCTGTACGATACTATGTGAATAATATGTTTTTGATCAAAATATCGACCACGAAAGTTACGAACAAGAAAAATATGAACGTATCGAGTTTCACAAAAGTAAAATTGATGTGTAAAACTAACGCGTATACCCTTTAACAATTCCTTGACGGATGTAAGTTAGGCGATATACGTTTTTTGAAAAATGTGAAAAGCCAAAAATTCTTCTGTCGAGGAAGAAAGAATTGAAGAAAGCAATTGAAAACGCAATCTGGACTTGATCGAAAACATTTTATAATATTTTATATATTTAGGTTATAAATCGAATTGAAAATTGAGGAAACAAATGTTAAAATTATTAATTCATCTTTCCATAGAAGTGAAAAATATAAGAGTATAAGAATTCGTTATACAATAAGGCTTACACAAATATTTCACAGTCCTTTCACTTTTCCATACAATCTCAAACATGCGTCACGTCAAATCGAGCATACGTCATTTACACCATAAACACTGTGTCATCCTATTTCGCCTTCCTTCCTTCTTCCAATTCCAAAAATCCTCAAATATGATATCACCAAATCCTACAAACGGTGACCAATTCTTATCTTTGTGCTTTCTTTTTTGAAAAACATAATAACAATTATATTTGAAAGGATAAAGTATAACAGCGAATTATGCGACTTTCCACTATCATTTGCATCATAAATATCGAAATACACGATCAATTGATAATTAATGCAATGTGATGTACACACACTAGTGTAATTTAATGAAATAATTTCATTATAGTGAATATGTTTAAATAACGATGTTGAGAAAATTTGCTTGGATCGTTCTTTGAATTTACGAAATACATATTTTATAGAATATCATGCGCACTCTATCGCTATTTTTTCCAACGATTTTCCCTTTCGCTCGATGCTGGCCATGACTTTCACTCACACTTATTAGATGTAGTTAAACGTCAATCTTTTATGTTGAATTCCTTGTATCGATTTACATGTATTAAAATTTTGGAAAGAGATTTTTCTATCAGTGATGTACAAAATTTAATAATTAAAGTTATTTCTATAAATAACTTTATTCAATAATTTATTCAAAATATAATAATAAATCGGAAATAATTGCAATGCCAAAAAGGTTATGTAAAAATCGGATCGATTATAATAATTACGAATAAATGTTATTCTTTTTTTTTATTATTCAATGGGTTAATGCCCAATTCTGTCTTCTCTCAATTTTTTGATTGTTTTTTTTGTCTTGATTTCATGAGGATAAGTCGAGGTTATGGAAGTTACTTTCAACCACGCCTGTTTGTTCTATAACATCCGATCGAAGGGTCTTCGTCCTTTTGACATCCTCTTTTGATGGAGGTACCATTAACCTTTATCAGATATCCCACACCAATTTTTCTTTCTCCATGAGTTTATTATCCACCATGAAACGTCCCATTTCTGGGATAACCTCCAATAAGCAATAAATAGTCGCACGCTCGATCTAACGTTATATATATGTACATACAGCCAATAACGAATTTTACTACGTTTTATCGATACAATCTTGATGCAAGTATAATTAATTCAAAGAAAATATTGAATTAGCCTTGTTATTTCTACTTTTCATGCTTTTCATGCAGAATTAAAAATAATTTTTTCTTTAATATCTTGTCACTGAGGTAATACAAATATTTAATAAAAACACAATATATGTACAATGTTTGTTACAAAACTTTTTTTTACCGAAAAATCCAATAACGGGTAATAAAATGTCATTTTCGCTTTGTTTCAGATACACTCGTTCCCAGTTTTTCAACACAATGATGTTGATGAGCGTGCTAGTGTCTCTATTGTTCGTCGTTATGGCTAAATGTCATCCCATATCCTACAACACATACGACGAAAGAGAATTGTCACGGGATCATCCACCACTCTTACTTCTCGTTGATCACCGAATTCCGGATTTAGAGGTATGAGAAATATCTTCCCCCCTCCCCCCCTTCCTCTCAAGTTATAACGATGACACGAGTTATCGAATTAAAAAATGAAACATTGCCGTATCATCGCCCATATTTTCTTATTGATCGCGTTCAACGCCGATTTTCACTTGTTCCATTCTCTCCAGCATTTCTCGTTCGTACCAGTCCTGCGCGTATAAATAAAACTAGGATTTAAATTCTAAAGGTCAATGAATATAAGTAAAACGGTAGGATGTCAAGTATGGTTGACATACTTTCCCTAAAAAGTGGATTTAAATATTGAATATGTCGGATTTCATTCTATCGATTTCATTTTTCATATTATATGCTCATGTGATAAAACGAACAATAAGCTTTTTATATTTTATCGTATATATATATAAAATTTTAACGACATTGTTAAATTATCGTGGAATAAATCGAAACATTAAAAAGCGTGAAATTATTTTAATCCTCGCGTGTACATAAAAATTTACTATTGAAATGAAAGTAAAGCAATAATGTCATTTTTTTTATTTTGAAAATTTTCTTTCGAGTTAATTAACCTCCTATCCCATCCTTTTGATTCGATTTCTCAAAATCGCAAAATATACTAAATTTCAATCGGTAATAAGCGATTTCTAACCAAGAATTCTTGAGCGATCATATGCATCCTTGTTTCGTGCTCACGTAGACGTTCCTCCACACACACTTCGCTATTAACAATCATTCGAACTTTAAACTTGATTAAAATATATCCTTTCGCGAATTGAATTCACACCGTGAATCGTGAACGAATATCTATTCCCTCACCTATGTAACAGAACAGAGAAAATCAAATGTTATAACGTCAAATTCGGATTTCATTTTATAGAGGCTTTGTATAAACAGATTATTGGAAATATCTTCGTTACCGAAATAGTCGATACCATCATTATTCTGAAACGCGAGAAATTATCCGCGGTGTAAAACGTATATAATAATAAAGCATAATACGCAAATGGTTAAATTATCGTTGAGAGGACTGTAATTGAAAATATAATTGGAGAAACGTCCGCCCATAATTTCTTGAGTATCAATCGAATACGCATAAATTAATATATAATATATATTCAAAGACAGAAATAATTCAAGGGAGTTGAATGGGACATATGAATGCCGCGTTTGCATTTCTCGAGATATTTTTCTTTCTATTCTTCCTATTCGGTGCGTTTAATTAAAATGATTTCATTGTCAGGGACAGCGATCGTTGCCGGGAACGAGTCATGGGAACACAATCTCGCGAAATGCTCTTAATTAACGTCCATATTGTGGAAGTGATAGAATTTATGTCAAGAATGTTTGGAACGGAGCGATATATGCGCGAATTGAAAAGTAAATAGTTGCTGAGAGAGAGAGAGAGAGAGAGAGAGAGAAGAGGGAGGATCTAATTTTTATGGAATCAAGAGAATTATTTTTGAGTTTTTTTTACTTAAAAAAAAATGAACATTGTGATTACAAAATTTATCAACATATTTTTTTTATAATAGGATGTATGAAAAGCAAGAAAATTCGAAGTATAGATGAATGCAAAGCGTTTAGTGTTAACCATACATACACGTAAGTGTACTTACGTGGCCTACTCTTTTAATACGCGCCCCTTTTTGCTCATATTCTTGAGCGAGTGTGTTCCATAAAACTGGCAATAAAACCAGAGAAATATTGCGTGGTGGCAGGCTAGAGAAAACTGCGCAACGTTGCGTTGATTTCTTTCTTTTTTTTTCTTATTTCACATATGTGCATATGCAATCGATCCACTTTAATTCTAATTCATAATGATCTTTTTTTTTTCCGCCACTTCAACCGTAATATTGTCCATGATAATCAAATTCTGTTCTTTACTCAAAAGCATGGTACTATAGTCGACGTAATTGTTCCATCTTTCGCGTCAAATATCCACGTACATCCTTTCTGAAGTGTTTTAATATTCATAAAAAAATCTTCATCTATTATTACGACATTATGCTCAATTCTCTTGAAACTGAAATATAATTGTTTAAAATTCTCGTTTATTAGGCAACTTTAGAAGGAATGTGAAAAGATATTTTTTTTATCATTAGACAGACTTTATTATTGATTCTATAATCGAATCGTAAATGAATCTTTTAGCAATATATTTAGATGTTTTCTTCTCGTATGAAATGATTGATAGCAATAATCAACAGGTGATTAACTCTAAATTATTTATGACTTATATTACGATATATATATTTTAGATGAAATTTCTTCACCGAAATTAGGTTATCACACGATTGATTTTTTGGATTTCTAACACACGCGAGTTCTAAGAACGTGGATGTCATTTTTTTTTTTTTTAATTTTTAATTTCTAATATGTAAACACTTTTTTTCATTGAAGAAATATTATAATTTTTATTTCATTTCTCAACAAAATAAAAGTCAAGTGATCTATAAAAGTAAACATAAAAAATACATTTGTTTCTTGCATAATGTATAATCGGTCCGAATAAATTGTAACCGGATGTTGCAAAATTATATCTTGAGAAAAATTAGTATTAGAATATTAATAACAAAATTTTATAATTTTTCAGAATGAAATGTTCGACTCGGGAAACGATCCAGGATCAACAGTAGTCCGAACGAAACGTCTTGAATCAAAACGTATCGGATCATTGTCGATCGTGAATTCTATGGATGTGTTACGACAAAGGGTTCTTCTTGAACTTGCTAGACGTAAAGCATTACAGGATCAAGCTCAAATCGACGCCAATCGTCGTCTTTTGGAGACGATTGGAAAAAGATCGTTACCTCTTTACGGCGGAAACATGTCTAAAACCGGCGATTCAAGGTTGAAAAGCGAATTTGAATACGTACTCGAGCAACAAGGAAAAAATCATGATCGAAACGTGGCACCGGAAAGAATTTCCGAAAGACTGCAGGATTGGCTCCATAACGATGATTCGACATTTCGAGAAAGACAGGATGATCAAACGCGAAGGGTAATTATTCCAAGCGAACATTTAATTTCATTGTGAATCAAATTTATTCCTAAAATTTGTTCATAAAAAAATAAATGAAATTTAAAATTTTCAGGCGCAAACAAATGAGCTACGTTTATTGTAATCAACACTCAAGGAGAACACTCACAATCAATTTTCGCTATATTACGATTTTTTATCTAAAGCTAATGAATTGCATATAGTTTATCTATTATTCGTCATATTCCTCAGGTTATATATATATATATATATATATATATATATATATATATATATGTATACAAACATGTATTTATACATTTTGTGGCGTGCAAAATTCATTATTTAATACGTATTTCATTCATGAATTATATGCAAATTATTCATGTGTCAAGCATAAAATAAATATTAGTATTCGCGCATGATATATTCGTAGAAAGCAAAAAATTTAAGAAATAGAATGTAACAGTATTTATTTTCTTATTTTCGTTTTAATTTTAATAATCATTTTAATCGTAACTAGTTTAATTTTGTAGCATCCAGAAAGGGAAGAAAGTAGAAATAATAATGAAAAATATAAAGTAATTTTTCTTATTGATATTTGAAATTTAATGTTATAATTTGAACTTAAACATTTTATCTTTTTCTATTTCTTCCTTTTCAATAGCGCAAAAATATGTATATGAAACAAAACAGTATTATGCGTTGTGATCCCACAAAGTCTGCCCAATCCAACAATCTACATAGAAGACATTTTATATCCAATATTGGATGTAATTTAATGTAAATGTTTTTTCACATTAGAGTTAAGTTTTATGAACACAATGATAGAAATGTTATAAACTATTTTATTATAAATAATAATTTAAAAACGTAAATATTGTAACTTTTAATTGAAATTAACCATGGAAAAAGATTATAAAATTGTATTTATCTATTGTACAGTAAAATTTCTTGAATCATGCAATATTTTGCTAATAATTTCAAACTATTTCCAAAATATAATAGATCCAAATAGCTATAAATTTAATGTA
The DNA here is from genome assembly GCF_014066325.1 of Apis laboriosa. Classification (NCBI taxonomy): domain Eukaryota; kingdom Metazoa; phylum Arthropoda; class Insecta; order Hymenoptera; family Apidae; genus Apis; species Apis laboriosa. The sequence goes on from NW_025222687.1 coordinate 909,729, forward strand.
ATGCAATTATTTAAATATATAGATCAAATGCTTTGTTCCCGACAAACTTTATTCATCAAAGGAATAAATGTAATTAAGATTTAATGTTCCATATCTTAAATATATATATGCAAATTATTTTTTATTATATATTTTATTTATGTTAATAACTTTGTAATCAGCACGTCTTTTGTTTTTCTTAATATTCTCGAAAAAAATCAAGTAATGATCTAATGAATTATATATTTTATTACCAAAGAAATATATTACATGTATTTAAAAAAAATCGGTAAATAGTTCCTTTCATAGGTACCATAAATTAATAGACATAATATGTTTTCTTCTATCAAATTTGTACTTATGTACAAACATCGAAATATGATTTATTCTTGTAAATTTTATTAAAATCTTATTAAAATATTTTATTTTTGATTTTATATACTTTATATTATAATGAAAATGTAACATGCACATGAATATTTACAGAAATAATAATACTGTATAAAAATCACGATAAAAACAAATTTTTCAAATTAAATTATGCTATTTTGCAAAATATTTTTTCTTTTTATTTTAGTTTATCTCACTACTTCGTTCTTCAATTTTTTATATATTTATATATTTTTTATATTAAGCATTCATAAACAATTTTTATGATTATCTTAATATACAAAAATTAATTCTTCTGATATTTATATTAATATTAAAAAATAAATGTAAATTTTATTATTATTATTTATATATTGCATTATATGCATATCTTGTTATTGAGGAAATGTACAAAAAAATCTTCACTATATAATTATGCAAAGAAATTATATATAATATATAAATAGATTTTTTTTTTATTTTAAATCTATGTATAATATTGTGTATTTATTTATTTTCATTTTAGCTCTTTTTATTTGTATGACTTGTGTATATTACCCAATGCGTAATTGGATATAAATGAAATAAATTTAATTTAAATTATATTTGTGTATAATCTAATTGTACCTTTTCATTCAATAGTATAAGAAAAATAAATCATTTAATTTACTATTTTTTTAAAAAGATTTATTTTATTTCTTATTATTATCGATGTTCATATAATGCTTAATATTATAATTAAAATTACAACATGTATTTCATTCACTTATAGTGAACGAAAATAGTATTTTTCTCTGGAAATATATCTGTCAAACTTTTTCAAATTGTACAGAGTATCATTGAAAATATTTAATGTACAATACTTTTTATAAACCTCTTCAACAGAATAATCTTAGGAAAATAATCTATAAAAAGCCACATTTTTTTTAATTTGCATTTATGTTTAAATTTTATTTAACTCATAAATCGTCGAATCATTTTTATCTATATATAAATAATTAATATTCTATGAAATTATATCCAACAAGCGCAAACAAATAAAGTAAAGTAAGTATAAAATGTGGCTAATATTTTGAATGAAGAATTAAACAAAAATAAAGTGAGAAATATTGAAGGTAACTTAGAATCATAATAAGTCCAAGAAATGAAATATAATCTATTATTTAATTGCGATCACATTTTACGAAGGTCAAGAACAAATACACTGCCATCAGATGCAGAAGCACCAACTTTGTCACCTCGGCTATTCCAACATACTTCAAAAATTCCTCCAGTACCTTGGTAACTATGCACCAATTGACCGTTCTGCACAATTAAATATACATAATGAAATATAAATATAAATATAAATTATATATAATGAATTTCTTAACGACAAGTAAAAACAAAAAAAAATTATTTTACCTGAGTAGACCAAATATGAACACATTTATCAAAACTTCCACTAGCAAGAAATTTGCCATCTGGACTAAATGCTACGCTATACACTGGTTCTGTGTGTTTTGTAAGTCTGTGTATACATGCACCTCTTTCAACATCCCATAATCTTACAGTAGAATCGAATGATGCACTAGCTAAAGTTAAATTCATATTTGGATTATGGGTTCCAGGTCCAGTTGGGGACCATTTAATAGTATATATTTCTTTGCTATGAGCTTGTAAATCATGTACCCATGTATCTTGTTTCATAGACCAAATTTTAAGACTCATATCATCTGAACAACTAGCCAATAAATTGCCTTGGGGATCCCATTTTATAGCATTAACTTCATTCTGTAATTAAAGAAAAAAGAAACTCCTTATGTTTTAAAAAATAAATATTTAGTTATAAATTAAAAAATATAATTATATTTCTATATATATATATACATACCGTATGACCTTGGAAGCTTTTGATTGGTTTATCAACATTAAGTTTACATACATGAATACATTGGTCAGTGGAACAACTAGCAAATGATGTATTTGTTTGCCAATCAACATCTAAGGCAGGTGCACAATGAAAACTAAACTGTTGAGTACATTGTCCACTTTCTGCATCCCATATGATTGTTGTTTTATCAACTCCAGCACTTAATATATAATTTCCACGTTTATTCCACTTTAATGCAAAAATTGGACCCTTATGTTGACCTAATGTAGATGCTAATTTGCCATCTGTCTTCCAAATCCGTGCATAACCATCATAACTTCCTGTAGCCAATAAGGTACCGTCACACTGAAATATGAAATAAATTTTTTTTTTTTTTTTTTTTGATTTTATAACTTAAAAAAAATAATTTTACCTTCCAATCTAATGAAGTAACATCTTTATTGCTTGGTACTTCGGTACCACCCTTTTGTATGCAATGACGAAGCACAAGCTGATTTGGAGCCTGAGAACTACCAGACATATCCCAGATACGAGCTGTACTATCCCCTGAACCAGAAGCTAAAAGATCAGTTGTTGGATTCCATGCACATATGAAAACTTCTGATTCATGACCACGTAATATTGTAGCTTTAGTGTCTGGAATTTCAACAGCGCTAGCATTAGTTCCCCTGCCTGAACCTTGTTGTTGTTCATCTACTTCCATTTCTGTTCTATCTCCTCCTCTTTCATTTGTGCCTACACCTTCATTGGAAGTAACAACTGAAAATAAATTATAAGTTAATAACAATTATTAAATAAAAATTTTCCTTTCCTTTTTATAATTATATATGTAATCTAAAATAAAGAAATTCTGTATTTAAAAAATTTTAATATTAATTTTAAAATCTTAATATTTAATAATACTGTTATCTTTATATTATTTTATATTTGTATTAGTATCTTATCTTGATATTATCAAATTAATCATATTATTGAATTAATTTGCAAATAATTAATTTTTAAATTTTTAATTCTTTATTCCAGATTACATATATATTAATAATATAATTGTTTGCTCCTAGTTTACGGACATGTTATAATTTTAAAAATGAGCTTTAATTTGCTATATCAGTATATATTTTAATATTAACACAATAATATTAAAAAATTTACTAAAGAAATAAAAATATATATATATATATATAATATAAATAATATACAAATATATTAATATATTTTGATTTAACTGTTATAACAAAAAATATTAGCTCATAACAATCCGACAACTAAAGCAGTCCATTAATATACCTGGTTTAATAAGGAGGTCTATTAAATTTAAATATTTTTATAGACCAGGGTGTACCAGGATAATAAAATAATTCTTGATTTAATTAATTATATGACACATTATTATAAAAATTGTTATAATAAATAAAGTTACCTTCCTCTCCATTTGTGTCTTGGACTTCTGTTTTCACTTGTTGTTTTTGTTGATTAATTTGATTTTGTCTTGATGCCACAACATCTGGCATAACAGCATCAATAAGAGAAAGAGATTCTACCATTCTTTGTTCAGTTCCATCTTCACCTATTGATATCTCTGCTTCTGTATATTGAAGTCCTTTTTGTAGAATTGATAAAAGTGCTGCAGGTGGTACTAATGCTCCATTTATATTACTTTGTGATATATGTGATTCTATGCCAAATGTATATGCAGAATGTTGAAATCCTTAAAGAAAATATACAATCTAAATTATAATTCTTATATAATTTATAAAATAATTTATACACAATAAATTTAAAAAATATATTTAATAATTAAATGCTTATATTTATTCTCAAATAACCTCTTTCAATCATATTTAATCTATATTTTACAATATGTTATTAACTAATAAAATTTTATTAATGATAATTATTATTATAAAAAATATATATATATCTACCATGTAAATATGATAGATATATATAAACAATAGGAATACGAAATTTGCCTAAATTATTTAAAGAAAGGTTATGAAGTACTCTAAAAACATACCAGATTCTTGAAGGTATCGGTAAACCAAGAAATTGACTTCATCACTAGAGAAGCTCATCGTTCTTTGCTTTCGCGATACTAGCACAACATATTTATTGAAAGTTGCGCCTAAAAATCACTTTAACTTAGGTCGGACGCCGAGATTGCCGCGTCGAGATCACTATAAGAACATAGACACACTACATATGAGACTTTACCATTGGTCAAAAAATACGAACAATAGTGTGTTCTAAAAAGATACATCGCTAACTTCAATTATAATTTCATCTTATTTCAAAACAGTGAAAAAGAAAAGGATAAATAATTAGACTTCATTCATATAATGTTTTCAAATGATTATGTAAACAATAAGAAGTGTACTTATGCAACGGAATACAACAATGATCTAGCATTGGTAGTATTATAGTTATTATATGATATTTGTTTATATGTGACACTTCAATAAGATAGTTTTGAATTAAAAATAAGTCATAGGTGTTTATGAAAACATTATTTATTATTATTGAAATTTGTAAATATTTCAATAATGAATACCATTTATAGAAATTTGTCAATACGTTTACGACATTTAATAGTGTTTACGCCAAATTTAATGTTCCGAGGAGGTTCGTATTGCATTTTCGTAATTAAATTATATTTATAAATATTGTTTAAACATTACTTAAATTTAATATTTTTATGAGGTTAGTTTGAATAAAAAATTCGTTATTTTCTATATTGATGTTGAAAGAGTAATATAGTAATCATATATTTAATTCTTATATTTAAAATGAATAATTTGTATTAATTTTTTTTATTTAAAAAAATATTGTTTATATATTTATTTATTAAGAGATTAGTTCTTTTTCATACACGAAAAATTTTAAGAATTTATATTAAAAAAAATGTGCCAAGAATCATTTATATTTTTAATATTACGAAAATATTAAAATATATAAAAAATATATTTCTGTATAATATATATATATTATACCTAATACATATACCTAATAATAATATAACAATATATATTTCATATGTTTTGAAATTTTCATTTATATAAATTCATTTATATTAAGTTCGACAAATTTCAAAATAAATTTTTATAAATTCCTTAAAATTAAAGAAATAAATGAATTGAATATAAATGGTTTTAAAATGCGTATTCTAAAAAATTAACATTAATAACAAATTAATAATTATTTTAATTACCTTAGTTTGTTAATTTTAAATATTTTTTATTTCACATTAATAATTATAATTTTGTTAAATTGTTTAAATTTGTTATTAAGAATTAAAATGCAAAAATTTTATTTGTATTTTAAGATTTTTTTTTTAATCATATCTCTTAATCTTTATATATCTCTTAATTTTTTTTTTCTATTTTTCGTTTGTTAAGATTAAAAATATATACAAGTTTATTATAATAAAAATTTTTTATTTATCTTTTTATATATTGAACCAATATTTTAAATTTAATAATTTAATAATTTGATATGAATATAAAATATAATAAATATAGTAAAATGTATTTATTTTTAAATATTTTTCTATATAATATATAATTAATATAAATATATTTATAAATGATTAATCTTATAAAATACTAATCTTTAGAAAATATATTTAAATATTAAATTTAATTATATTAATTTAATTATATTAATTTAATTAATACTTATAATTATAATTTTTCATTATCTTTTTTTATTGTTTATTATTCAATAATTATATTTTGAATACTTTAAATTTGTCACTATAATACTATCTATAATACTATCTAATTAGAATATTAATACAAATCATTATGTATTTTGAATTTAATTGTTTACTCTATTATAATCCACTTGAATTTATAATAATAATAATAATATAAATAATTTCATTTTTTGAAAAATTTTAAAACTTAATAAAATCTAAAAAAATCTATCGTATATTTTAATTTTTTATCTTCAAGTTTCCCAAAAATTATAAAACTTATAAATAGTATAATCAATTAATATATAGATTTTTAAAATATGGAATATTCATTATATTTTATTGTTAATATATTATATTATAAAATAATATAAATCTATTATAGAAAATTGTATATTTTATTTATATCATATTATATATTACTTATAGATATTTATTATATGAATTGTTAAATAATTAATGCTTTATTAATTTTTAAATAACTGATATACAAATGTACATTATTTTTAGATTTTCTCTCTTCTTATTTATCAAAAAATAAAAATCCATAAATTTGTATATCTAGATCACATCATTTTAGTTTTTCCATATAGAAGTCACGTGTAACTGCGAAAGCATAATTATCAAATCTATTTGCCAAAGAAGCTGATTGGTTGGCTCAAGGTCACGAAATCTGATCATCCATGCTTCAAAGGAGTAGGCAGCAGTGCCGCTTCTGTTCTCTTGGTGTATAGTTGCATAGTTGTGAGGAAAGCGCGGCAAGTTGCCCGCGTTCTTTTTTTGTGTTATTAAAATTGTTATTATTGTATTTTTTTTTAATTTATTTTAAGGCTCAATTAGGAAAATGACTATGGAAATCGATAAAGAAGAATTAAAAAAACGTTTGACGCCGCTACAATGGCACGTCACGCAGGAAAAGGGTACAGAGAGGTACGTGTGATGGAAATTTAATTTATTTATTATTATATTGTGAATCATACTATCCTTATTTATTTTATAAACCACATATTTATATTAATTTTTGCTGTTATTGGAAAATTTATTGTAATTATTTTCTATAATATGAATATTTTGCTATCGTTATGTATGATAGTATGTATGTAAATAATAATTTACAAGATTCAAAATTTTTAAATCAAAATTTACGTATAGATCATTTTATTTTCATGTATATAATATATAATCTATTAATAATATATCTTCATTTTTTATTATAAAATTTTTCAGGCTTATTATAATATATTATTATAATATTATAAGTGTCATAATAAATAAATTTGATATATTGATTTTTTCTTTATGTATAATTTTTAACTAACAATGTTATATTATTGAAATTTTAATCGCAAAGATTCAAATAAATTACAACATTTATATGATACAATTTTCCAAAAATATTGCCGTATGGTGGAAACTGGTTTACTTTTAGGTGATGTGAGACTAAAATAACTTTTTCAAGAGCATGTGTTGGCTTGACTTTGCGTCATGACCGAGTGGTTTAAAAATAAAGTATAGATCTTCATAATTAACTTCCTAGTATACATGCTTCTTGATGCTTTCAACTTTTTTGTTCCCTTATATAGACCTTTTTCCGGTTGCTACAACAAATTCTATGAAAAAGGCACATACACCTGTATAATTTGTGATCAAGAGTTGTTTTCTTCTGACACAAAGTACGACAGTGGTTGTGGTTGGCCTGCATTCAATGAAGTATTAGATCAGGGACGAGTCAAGCTAACCAAAGATACTTCACATGGTAAGTGTATATATGAAATTTTTAATTTACTGATAATTTTTTTAGAATTATGCTCGGATTTTTAATATAATAACATAGTATTAGATATTATGCATATCATTATATTAATTAAAAATATCTGCTTAAATGGTACATAGATAAACTCTGTATTATGAAATTTAATTTTTACATGATAATACTATACATTATCATAAATTGTACATTATCACACTTTGGAGTTTTATCTGTTTACCATTCTTAAATATTCTTAATTTTTTCTCACATTCACTCTATCACAAAACCTTTCCTATACTTTTAGTTCTTCTATCCTTAAGCCTTCCATATAATGTGTCACTTAATTTTATTAAATCTTTAAACAAATTTTATATTTGATATAAATATATAAAATAATATATTATTTTAAAAAATTATACAATATAATTTATATAATACAATTATCAATTACATTTTTTGTGCATGGAAATTTTATCAATTTTATCAATATTATTGGATTTTTATTATAAATATTTATATATTTTTAATTTATAAGAATAAAAATAATTTGCATATTTATAATGTCATTATTATTTATATAATTTTTTATTTTATAATTGATAATATTTAAGTTATAATATATAAAAAGCATTCCTTTTATCCTTTTCCTTGCATGTTAATGCTTAGAGTGTGATTTGTGTTAGACTTACATCATCTAGTATAATCTAAAATTATAATTATGCATTAAAAATTATTTTCTCTGTATTTTATTTATATATATAAAAAAAATAAACTATAACTTTTTGCTATTTAATCATATATTTTTTTATTTAGCTTTGCTATATATAATTGAGATTTTAATAAAATTACTATAATCGTAAAATTAAAGCTTAGATTAGATTATATTTTATATGGATGAATTAATAATTAATATAACCAAGTAGGACAATTTTATATGCAATAAGAAAAAAATTTGATATAATATTTTTTCATTTTATGTTTCGTTTTTAAGAAAATTGATTTTGAAAATTCGTTCTATTTAAGTTAATGTTTATTAAACATCTGATAAAAAGAACTATAAAATGTTTATATAAATTATTATATATTATTTTTTATTGCGTCACAAATATAATTGAAAATAATTAATATATACATAATTGTTCGATGAATTAAAAATAATCGAATTGTAATGTGAAATCGTTTTTAATTTTTTTCAAATTCTTCAAAAATTACTTATTAAATTTTTTAATATAATAATTAAATAAAAATAAAAAAAGATATAAAATCTGATTATTTAATGAATTAATTTATTTTACTACCATAACAAATGCATCGCGAATACTTTTAATTTACGAAGTATATGTATATCTAATTGTTTATCAAAATTTTATAAAAACTAATTTAATATTTTTTTGGATAGAGACAATTTTTAAAATCAATTTAATTTTTAATTTTAAAAACTTAAAAAATTAAAAAAAATTTATTAAATCTTTTTTAATTTTTAAATGTCATCTCCTACTCAGTTATATTATGTATATTATAATATGACTCAGTTATATATATTATACGGATTTATTCTTATATATATATTTTTTTATATATATTTACGGATTTATTCTATATTAAAAACTTTTTTTTTGTTAAATTCTTCGCTTATTTAAAAATTACATAGAAATTTTTAAATTTATGTTAAAATTATTTTTTATAATTTTTTTATTTTAATTATTAAATAATTTACATATTTTTTAATATTAGATATGTTAAATTTTATTTTTTGTGTAAAAATATATGGACAAGTAAAAATGTATGATATGCAATATTAAGTAGATTGTGGTTTTAATATTTAGTTAATTTTTAGTTATTGAAATGGTAACTATATGCTATTTATAAATACAAAGATTGTAATAATATGTAAAAGCAATAAGTATAATATGTAAATATCTGTGTTTTAATGTGATAATTAAATAAAAATGCTTTTTATTAATAGTATTAAAATAGTATAAAAATATATTATCTATCTAAATCTAATTAATGAGGCAAATATTTCTCGGGATTATTTTAACATATTTTTGAATTTTGTGATATAATATCAAGGCAGTTAAATTCAAGAAGAAATTTGGAGAGAACTTCGATGGATGAATAAAACAAGGAACAAGATTATGGGTATTAATTAGAATGTAGCTATTTTTTATATTATTATTTGGAATATAGAATTGATAAAATATATATTTATTTTTAATTAAAATTTTTATTTCTTTTGAAATTTATTTAGGTTATTTAGGTTTGATTTTAATTTTTATTGCAATCATCCTGTTGCTTTTATTAATATTAGTTTACTCTTTTTGATGCTGCTATAACTGGAAAACATTTAGAGTGCATAAACAAAGGTGTTGGTCTGCGTTTAATCACACTCTATAATTCTATTTCCTTTGTCTTCCTATTGCCCCGCTACCACCACTTCACTCTCACCATTGACAGTTGGTGGAAATCTACTACTGCTGATCGCAAACCCAGATATGGTGCGGACCGAGGTGACCTGTTCAAAGTGTGGTGCACATTTGGGACATGTATTTAATGACGGACCAAAACCTACAAGGAAGCGATTTTGCATCAATTCAGCATCTATAAACTTCCATCCAGCAGGAGAAGAGAAGAAGATTACATCATAAAACTAGTAAAACACAAATTTTTCTCAAAATTTTTGAAAATGCTTAAAAAATTTTATCCATTTTTTATTTTTTATTCTGTAAGAAGAAACAAAAATTATATTTTTTATTTAATATTTTAAATTATATTATGAATACCAGCATATACTTTTATGTTAAATCTTAATACATATATTCTATATTTTATTTATGCATCATAGATTCTGAATTTAATTCCATTTGTTAGATTATTATGCAAAATGTATATTTATAATGATAAAGTTAAGTAAATATTTATATTATAATCTCTTAGAATAAATTCAAATCTGTACATACACTCTAAATGAAAATCTAAAATATTACATTTAGTGTGTATAAAATATAAAAATTTATAAATTAATATAAAACATTTAAGAAGCAAAACAAAATAATTTATAAAAACATTCTGTTATTTTTTCATGTTACATATAATGAATATAATATATAAAAATAATAATTATATAATAACTTTATTTCGCATAATTATTTCTGATTTCACATAATCCTTTAATATTAAAAAAATTTATTTTTTAATTTTATATTTATTAAAATAATATTTTACTATTTAGTATTAAAATGAAAGGAAGGATTTCATTTAAAAAAGATAAATGTTTTGTTATAAAATGTTTCCTTATATTTTAACGTTTCAAAACAAACTAAAAGGTATTACAGTATAATATATACGCAAATTCTAGGCATAATTTTTACAATAATTCATTATTCATTTGCTGCTTTCTTTCATTTTTAAATTCGACACTGTTAAGTATTAGTTTTCCTGAGAAACCAGATTTTTACCAAATATATCCATTAGATAATAGATGCCAATTTCATATAAATAGAGGTACAGAATTCTTATTAAAACTTTGAAGCCAAAATCTTTAATGACGTATAAATAAATTAACGGCTTCGTTACTAGGCCTGATTTGTTTTATAATTGAGATCTCAAAGCATTTTCAAAAACATCATAAAAAAAATATTGAAAACATATACATATTTGATTGGTGTATAGGAACCTATTTCATAGTTTTAAACTGACAATAATACATTTCTTATAAGAATACATAAATGCACTTAGAACACTAATCAAGATGTAGATGCAAAACATTTACATTATTTTTATGTATAATAAAATATTATATTGTTTTTAATACATTAAAATAATAAAGATAGTTTAAATTTTATAAGTAATACTTGCTTTTATTACAACAAGGCATATTAATACAATTTTGTACTTTTGATCACTAAAAAACAAAGTTCATTAAAATATCACAAATATTCAAAATATCCACATTTCTAATTATTTGTTTACATACTTTTTTGAAACATAAACAAGTAAATTTTGCATCTAATTTTCTTGATTTGCGAATATAAAATAAAAATAAATCTTATAGATAGCCATTTGTAGCTGAAATACGCTTAATAACTGCCGCAGTAATATAATGACATAAAATGGACGTTACTTTTTTTTTTCTTTTCTTTTTTTTTTTTTTTTTCTAAAGATATTTGTGAAAATGCAGGACCTCGTTCAGTATTTCTGATCGAGTTAACGTCAATTTTGACCCTGAATCGTATATTTTTTCTTTTTTTTTTTCTTTTTCTTTTTTTTTTTTTTTACAGAAACTGTTTATTAATACTAGACGTGCACATTTATTTTTTTTTGTTCTCTATACCTCCTATCATTGCTTACAAATCCTAAATAATTTGGAGTTGATACTGAAACAAAATAGTGCAAGAGTCCATTCTTATAGAATAATGAAAGAAAAATGAAACAAATTTCATGTGATTATATATTATTATCCCTGATTCTTTAGATAAAATTCTTTCAGCATATAACTCCAAATTTAGGCGTAAGCGCGATACGAACTGAGCTGCTTCGTCTGTCAAGTATAATTAGACATTATTGATATAAAAAAACTAATCAGGCTTTTTAATATTACGAAAATAATAAACCCAGTAAATAATAAATATAATATTACATATACGATAGTTCATTACCAAATAATGTATGTTTTTTTCTTTTTTATTTCATATTATGTAATATATTCTTAATTTCTTCAATATCTATTATACTTTTACGTGGCGTTCTTTAGCTTTAGTTTATGATAAATCCCTATATGTAATGAAAATGCAATGAATAAAAATAACAAATTTGAAAATGTGTATTTCTTAAACTAAAAGTATCCAAGGTTTCATTTTCAGTAGTATATGGTTAAGATATAATACAATTAGGAAAGACATTAATCATTATGTTTAATGTAGTACAACCATTTAGAAACCTTGTCTTATATAATTGTCAACGTAAATTTATATATTTTTATTGATCTGTATGTTTGTGTCTGTATTAAACAAAATATTAAATTATTCTGTTGATGGTTCAAGATTATAAGGAATCTAGCGCGAGTTTTTCACGTCTCTAAACATGACAAGACAGGCACTTTATAGTGTCACAAAATGTTCCTATATCTGAACCTTGTTTTAAAATTTCATCGATCATCCGTTCACTTTTTGTAAGACACGTTAAAGACAACTTATATTTGACCTGTATTGAAGAACACACGTAACTGGACATTTGTCCATAGAAAGATGTTCTTATATCTAACATATTTTAGTAACAAGGTCAATATCCCAACGTGTCCCGTCAGCGATGCAAATGAGAAAAAGTACTTATATTTTATCTTACAATTATAAATGAATAATTTTAAATAAGAATTGCATGTATTAAATTTATTATAAATTTCATTATATATGAAATTAATTTTCTATACTATATATACATTAACATAATACAAAAATTGCAATATCCAAATATTAAAAAAAATCTATTAAAATTCAATTTAATATAACATAATGAAATTTGCTAACATCCAATGACAAGAACGTGATTCTTGAGAACGTTTAAAACAAGTTAGGCTATCGCTTATACATCTACGTCATACTGACAGATCAAAGACTGAAAACATATTGCTCTGTTCTCCATAACTTCATTCAAAAAATATAAATCTGACACGAAGACCAATTTCTTTTTTCTACAATTTCTTGTTAAACCATAATAATGTATTAGAATAGGTCCTATGTACTTGTTCACATTTTTTATGGTATTATCTAATAAGGTTTTTGCTATAAATAATGTATGTTTGTAGCTAACTCTGATCTTCAATTTTAGAGTCAGTAATACTTTTATATCTTTAGAAAATAACTGACAGTCGCTTGAAAATCCTCGATGATAGTTTAATATTAGTACAAGAGCTTTTCAGGCAACAACCCACACATACAATTTATTTTGAAGACTATTTAAATAAAATGTTCAACTCTTAGTAACTAATAAATACCCATCGAGGAATACAAGATTTCTGCCGTCAGATCGTTCACAGTTTTTCTGATTTAACTTTATTTCCTCTCCCGCATAACATGCGAGAATCGAGCAATTTAAAAACTTTGAAACCATTTCTCGATACTTTTCAAGGTATCGGATAAGTTCTATCTATCTATGATCTATATATATATATATATATATATGTATATATATATATATATATATACGTATATATATACATATACATATATATATATATGTATATATATTTATATATTTATATATGTTTATTCATTATTTATTATATATTATTGAATTATTGTGCCGTTCCATTTTGGGAGGGTGATTCATTATTTTTCATTATTTGTAAAATTATATCTTTGTGATCATGTTATATGATCACATATACCATTCTTTTAATTACCTTTAGCAGCTTCCTTCGCTGCCATTATCAAAGGTGTTAAGGAAGCAAGAGGCCTTGCTAATTTTAAGAAAGGATGCTGCAATTTGTTGTAAAATTACAATTTTTATTAAAATTTATTTCATATGATTATTATTTAAATTTGATATATATTAAATATATTTCATTTTTTAAACATATTATTAAAATTACCTTGAGTAATTCTGAAGCGGCTGATCGTTTTTCCACTTCAACTTCTAAACATTGATCCAAAAAATCTTGGAAAATTCCTGATAATTTATCTTTTTCTTTAATTTCTGGTTTTCCATTTGTTGCAATTAAATATAATGCTCTTAATGGATTTTCATTCAAATATGGTGGTTCTCCTTCTATCATCTCAATAGCCATTATACCCAATGACCAAATATCCACCTTTAAATAATGTATGATAATATAATAAACATATCTTATTTTTACACACGCGTGCGCGCACATACACGTACACACATGCACATACACATTTTTTTTACCTTTGGACCATATTGCTTTCTTGTAACTACTTCTGGTGCCATCCAATATGGTGTACCAACCATTGTAGTTCGTTTACTTTGCTCTGGTGAAATTTGTGCACAAAATCCAAAATCTGTTAACTTCACTCCACCATCTAATCCAAGTAGGATATTATCAGATTTAATATCCCTATGTATAACTTGATTACAATGAAGGAACTCCAAAGCTTGTAGGACTTCTCTACACACTGCTGCTATTTGACCCTCATCCATACAAGTTTCAGTTACAACATCTGTTAAACTACCACCAGGTAAATATTCCATAACTACCCATAATTCTTCTCCTACGAGATAACTATCCAAATAATTTACAACATTTGGATGTTTATTCTCCCGCATGACTAATATTTCATTTATTATTAATTCCTTCTTTGGTTGTTGTGAAAGGTTCATTTGTTTTATTGCAACTTCCATACCTGTTGATGTTTCAATTGCTGTATATACTGTTCCCGAAGCACTAAAAAATAATATTATAAATATATAATGATGAAAATCAAAAAATTTGTTAAAAAAATAAAAGTTATATTTTATATGTAACTTACCCTTGTCCTATTTTTTCCATTTTTGTATATTTCCTATTTGGATCTCCTACACTTACAATTGTTCTTAATTTTTCTAATATTTCATCATCTGACATTTTTTTCTTTCTAGCTTTATCACTTTGCGCTGGTCTTGTTTGATCAGTTGTCGTCGATGTAGGAGTAGCTTGATTTTTATTTCTATCCAATTGTGATTGGTGTGGCTGTTGAGGTGTACCATTTCGTTGAGGTGATCCTAATGTAGTAGTTAATGGTGGTGGCGGCTCTTCTTCTATTGGCTTTGTATACTGATATAAAAAGTTTTATTCTCTAATTTAATATTTATATTTAAATAATTTTTTATTTTTAATAGTTTACAAAATTACTTACAATTGATTTCGTACGTTCCGGTCTAGCAGAAATTGGTGGTGGTGGTGGTTCATCTTCCTGTTCAGAACTAGTTGCACAAGCATCTGTTGGTGTACTACTTGGACTACTGCTACTTACTCTATAAATTTGTTATTTTTCAATGAATATTTAAATATATGTAGAAGTATGTAGAAAGAAATACAGAAGAATATAGAAAAAATTTATAAATATAAAATTTACCTGCTGAGTGAATGCTGAGAATGAGAACTTCCAGAAGCTTGTGACATTGCTTGACCACGAATGTTTCCTACTCCTGTTCCAACACTTATACCCATGCTTCTAGGACTACTCGCTCTTTCAATAGGAGCTGAGCATAAAATGTTACATTTTTGATTTATTAATGTACTATAAAATTTATTATAATAATAATATTGACAATATAAATTAATTTTTAAACAAATTATTAACTTACCAACCACTCCAACCATTTTTGTAGTTGTCATATATTTGGAACCTTTTGTTTCTTTACTGCTACTATCATACCAATTCAATACATCTAATACAGCCTGTGGATTTTTCTTCTGTTCTTGTTTACTAATATTACTAGACATAAGCAATCTTGCCCATGCTTCTGGCATCCCCTAAGATTAAAAATTATGTTTCAAAATAATCATTAATAATCTTATATATAAATTTTTTAAAAAGTAACTGATATATGAATATAATATTTACAAAGATATAATTCTCAAAATTCTTAAAATTAAGAGTTTTTATCATGCAAATAAAATATTTAACAATTTATTTATTAAATAGAAGAAATAGTAAGATCTTAAGCAATCAAATTAATATTAAATTTCATTATTGCAAGAAAGCAATAATATCAAATGCAACGTTGACTAAAGCATCTATTAATCTATTAAAGCAGCTATGCTTCTAATCTATAAATTCTAAATTTCAAATAATAAGTAAAAACTTAATTTTGTTGATTGCAACAAAAACAAACAATTAAATTAAGTGTATATATAATAATAAAAAAAATACAGACAAACTACTTTTGTGGTCATTTGAAATTACTTACTTTTAATGGCAGCTTGAAAGAAATACGTGTCTAGTTAGTTTTTCATGTGAAAAAATAATAGGTATAAGAAGCATCAGACAAATTACCAAATTACTTTTCCACAATGTCCATACACATGTGAACAAGTGATGAAAATTCAATTTTTTTTAGGTACGAAAAATCCATCTGATATGATTTTATAAAAAGAAAATTTTTTTTATATTAATTAATATTTAATAATACATTACTAGTTGCTTTTACAATGTTATCTTATGATATTATGAAATTTTATGAATTAAAATTAATTTGCAAAAATATATTATTTACACAAAATTAATTTATTGAAATATACAAATGATTTTATCATGAAATGGATATTTTATTTAATATGAATTGCTACAATTTATTCCATTTTTAAATTTTATTCTTTTTATTTTATTCATAAAATACAATGTCCTAATAAATAAATAAACCAATGAATTACAAAACAAATATTAAATATCATATAGAAATAAATATTAATTTAATAATGTTATATTATCAAAAATAATAAATATAAAAATTTAATAAGAAATATTTTCTGATTAAATATTATTATAAAATTTGTAAAAATTTATATTAGTAGTACAACTAGTAGTATAATGAAATACAAATATATTTATATTCAAATATATTTATAAACTTTATTGGATACTCCGTACCATTGTATAATAGCAAAGCAGAAAGCGAGTGCATTTTGAACAATATTAACAAATTGCAAATAATAAATTGACTTACCGTAAATTCACCAGTAACAGCATCAAATCCAACATGAACTGTATGTTCAAAATTAGTTGGGTAACTAATATTGGGTTTATCTTTATTTTCCTTTACCTTCATTTTGCTTTTCAACGTTTTTTTCTTACGTTCATCAGAATCAGGTTCTTTAGGTAGTGGACGCATATCCACTGGTAAGTTAGGTGTTGATTCACCTCTGAAATCAATTTAATATTTCATCTAAATACTAACACTGATTAAATAAGAGAAAACAATTTTGCTTTTATATATTTATCTCTATATTTTATATATGAATAAAAATTATAAATTAATTTTTATACCAATTACATAATAAATAATTTTATTATCTATTATTAAATTAAAATCATATAAAAAATATAACTAATTTATATTTAATTTATATTTACTTATTACATCTTTACTTTTTAATATACATATAGATATATATATACATATGAATTTGTATATAAGTATTATAATCATTCATATGTATGTAAATTATTTATAAAATTAATATAAAAATAATGTACATATGCATATATATTATGTTTATAAAATATAGTTAGCAAAATAACATATAAAGTCTTTAAAGAATGATCTCCCACATCAGAATGTCATCATGTCTGAACTGTACAATTTTATTTTTAGCAACCAGTAGATTAGTGTCTGTTACTCTATTTTTAGGAGATGCAGACTTCTACTTATTGCAAAGAAAATAATAAGAATATAAAATGTAAAAACTCATGAATTTTTAGTCATATATAATATAATACAAAAATATATTGTATATTATATTTATTATGCAAAACTAAAGTACTACAATCAAATTTTAAACATTAAACATTTTAAACAGAATCAAATTTTAAATATTTATTTTTAAATATATGCTTAAGTTTCTAATATTAAATAATAAATTTTGCTTTTAAAATTCCTTGGTATTAATAAATTATAATACATGATAATGCAACATAAAATATAAATTTAAGATAATACCTATTTGATGTAAGTCGCACAGGAGGTGCAGGGGGTTTATCTTCTTCATCTGACATATTGTATCTACTTTTGTTTCTTTGTTGTCAATCTATTTTAACAATGTATTTCTATTGTTTTACTTGAAGATTTGTTTAACAATATTAGCTCAAGTCTTATAAAGATCGTAATTGTTGTTATATTATATAAATTCTAAAGGACTAAGAGTTTAAATCACAGTGCACAGAAAATTTTTTATGTTGACAAAAACACCAAGTCTGTTGAAAACATGAAATTCTAAGATCCATTCACTTTTATTTTGGAAAAAAAAAGTTGTTTCTTTGAATTTAATAAATAATGTTGTTGAAGTGATGTTTTTAAAATACCGGTTTTATATCACGAGCACAAACAGATAGATTCTTGATAACCGGTAAAGAATATAAAACAAAACGGAGCAAAAATGCCTCTTCGTGGATGACACCACGAAAGATGTTTTAGAAAAGTTATTTATGAAAAGCCTTGTTCGATTGCGAATAACGACGTTCTTGAACAGGTCAATGTAAGTATGGGGTGTGCTTGAAGACGAGGGATACACAGGCACCTCAAGAAAGCGTGATTCACGCACGGGTGCAGACACCGCGCCGCATCCACAGATCTCTAATTCTCACTCCTTCTCTTTCTTTCTTCACTTTCTTATTCTTTATCTCGATTTTCTTTATTAGTATCGCGTTCGCTCTTTCGTTCTCACGATATTTCACTCCTCCCTTTTTCTATCCTCTCGCATTCGCGAAAGAAAAAATACGATTGTATATCGTGTATATATGGCGCCGCTTTATCCACACGTCCGTGATGTGCCGCGTTTGGGCACGGCGGAGGCGGAACCGCGCGGCGCTCTGAGTCTTATCAATGGTACCTCATTTCGTACATATAATCGACGCCCAATGTCGACGAATGTCTCTCTATTCTTCTCCACGACTTTTCAGAATTGATAAGAAGTCTGAATCACCACCGCCGCCGCGGTCCTTTGGCACTGCACAGCGCCTCCAGTGGAACACCGATCACTCCCTCTCTTTCTGTATCTCTCTCTTATCCTTTCTCTTTCTTTTTCTCTTTTTCACTTTTTCATTTGCTTTTTTCTCTTTTATTTAACTGTATCTTTCTCTTCGGACATTTACAAGATTTGATTATTAGTACATACATATATATTTATTTCCTACATCTATATTTATTATACTTTATTATTACTTAACATAATGATTATGTATATGTGTATACATATGATTTAAAAAGAAATTTAGAATAAGATAGAATGAAATGGTGGTAAGACTGTAAACGAACAATTACAGGTTAGCCAATGTAAAAACAAATATTGTTATAAACTTCATTATAGTTTTATTCATAAAAATTAAAGCTTTATGTGAAATGTTGCAAGTTTTCGAAGATAAATTAAAAATATGAATATTCAGAATGTTTTAAAATCTTAAAATTCTGTGTATATAAATCATTGTTTAATAATTTTAACTATTTGCTATATATTTTCATGTAGGTATCTATTGATATTTTTATTCATATTCCTACAATGGATAACATATGCTTTTATAGATTATTTTTATAAATTTATTATTTAAAAATATAAATTTAAAAATATTACATTCTTCTCATATATAATTTCTTTATTTTAATTTTTAATTAGAAAATAAATTTAATATTTTAATAATATATTTAAAAATTTTTATTGTTAAAAGTTTACTTATTAAAAATGTATGATTTAATATTATTTATAATTATATATATAATAAAGAATGTTTAAAAAAACTAATATTTCAATATCACAAATATTATTAATGATTATAAAATTTATTATAAATTTATAATAACTGATATTTTATAAATATAAATATATAATAATAATAAATATATAATATAAATGTTTATTGTTATTTACTATAAAAATTTCAATTAAGAGTAATTATTAATTTGTATTGGGAAATAAATCCTTTAAATATTTATTTAATTAATTTAATTTAATTTATAATATCTGCAATATATATATATATATATATATATTTATATATGCTTTTTTTTATATATATCAAATGAAAAATTTATTAAGAAAATTATTTTACCATAAATATTTATACATAATATCTGTATCAAATATTCAATGATCAAAAATATATCAATAATTATATCTAAGTTAAAAAATAATCATAATTTTTATTATCTTTTAATATTTTTTATTTTTAATATTTAATATTTTTTTTTATTTTTTTATTTTTTTATATTTTAAGTGGTATATTATAATACTATGATATCTTAATGCTATATTTATTAATAAAAATCTTTATATTCATAATAAATTGAATATTTTTAGCATGATTGTAAGTTCTTTGCATAGTTAAGATTCTGATAAATTTATATAAATATTAGTTATATTAGAAACTTTTCTTTAAATGATTTTTTCATTGAAAATATTATATTAGAGGTATAATAAAATTTTAATAATATATTGATTATATTTCTATTTTATATAAAAAATTAAATTCAAAAAAGAATTATTTGTTTATCATATATTTTTTATATTAATCATTATATGTATTTAAATTTTAATAAATTATATACCAAATATTAATATTTCATTTTTTTTTAATTTTCATATTAATTATATTATTATATTATTTAAAAATGTTTAAATTAGTTTATAATAATAATCATAATATTTTTCATTATTTTAAATTAAAATAATATAATATGTAATATTTAAAAAATAAAATTAAAAATATTTATTTCTAAATTATAAAAAAATATAATTTAAAAATTCAAAAATAAAGAATAAAAAATAAGATGATTAAATTCTTTAATATTTAAATAATATTTAAATAATATTTAAATATATGAATATTAAATAATATATAATAAAAATATTGATGATAATAATGTACATTAATATATTATAATAATAAACATATTTTTATTATAGATCATATTATCAAATATAATTTTTAATAATCAATTTGATTTAATCTTATCTTTAAATGATACTTGAATAATGATAATATGTGTGAAGTTAGCTACTAGAAATTGGTAATCACAGCAAAGAAATAAAAAGTAACCATTTTTCATATAATAAGACTGTTTACTGTTAAGGAAATCGTTATTTTCGTTTTTTATAATCATTGTTTTATGTAAATGAAATATCTATGAATTATATTTAATGCTATTTATAAGTCAACAAAAAGACTAGTGTTTTTATTACAGGTCATAAAGTTATATCTACTATATTTATGATTCATCAAATAATATAAAATAACCTCGATATGAAATTTGACATTTGACGACATATTTAACGTATGTGCATTATCACAAATATAATGGAAGTTATTTAATTGTAGAATTATATTATATTATTTAATTATATGTTACAGGTCAAAATAATTAATCAATCACTTTTTACAAAAGAAAAGTTATCAAAATCAGTTTTAATTAATTCTTAAGTTTGACATTATTAATTCAAGATGAAGAAAAAGGTACATAAATTTTGTTTTTATTTTTTGTATAGAATTAAAATTATTTAATAATTTATTTATTTATATATTGGTTTTTTATGTTTTATATATGATCATTATTTATTTTTTAGGTTTTGTTGATGGGTAAAAGTGGTTCAGGAAAAACCAGTATGCGTAGCATAATTTTTGCTAATTATATTGCTCGTGATACTCGT
Source organism: Apis laboriosa (assembly GCF_014066325.1). Lineage (NCBI taxonomy): Eukaryota > Metazoa > Arthropoda > Insecta > Hymenoptera > Apidae > Apis > Apis laboriosa. Next base: position 931,750 of record NW_025222687.1, read on the forward strand.
CGTTTGGGAGCAACAAGTATGTAATATTTGAATATTGTTATTTTATTAAATATTATATTTTATATTATATATACATATATTTATTAACTTATTATATTTAATAGTTGATGTAGAACATAGTCATGTTCGATTTCTTGGTAATTTGGTATTAAATCTTTGGGATTGTGGTGGTCAAGAAGCATTTATGGAAAATTATTTTGCATCACAACGTGATAATATATTTAGAAATGTAGAAGTTTTGATCTATGTTTTTGATGTAGAATCCAGAGAATTAGATAAAGACATGCATTATTATCAAAGTTGCTTAGAAGCAATATTACAAAATAGTCCAGAAGCAAAAATATTCTGTTTAGTACATAAAATGGATTTAGTACAAGAGGATCAAAGAGATTTGATATTTAGAGAAAGAGAAGAAGATTTGAAAAGACTTAGTTTGCCCCTTGAATGTACTTGTTTCAGAACTAGTATATGGGATGAAACATTATATAGGTATATTTTTATAACTATATAATGATTTCAATTTATAATATTTTATAATTTTACATAAATTATTATATTTTTAGAGCATGGTCTTCAATCGTATATATGTTAATTCCAAACGTGAAAGAACTCGAACAAAGTTTGAAACAATTTACAAATATTATTGATGCTGATGAAGTACTTTTATTTGAAAGAGCAACATTTTTAGTGATTAGCTATTGTCAAAGACAACATCATAGAGATGTACATCGATTTGAAAAAGTATCTAATATAATAAAACAATTCAAATTGAGTTGCAGGTAAATTGCAGAAATAAAAGTAAAAATCAATATAAAAATTGGTTTGAATATATATTTATAATAAAATCATATCTTTTAGTAAACTGGCAGCACAGTTTCAAAGTATGGAAGTTAGAAATACAAATTTTGCGGCTTTTATCGATGTATTTACATCGAATACATATGTAATGGTTATTATGTCGGATCCTGCTATTCGTAAGTATTTATAATTTTAATTTTTTTTATAATGAATAATGAAATACTTATTTTCGTATTATTTCAGCATCAGCAGCAACATTAATCAATATTCGTAATGCCCGAAAACATTTTGAGAAACTAGAACGTGCTAGTCAAAGTTCAGCATTAAGTAGATAGAAATCAGCTCGACCCAGGCGCGTTGTCACCCGGGTCCAGGCTGTTAATCATTATTGAATCTAAGAGTCATTTTAAAAGAGAATCATCAAAATAAAGGTGAAAAAAATAAGAATTTTTTTTTCTTTTTATTAATTAAAATAATTTTGTTAATGAATAAATAATTTCAACCATTATGATAAATATTATTCTTAAAGAATGATATTCTTTGATAAAAAATATTTTAAATTATTCATACTTTATTTTATATAAAAATTAATAAAAAAAATTTATTAATAAAAAATATTTAAAAATTTTGACATATATGTATATTAATAAATATAAATAAATATAAATAAATATCTATTATATGTCATTATCATATTAAGTGAAATATATTGTTATTCACTTATAATAAATAATCTCTTGGCTCTTAGATAAAACATGGTTTTCTAGATTAAGCATTTTCCTGGTTTTATAATATTACGTATAGCGTTCTTATTTCTGTATAGTAAATCTGGCCTGTTATGAAAACATATATTTTTTTAAATTATATTATATGTTTTAATACAACAATGTATATACTTATTATACTAACCATGTCATTATAACAATTAATAAATAATTGTCTTTCAATTTAAATGATAGTGTTAAATTATGTTATATTTTGTATAAAATTTTGATCAGTATTTTTTGATATAAAATGATATTGAACTTGTTTGAATTTTTTTATAGCTGTATTTATGGAAAAATAATAAAAGAAAGGGAATAATGAAGTCTTATACTTTTACATGTATCATTAAACTATATTTTTTTATTATACAAATAAGTAAAATGATTATTAAACTTAATTATAATATTCTATTGAAATAAAAAAAAAAAAGAAATGTTACGTAATATTTATGAATACTCAACTAGTCTGAAGATATATTTAAAATTCCCGCCATTTGTGCATTAATGGCGAATTTGTGAGTGTCATTCTTTTAGACTAATAAAACAATTCAGATTTTATAGAGTTTGAATATGGATAAAATAATTAAAGGAATAATGAAATATAGAAAGTGCCATAGGGAAGAAATGGTGAAACAATTTCAAAAAGTTAAAGACTGTCCTGAAGTATGTAAAAATTATTTTATCTAATTTAATGTTAATCATTTATAAATGTGTTTATTTTTTTGTGATATACTTTTTATCTCATGATATGTTTATTTTTAAATTATGTTTATAATATTTTGACATTTATAATGAAAAATATATCCTAAAAATATAATAAAATTTAAATAAAATAAATTTTTTTTATCATTTGTAAAAGAACAAGTTTCTTTTGAATATGATTTTTTTATCACATTTATTTTGAATATGATTATCTTATTTACGTACGTCTTTGAACTAAAGAATCATTTACAAAAAAAACAAAAAAAACAAAAAAAACATTGCATTTATTCTGGAAGATATTATCATGCATGAAAATTATATTAATTATATAATATCTATTTAATTTATTTAAAAAATATATTCATCATTTATATTGAAAGAATAAATAATATATGTTGCAATTAACACAAATTACATTTTACTAATCTAAAGTACAGTACTAATACTTACTAATGTAATCGATTTATATACGTCGTTACTCTTATCATAGCCAAAAGCAGCATTCTTTACCTGCATGGATTCCCGGATGATTCCAACTAGATTTACGGAAACAAACGTTGGAGACATGTTTGTTGGTACGAGATTTCACGATGACATTATATTCTCGAATATGAAACTTGTTTTTTTGGTAATTTCACGATGCAATTTAATGATAATGTTATTGCAACATTTTTTATATTTGTACTTAAATAAGTATTTTTTTAATTTTACTAATTAAATAAATATCATATTAATGATTAGAAAAACAAATATTCGATTTCAGAATGACGAAATCGAAAATGTATTCTTTTTTCCTATAGATAAGTTTTATCATGAATTTTATGTTTTTCAGTAAGAAATGCTGGTAATATTATTCCTCATTCTCAGCATTTTGAGGACGAGTTAGCAATGTGTGAACCGGCAGCCTTAGAACTTGTTTGTTTGATGAACGAAATAAAACACATTATAGTTTGCGGCCATAGCGATTGTAAAGCTATGAATATGTTATATTCTTTGCGCGAGGAAGAATTAGCATCGAAAGTATATACTTAATTAATTTTATTATTATTTTTAAATCTATTTTGCGAATTTATAAGATATAATTACAACATAGTGAAATTTATTTTAAATAAATATATTTTAATTTTAGGTAAATAGAAGGATATCGCCATTAAAAGCATGGCTTTTTGCACATGCTAGTAGTAGTTTAGCGAGATTTCAACAGCTTGAAATCACTGATTTCCGTGACCCGATACTTTTTCAAGGTGAGACATCTTTACGAAAATTTGTGGCTTATATTGATCCTGAAGATAAATTCAGCGTAGAAGATAAATTATCTCAAGTTAGTATAAATACAAATTAATCAAATTTAATCTGTTATACATATATATATATTTTATGCACATATTTAATTACAACAAAGTGAAATTTATTTTAAATAAATATATTTTAATTTCAGATAAATACCTTACAACAATTACAAAATATAGCTTCTTATGGATTTTTAAAAAAACGATTGGAAAGACATGATTTGCATATTCATGCACTATGGTTTGATATTTATACTGGTGATATTTATTATTTTAGTAGGGCAAATAAGAAATTCATAGAAATAAATGAATCAAGCGAAAAATCTTTACTTACAGAAATTAAAAAATATTATTCTTAAATTTTTTAAATCAAAATTATCTCAATTTATATTAATATCAATATTTTAATATTTATAATTTATATTTTTTTTATAAAAAATCATTTTTTGGTTAAAACTGAATTTGATTTATTGAATCTCTTATTCCAATTTGTTGAATTTCTATTAATCCAATAATTTTAAATATAGTTAATAGTTAAATATTTGTTGAAATCTCTTGTTATGTATCTAGATATGGAAATTATAAATTGATTTTTATTATTTTCATTTATTATCTTTTTTTTTTCTTAACTATTAATTTTTTATATTATAATTATCTTTTTAAAATTTAAAAATTTTATTTAAAATTTATACAAAATAAATTGATAATAACAATATATAAATTTATATAATATGCAACATAATTTTAGATATTGCATATTATTATACATATAGATAAAAATTTTATATAATATAATAAAATAGATAATAATTAAAGTAAAAAATATTTATTTCTTGATAAAATATGTATATATAATTACAATTGTTGAAATAAAATATTATTTTTGATATATATTTTATATATTGTTATACAATATTGTTATACAATACAAAGTTTATTTGTAATATATTTGTAATTATTTACATAATAATATATACTTTTAAATTATATATATATATATATAATTGTATATATTCACTGTGATAAAAATAAATAAAATATATTTGTTGTTCTTGTTTGATTCATATAACGATTCACTTCGCTTCTTGCCGATTTGATTTAATATACTTTACATCTGAATTGTATAAAATCGAAGTCATAGAATATAAGCCAGAGGACGTACTGATGGATGGACGGTTTCGTGGCCAGGCGAACTAGAGCATGCCACTCCCGAAAGAGAAAGCAAAACAACGAACTAAAGTGTAGAATTAGGATAATAATAAATATGATATCAGAAATTCGAATAAATTTATTGATGCAGTGTATATTTAATAAATATTAGCATCATAAATATAATTATATAAATATATATATATATTTTTTTTAAATAATGTATTTTTTTATTATTAATATTATTTATTAATATTAATTAAGTAAGATTAAAAATAAAATTAGAACATTATTTTATTTATCTAATATTAAATAAAAACACAAAGTTACAAATATATCTACAATCTGTGATTTACAATTTACAATATGAAATTTAAATCATAAAAAAATTCTAAAATATGTTAATTGTTTTTAAACTTTTTTATATAAAAATGAATTATCAACTATTTTAAATTAAAAACAATATACAAATATTTTCAATGCGAGCATCAAAGAAATTTTTGCAAATTCAAAAATTTTTAATTCCATGTGGATAAAAATTCTATAAATTATCGGAATAAAAATATCTTTTGTTAATTTACGAGTAACTATGTACTTACATATCATAATTACGACACGAGGCATGCATATATTTTAGAAACTTGTGGCCAGATACGAAAAATAGTTCGCACTTTTCAATGTGTTTTATAATATATAAAAATAGTAGATAAAAGTGAAGAGGATTCATTATTCTGTCTAAACGAATCGTCGAGTTGGCTCCGTTAGGTCAGTTTATACGATGAGTCCCGATATAGTTATAGTAAATCAGAAGGTGGGAGATCAGAGAATCTCTTCAGTCTTCGGATACATGCGTTCTTTTTTCTTTCCAAGATCTCGCACCCCATGAATCGCTGACATACTAACCTAGAATATTCTGGGGTATCTATCATGAAGGTAAAGCGTGCTGTAAATATAATACATGTTCTACGTTAAAAAGTAAAATCATCATGTCTTTTATTTTTCACGTAAGCAAGATTCAGAGCGAAACATTTTTACAAAGTGGAAAATTCCGTACGTTTAAGATATGTGACTAGATTGTGCATTAAAAATCATATATATTGGATACGATATAATTATATTATATTGTCATTTATTAGATATTGGATTGATTTTAATAAATTATGAATCCAAAAAAATCAATTTTTGTATTAAATGGAAAAATATTTTTTGTACATATGTAATTATTTCTTAGAATTCAAAAAAAAAAAAAAATAATATTAAAAAAAATTTTACGATAAAATAATTTGATTTTTCAAATTTATTTCTTTTTTTTTTTGTTTCGTTACATCATTATTGAAATACTTATTTTCGAAAAAATATTTTATCAAGTTTCTAAAAATGGAATTGCAAGCGTTTTAAAGCATGCACACCACCAAACTTCCGTGAAGAATGTCTTTAAATTAGACTCGGTTACGAAATTCAGGTACACGGTAGCCTCCTGGTCCGTTTACCTGGCTAGTCGGACAATGTTTATTGCTATTATATTATGCTTGATAATTTTGCGGCCAAAAAGTGAATTATACAAACATCTAAAGTTACGTAGTATAATGTATCTCGAATGAACTCAAAGAAACAATTGATAACCTTTCAACTCTGTTTATTTCTTGTCTTTTCTACGTCTATCTCGATCTTTGTTTTGCAAATAATAGAATTAGTTTCTTCGAAATTGTTAATTCTTAATTAATTCTTTTGCAACTATATTTAATTGATAAATTTATTCAAGCATTTATTTCAAGCATAAAAATTTTATAATATTTATATTAAAAAAATTGTTTTTCATTGAATTAGGTACATAGATATAAAATTTCGATCATTCGATTAATCGAATCGAAAAGAATTAATCAGATCGAAGTAGCGATATCAATCAAAATAAAATTTCGACTAACTTTGTCAATTTCCATGATATAATGGTGAAAGTTAAAGAATATATATAGAAAAAAATAAAAATTCTATTTTAATATGTTTTATGTAAAAAGAATCTAAATAATTTGAGATATTCTTATGTCCACATTTTTCTTTTTTATAGACATATAAATATCTGTAAGTAATGAGTTATATTATATTCTTTTTTCAACATATATAATTTATATTAAATTTTTTCTCAATCTTTTGAAATATATTATCTAAGATTTCAATAGAATTTCAAATTGTTTTAAAACAAATGTCCATATTGAGTATTCGGTCAATTTATTTAGGGTGCATTCGTCATAATATTTTTATAGGTTAGATTGGATAACGTCCCTCATACGAATTTATTCGGTACGTTAATTAATTACGCGGATACGACGTCGTTAATTTTTCTACGCTTGACGGACCTTCCTTGCCAACGATCGCACAAGAATAAAGTTTCGGAAAAATACACGAGCGTAACGAAGTAGTAATGCCACCGCGGAGTACAGCGTGTTATGCTTCGGCACACACCACTGGCCACGCACTCTTTTTCTATGACCATTCTAAAACGAAAGAAAGAAAAAAAGGAGATCGTGCGAAATCGTGACATCGTTACTATCTCCCATGCTTCAATAGCTAATTTATCCAATTTTTCGATTCGCTGAAATGAGGCTCAATGAATTATTTCGACATTATTATTTCATTTAAGTTGAAATAGAATGTCAAAATGAAAATAAAATGCTAAATAATAATAATTTTCAAATATGTAATCGCGATCGTATCATGTTTCACGTTTTTTTTCCTTCAACTATGAGTCACGATTAGTTAGGTTATAATATGTTTACCATGATATGTTTACTGTAATTAACATGGCATATATCATATCGCGTATCATTTTAATCTATTTTTGATCATATATTGTTAAACTTTCAAATCTTTATAAAAAACAGAACATTAATAATGAATATTTTTTTTCTATTTTGCTTCTATCGATGTCTTTTTTTTATTTTTCTATATTTCTTCTGTATATATTTATATTTTTATTAAATATTGGAATTTATTTTAATTAATTATTAATTATTATAATATATATAATTTCAAATAATTGAACAAAGAAATGAACATCATTAAGTATTTAATATTTATTTTAAAATTATTATTTTAAATAAGTTTCAATAACATGCAACCGGTAGAGGGTTCTTTTCTCAGCGGAATCTTTATGTGGTCATTAGTGTTCTCGTTTTCAAGCCTCGTGTTTCGTATCCAAGTAAAAGTGAGTCCTAAATAAACGACATGCATGACCATAAATATACTTCCCATGTCGACAAAAAAACTCATGTCATTTAGTGAATTGTCCGTGTCTATCATAAAATTAAAAGAAATAAGAAAGAGATAGGATAAAATGTTTCATATACGATAATCGCTATTATTTTTATTTCTAACCTCCTTCGTATCCTACTAACCGCGCGTCATTCTATTTAAGTCAAGGAAGTGATGAATAACATGCGAGTTTGACATAATTTTCTCGAATGTCAAGATAAATCTTATATCTAATGTAAATCTTATATCTAATGCGTATGTGTATCTATTAATTTTGCTGTCTCAAAATGTCCGAAATTCTAAGCACGACCGTTAACCTAACGTTTAACTGTATAATTATAGCGCAACTTGACCGAAAAAATTCTCTTTCTCTTGCCCTTGTCTTTTCTCATTTTATGAATTAATGTGTACAGGTTTGACATCCAGCTGTAATGTCAAGATCTTCTTATCTGCTAGGGATAATAGTAAGTTTCCTTAATGAGAGTTATTAGCAGATAATATGAGGATTCGAGTGTTTCTTTTATGAATAGTAAGTAGATTTTTCTTTAAATAAAACTTATAACTAACTAATATAATATTATGATTGTAATTAATATTTTAAAAAAATTTTTTGTTCAAGTAATATCTACGTAAACATCTTTAGTCCTTTAACAAAGAATGAAATAATGATTAAAATGAATGTTTTTGTTTATTCTATCTTTTTATTATTCAAATTTTTATTATTCTATTCTTTTTTTAAATTTATAACATATCCTTGATAAATCCTTGCAAAATTGTAAAGCATTGAAGGACTCGCTCACTGTTTCGCTTCAGTTCATGAGGAGAAAAATGATCGTATTTATATAAATCAGCAATTGACAACTTTTAAGCGGTACAGTGTATCGAATGTATTCCAATGATATTGTTTATTTTTACAATATATTTGCAAAATGGTAATAGTGGCATAGCTACAATGTAATTATAAAAATGTTGCAATGGCAACCGGTGCAACGAACTCACGAATGTAAGTACATACCGTGCAATGATATTGCCGGTGAACAGTCCAATTGTTATGAAACATCTTTCTATACGTTTCATGAACAACTTACCTAGTCGAATAATTATTTCGTCCCAAAACAAGCGTGCACTATATTTACGATTATATATTTATTTTATAGCTTTTATATAAGTTTTTATATTAATTTTGACATTCAAAATTAATCCTTATATTCTATTGTAGTTTTTTTCATGTTGAACAAGACAGAAAACTTTCTAAAAATTATTTGTACGCAATATTTTATTCTTTATTCCAGAAATTCTTGATGCTATTGAGAAACTCTTATAATCTAAAGAATGATTTCATTGAAATCACATATAATAAATGATATACATATAATGATATTTTTCTTAAATTAAAAAATTTTTCAATGAAAGAAACACTCGATTGCGATAAAAATGAGTTAAAGAATCATGATGAGCTTTCACGACATCTGTACGTATATTTTTTTTATTTATAAATATAGTATAAACAGATAAATATGGATAGAAACAGAGAGATAATATTTTATACAGGGCCATAGCGCAATAAATAAGCTGCATGAAAATAATATTATGTAAAATCCGAGCAAAAATTTCAACCACATAGAAAAACTTTTGTCGAGAACCTCGAGGATACCTACTTACCTACGCTACCGAGGAATTGGACACCGACTTGGCCGATTAGTCACGATCGATCGTTCTCAAATTGTCGCTTCTTTTTTTGATTCGTAGCGTGAATTTATCGCGTGATATTATAACATGATAGCAAGTATTTATTTATAATTTATTTACACATTGTCAATTCTGATATATCAGAAATCTGACATAGTCAAAGTAACTAAATATCTTTTTTTCGTATACCGATTCATTCAAGAATGATCGAAGATAAGATTGTGGAAGCGTAAGAATCATTGGAAGCGTGGAAGCGGCGTAAATCATTAGCAACAATATAGCGATCGATCAAGAGAGCTGACGTACACGAAAAGAAGCCAGCGGCAAGTTGCAATAGGGCCAATTTCTCTTTATCAATGATCGCCCTGTGGTTTTCTCCGTGGTCATAGAATATGTGTACGTAATATGGAATACATGTTGGTGTTATATGTATTAGCCAACGCGTAAACTGTTGGTGCGTGTGCGTACAAGTTCAAGAACAATGGCAGTTCACGATCTGTATAATGTATGTAGTAGGTATACACGATTTTACCATGCGACGGTACTGGTTCATTGTGGTGGCGGTGGCGGCGGTGGCAGCGGGCAGCTCTCGTGCCACTGACCCACAAACATACTTACCTATGTTATACTATGCTGCTATATACATCGTTCTGCCGTTGTCGCTATGCTTTAATGCCCGTACACACCGCGTTTCCGCCTCTCGTACACACGCTTGTGTACGTCGTCCTTGGAAGATTTACTTGCGGACCTGATTGCAATCCTGATGCTGGTTCGTGAATTTTTCATTCGAGCCTGCACCACCGTGAACCGAAAGTAACTGCGCCTCGAGCAACGAGGGCGATAATTTTACGGTAAATTTCTAAGAATTTATGTTTATGTTTATGTATATACGTACGTATGTTTCAATTGGGCTCGCTTTGATAGAACAGATTAAAAAAATTGGATTTGTTAAAAGAATTGTTTTACTTACGATTTCATTTTACTTTACTTATTTACTTGTGTCCTCTGGCGCTATTAAAATATTGCGTTCCAGAATGCATCATTCTATGATGAAGATTAGATTCGTATCCTGTGACACATTAAAATTCTCAACGTTGATGTATCCGCGTTATGCATATTGATATTGTATGTTTCCTTTTCTTATTTTTTTTTTTTTGAATTTTATTTTTGTTTTTACTTTCGTGTTACTTTACGATTGTACATTTTAAATAATCATATTATAAAACGAATTCCAATGAATTTTGATTTAAAAAAAAAACACGCTTAAATCTTCATAGGAATGTATAAAAATATTGGATTAATATTTCAAATTAGAAATGTTTAAAAACTTGGGTATATAACTTTATATGTAACTCTATCGGTAAAAAGTTAAATAATTTGATATAAAGAAAAGAGTTTTTTTATCAAAGTAATTTAATTATGGTGAATCCATTTCACACGAGATTCTAAGAATTGAAATTCGCATTCGAATTTAGATCGCGCCAAACTAAACTCGTGAAATATTTATCCGTGAAAAGAATGACAGATATCCGTGTATAACTGTATCTACAGAAAATGGTGGCCGCGTGTAATCCGCAACTACTTCACTCCCGCGTTTTACTCTCCATCTCAATTGTCCCACTTGGTAAACAGGACAAAACTGGAAGAGCAAGGCTGAAATCCTGCACGGAGAGGCGGAGAGCGGTGCACGAAAAAGAGGTAGTCGATACGCTCGACTTTTTGCCATCATCGTCGTGAATACAAGACGGCGAGAATCGTCACGATGGATAGCGGCTTGAAGCAACGGGATGGAAGGAGAAAATGAACAACCGGCTACGTTAAAATCGTGAGCAATTCGTTATCACTGTTGCGACCCACTCTTGGTTTCTGATACCAAACAAACTGGGAACAATCCTTCTTCCGCCTCCCACTCTCTTCCCTATTGTTTTCTTCTTCTTCTTCGTTTTTGTTTCCCTTCTAACCTCTTCTTCTTTGTTTGTTTCAGACCAGTATTGACTTTGTGCCCCAATCGACCTGGCTACCTAACCTTTTGAAAGCGTTTGATAGATCACGGGACCGAGTATAATCGCACATGATATTGCATTGAGAAGAGGAGAAAAGACATATTGTTGCGTTATTATTAAATTTTTAAATACATAGATAGTAACCATTGGATAATAATGTAGATATTAGTTATATTATTAATATATATAGTTATATTATTAATTGATTGAAATTCTTTTTATTATAGATGAAATGAAACAAAAGGATTTTCAAGATGATGAATAATTTTTGTTTCTATGTACAATAAGTTTTATTTAAAATTATTGGAACACTTGATTTTGGAAAATCAAAAGAGATTCAGAATATCAGAAAAAAATACAAGAGAGGTATATATCACATCGATCATGTTTGCATTCGTTTCGTATACTTGTTAAAAACACGTGTTTATATCACTTTCAAACGGTCCGTCTTTCATCTTTCATCGTATAAACTACAAAGGATCCCCGTTAATTTCGGTGGTCGATTTTTTTCTCTGCTTGTTCTACTTCCAGTTAAGATTATAATTAATAAAGAATAATCTCGGTAATCTCCTTCTTTTATCATGGAATTTAGAACATTTTTTGCCGGCGGTTCTTGATAAAAAAAAACTTTACGAGAGGCAACACGCCACAGACAGGATTATTTTTACGATCGCGCCAACCGACCACGCATACCAGTATCAACCTAGCCGTCAATTGGCCTTTTTTTTTTCTTTTTTCTTTTTCGTCTGTCCGACGAACTGAACTGGGTCATACGTTTCGTTCGCGGAGCTAGGGCAATAGAGACGGAACCTACCTTTACCTAGTTACGCTTTCGAGAATTGGGATGACACCACGGAGAGTTTGATCGTTGCCCAAATTTCTCCCTCCCTCGTTGATTCTGGTATACCCAAATCCGGAACCTGGTTTGGAACAGGGGGCCCCCACGCTGCACGGAATGTCCTCATTCTTTTTGAGGCCTCGGGGCCTCGAGGGCCGCGTGACTTCCTCAACGTAACAACTGGGAACCGCGACGATGGCCCCCACGTGAAGCTTCGAATCTCCGTCCCTTCCAATTCCGTGAACGTGATACGTCGTGGCTAATTTTACCACGTTCGCGTTCACGTGTCGAACCTGAATTAAGTAGGGAGAGGGTAAAGAGTTTGATGTCATAATATCAATGATTGAATTCGAAGAGGAGAATTTTTGTTGCAAACTTGATTTGAGTAATTTTTAATAATATCTTTCCATTTTCTGAACGATAGAAAATTAAAATATAAAATATAATGTTTAATGAAAAGTGATTTATATAATTTAGAGTTTTTTAAAGTTTCATTTAAATGTAAAATTCACTTTTCTTTGATAAATAACGATACGTTTTAAAAATGGATCCTGGTGGGTTTCTTTGAAGTAACAGGTGGTTATTTCTATCCATCCAACTTTCCGTGTATCGCTTAACTCATGCGGAACCTATTTGTCCATTTTCTTTACTTTTCTTATTTGAGCCTAGTGACGAATAATCGTAGAATGGCTTACTTTTACTTGAAACGATTATTTCTCTTTACGCTTGTCGTAGATTATTTTTTAACGTATCTTTTAAAATATTATTACTACTAATCAATCGTATTTTCCATAATTATTATCCATATATTTAAAATTTTCGATTACGAGTATCATATATATGATGAATTATTTAATACGTTTATTAGATACTTTCGACTCTACTCTCCCGATATATTATATATTTATAAAAGAAAACGCCGTAAACATCTTTCATAAAAAAAAACCTTAATCTATGTTATTAACAGGAAATTAAATCCAAGATCTGCATTTGCAAAACGTTACTATTCCTCCATGTAATACACGCAACATGCAACATATATGTGTATATATATATATATATATACACGCGATACGCGCGCCGTCAAATTCTGTATTGTGGGGCGTCAGCCTCGAAACACAACGAGTTCGCCGTTCACCAGCGATCATGCCGGCGCTCGTCTCGGCGTGATAAACAATTACGAAACGGATTGTTAAAAAAGGAAGCGATACGGCTCGCGCATATTTATGTAACAACCGCGCAGGCTCACCAATGGCCACGAGCGTGTAACGGCAACGCGAGTAAAGTTTTCTCATGAGTTCGTGTGCGCGTAACATCCGTATCGACGTTCGAAGTGGTGTGCACGCGCCCACCCAGGTTTGCCATCTCTACCTGTTCCTCTCGTTCCTCGCACACCTGTACGCTATCACGTACGCCTTTTGGTCACGCGTGTGTGTCACACTTAACGCCTATCTCTAGTCATCGAGCAATGTGGTAGGATATACCACGAGCAGAAGTTTCACTCGGTCTTCGGCCCCGACTTCTCTCCGTTCTTTCCTATACGTTTATGCGCGCGCACACGTACGTAACGTATGGACGCTTGTAAACGAGGTTGTGCGTTTCTGAAATCGTACGTGTGATGTCGTACAGGTATGCGCATGCGTATACATATAGGTTGGAGGCTCGTACGCGTGCCACCGGCCGTTTAATCGGAGAACGGGCAGGCAAGTCCTTGGCAAGGCCGATCGAGACATCATCCAGCCACCTTTTTCCAATTAGCAGACTTCTGGTAATCGGCTACCGACTTCCTACGAACAAACGCACGCGTCAGACGCGGTGTTTGCGGATTGCCTCATCCTCTTTCGAATACGTAGGAGTATACATGCGTTGCAGATGTTTCTCTGCTTTCTTGTGTGCCCGTGCAGTTTTTATTACCGCGTGAAATTTCGTTTCTTCGAGATTTCGATCTCGATCTATTTACACGCCTTATCGATTTCGCGCATTACGATTATCACGTTCTTACACGCGATAATAATAGTTACGATTTATTTACGAGTAATTCTTTTTTTCTTTTTCTATTCTTATTCTATTCTATCGTTTCAGTAGCTTAATTTCTCCCTCGAGAGAGAATTGCGCAACGTCGACCTTGAAGAACAATTATCCTGGCGAACAAGGAAATTTTTCTTAAAGCTGGAGCGATGAGGAAGGTACGGAGTTGTTGCTGCTTTGCGAAATTTACGACATCACACCGTGGGATTCTTTTTGTTGCAACTGACGGTCTGTCTGTAAAATTGTTTTGGTCAAAATTGAATTGGCCAAGTGTACAGCTTGTTGGGTAAAACGCAATGAAAGGATGGTCGGTGCCCACTAGAGACCCACAGACCGTGCTTTTCGCCCGATTTACTACGGTCAAATTTTACAGAGGGAGCCGTCCATCGTTTGCGGCTCTCGCGAGATAACATCTCCAATTTTCCACGCCTTGCGAAATTGCGGTCCCGTTGAAACAATCGTTGACATTAACAATTGCAAATTATATACACTATATCTATAATCTATAAACAAGTTAATTCACGTCGAATCGTAAGTGTAAAATATTCATACTAGAATGCGTATATCGAAGAAGAAGAACATAAAAGTTTATAATTTTTTTACGATAACACCTTCGAGATAATTTCCTGGCCAAGGTCTCGGAGGGGAAGATTCATACAGGTGTTAGACACAATGTTGAAACGAGATGCAGTGGCCACAATCGGGGGCCGCAAATCGTTTTTCTTTGCCACCGTAAATTTTCAGCTGCATCATTGTACAGGGACCGTTGTCCAACTTCTGTCCAATTTTCGAAAGTTAGAATTTCCTCGTCGTGTTTACTAACAATCGTCGCAGGATTTAAGTGTCATCGAAACCTGTCGAATTATTTACGGTCTTCCGTTCTGAAATCTTCCATACCTGTTCCCTGACCGACTCAGGTATTTGCTCCCAAGTACTTCTTAAATTGGAATTTTAAAATTTCGAAAAATGATTATATATACATGTATCGATCGAGTTTTAAGATTTAATCCAGATTTAATAATTTTTTAAATTTCGTTCTTTTTTTCGTTTCTATCAAATAAGAATAATAATAAGGTAACGATTATTTCTAGGACTACTACTTTTCAACCGCGTGTTAAGATTCGCACACTTTTTATTCTATTCCTCTACAAATTGAATCTTTACATCCTCCACGTTCACGGAATACAATGTAAGTATGTAACCACTTCAAACGCACAATTCACACTTGACTTCTCGTACACGTTGTTTTATGTATGCGAACCTACTTTCCTGGCGTCGTAAATTTTTGATATCTCCCGGTAACGATAGATGGTCCATCGTTCACCGCCGACTTTCTTCGCGGCTTGAATGCCGCAATCAGGTGACGCTGCGTGTTTTCAGTGAAAAAATGCGCCTCATGCAAAATGCATGAACTAAAAATCACAATAAGCAAAGGTAACCTCTTTGCGTTAAGTTACTTAAGTTTGACTTCGTCTATGTATATATATCCATAATTTCTAATAATCCAATTTCTATAATAAATTATCGAAAATTATATCTTTGAATAATAATAAGTAAATTTCTGAGACCTCGTCACAATCGTATTTACATCTTGGAAGCGTATCAAATTTCACATGGCAATAATTTAATTTCTATAATAAATTATTAAACGAAAGTTATATCTCTGAATAATAATAAGTAAAGTTTAAAATCAAAATTTCAGAGACCTCGTCACGTGGCAATAATCTAATTTCTATAATAAATTATTGAATAAAAGTTATATTTTTGAATAATAAACGTAGTTTAATAAGTAAAGTTTAAAATTTCAGAGACCTCGTCACAATCGTATTTATATCTTGGAAGCATGCCAAATCTCGCGTGGCAGTAATCTAATTTCTATAATAAATTGTTTATCGAAAGAAAGTTATATCTCTGAATAATAATAAGTAAAAAATCAAAATTAAAATTAAAATTAAAATTTCAGAAGTGTGTATACTTAAAGACCAGACAGAGACCTCGTCATAATCGTATTTACATTTTGGAAGCGTGCCAAATCTCGCGTGGCAATAATCTAATTTCTATAATAATCGAAGGAAAGTTATATCTCTGAATAATAATAAGTAAAAAATTTAAAATAAAAATTTCAGAGACGTCATCATGTGGCAATAATCTAATTTCTATAATAAATTATTGAACAAAAGTTATATTTTTGAATAATAACCGAGTAAAGTTTAAAATAAAAATTCCAGAGACCTCGTCACAATCGTATTTACATCTTGGAAGCGTGCCAAATCTCGCGTGGCAATAATCTAATTTCTATAATAATAGAAGGAAAGTTATATCTCTAAATAATAATAAAATTTCAGGAGCGTTAAAGACCCGACTTAGAGACCTCGTCACAATGGTATTTACATTTTGGAAGCTTAGCCTCCGAGGAAGCGTGTCGAATCTCGCGTGGCAAAATATTTTCGGTGGCGTTGCATGGAGACACCACAGGTGGGTCGACCGTAGGGAATCGCGGCTCGCAATATTTAGACTCGTACTACTTAAGCATGTATAAAGGGGAACCGTGTTGCGAGACGACCGATTATTCACGGCCCTTTTCTTCCTCGTCGCTTTTCCTGATCCCGGAAGAGGAGACCCTTTTTTTCGAGTTCGTTGCACCGACAATACGGAAGTCTCGGTGCGTTTCGCAAGGTAAGCCCCTTTCTTCCTTTACCGTTTCTTGAAGAACCGTTTTCGGGTGCAGAAAACGGTTACTTTTTACTCCAAAACTGATTCATCAATTTTTTTAGGCATTGCATTTTCCACGGCCTCCTGTCTTTCAATTGGAAAAAGCATTTAAAATGAAACTCGTCGAGTTGGATGAGTTGATTCGCCTTTATCGCCTCCATCTTGGGACCGCTTCGTCGACTTCGATCACTTCAATCGTCTCCTTATGTTATTGCGTTCCAATTGACAACTTGGAAGGCTTCTCCTTTATTCTTCATATAAGTATATAACGCGAGAAATAATTTTTATTGAGCAATAACAATTCTAATAATAAATCTTAAAAATCATTTTGTCCCATTTTAACGAGTTCTCGTTAAATCGAAAGTGTTATATACTCCCATATTTCATATATATCTCGTTTCACATTTTTCAGACACCTACCTACTTTAAACTGTATACACGAAGACTTCCATTCATCGAGCTGAGAGAATGGTGAACTCGTGAGTCGTTTCGTCGAACGAGGGGAAGAACTAGAGGAAGAATTGTGCGAACAACTCGAAAACTTCGTAACACGTGGTGCGCGTAAACGATACAGGCACGAAAATTTTTAAGGAGGAATACTGAATGTAAATATTTGAAACGTAACGCGTGTCGTGTTTTCGACGCGCGACCATCGTAAATTTTCCAAAGTTTTTCGATAACAAGTAAATATCTCCCCGGCTGCGACACACGTGTTCCTTCGAGATCCTGGGCACGTTCCTTGTTGTCGGTCCTCAGCTTCGTGCCGTCCACGTGTCATCGCTGTCGGCTGTTCCTTTGTGCCCGAATGTCTATGCTCGGAACAATGTATGCAATTTATCATCTTATGAATGGAAGGCACAAATGGCAGGTATCGAATGAATATTTCAGCCGGGGATTTAATCTTTAAGCGAGACAATAGGAAAGAAGCGGTAAAAGGGATAATAAACGTTCGCTCGCTATTTAAATACCTTCTTAATATTAGTCTATCGATTAAATAATTTAACATCCAATTTATCATCTGTTGTCATAGTAATAACAATTTGTTGCAATAACAATTTGTTGCAATAACAATTTGTTATAATGTGTATATAAATTTGTAAATTTATACGATGAAACAGTATAATATATATATACAAAATATTTGATATTCGATGTTTTGAATATTTATAAAAAGATGAAAAAAGAACAAACAAACGAAACACGCCTAAATATTTTGACAATCGAGAACCGTGGATTCACGTGGAAGGTGATGTAATTTATGATCTTTGTTTGTTCCCAAGGTCATGGTCAAAATCCTTAAGTCCCTCGTCAAACCTTCCCGAATCTCGAACCGTTAGGATTATTCGATTGCAGAATTTTACTGCTGGTAATAAACGAGATCTTCAGCCGTTGTTTTCCTGACTTTTCAAACAGGAACCTCCAATGACTATTACTTACATCTCCCTTTCAGAAACACACGTCCGCCAATTCTCTTTCGCGTTCTCGTTAACACGAATTAATAAAAATAAATAAATAAATACACAAATTTGATCCTATCACTCGCCGTTGCATCCTAACATGCATACTGGATAATATTCATATAATATAATTAATAAATATAATATAATAATAATATATAAAATATATAATATATAATATATAATAATAATATAATAATTAAATAATACATAATACAATAAATATAATATAATACAATATAATTAATAAATAATAATATTTATTATTTAAATAAATCCAAATTACTCGCCATTGCATCCTAACATGCATAGTATACACTGAATAATATTCAAATAATATAATATAATATAATAATATAATAATTAAATAATATATAATATAATAAATATAATATAATTAATAAATAATAACATTTATTATTTAAATAAATCCAAATTACTCGCATCATAACATGCATAGTACACACTGGATAATATTCAAATAATATAATTAATAAATATAACATAATATAATAATATAATAATATAATAATTAAATAATATATAATACAATAAATATAATATAATATAAATATAATATAATATAATATAATATAACATAAAATAATATAATATAATATAATATAATTAATAAATAATAACATTTATTATTTAAATAAATCCAAATAAATAATATCCAAAACTTTTCCATTTTCGAAGGAATCGAGATGGCGCTATGATCCTCCTAACTCCTTCGTACCACATATATACACACACATATACTATACACAAACACACACACACATATATATATAAAATCGTCTCCGGATCGCCGTTTCCGGATCACCGAGCACCGATCTCACGATTCGCATACTTTTCAAATAAACTTGGAGAACAATTAGGTCGATCTGGTCGTACCGATGCTCGCGAAAGAGGAGGAGGAGGAGGAGGAAGGCGGTCGAGTGGTACCACTAGTCGCAGTAGCGAAAGTGTAACCGACCCGTCGTAGGGGAGAAGTGGGGCCCCTGTTTGTTCGAATTCGCGGAAAGGGCCTCCCCCTCCCTCCCTCCCTTCCGACGACGACGTTCCTTGACGTTGCGTCAAGGAGAGAGAAAGAGAGAGAGAGAGAGAGAAGAAAAGAGGCCTTCCTCGACCGCGTGGCGGCCGTGTGGGGGAGGAGTTGGCTTCGACGCCTAATTAATCGAAAGTTATACAACAATTATTACGAAGCAAATCGTTTAGGCGAAACGTTTCTTAAAAAATTGTTTTAAAAAAAATCTTGTGACGATTAATTATTTTTTTTTTGTATCGCCAATTCCTCGAAATATTCGAATTCTTCGACACGGGAGAAGGAATATTACTCCATTGGCGAATTCCATTCTGTTCTTTGAAGAGAAGGAGGGATTTTTTTCGACCCAAGATCTTTCCAACAGCTGGAAAGATTACGCTCTTCGTGTCGATAGGTTCATTTATTTGTAAACTAGCGGTAACCAATTTTTTTTTCTCCCGGAACTTCCTCAAAAGTTCTGCTTCTTTTTTTCTCTCCCTCAGGGGCTGTACCATTGTCACGGATTTGTAGGGTAACTGTAAAAACTCTTTTGAAAGGGTTACTGACCGTTTCTTCTTTTCTTTTTTTTTTTTTTTTTTTTNTTTTTTTTCGAAAATTCACCTAACCTAAGTTTCATTTCCTCGTTACGGGATTGACAATTCCGGGAGAAAATTTGAGAGAAACGTTTCCAGCGAATTTGTTCACTGTATTACACTTTCGGGATATATTTCGAAATTTATTTTATTAAATTAAATTTATTTTATTTTATTAAATTAAAATCCTTTCCATGCAGAAGATCAATGTTGATCCTCAATGTCTTCAATCTTGATTTTTCAATGTTGATTCCAATTCCACAGTCTGGAGAGAGAAAAAAAAGGGAAAAAGGAATGTAGAACAAAAGAAGAGAAAAAGAATCGTTTCGAATAGTGTACTTACGTGTGCATAAACGCTTTTACGCGTTTCCCTGGCCGTTGCGGATACAAGTGTTCGCCTGTGTGCCCGGTGAAGGTAAAAATTACGAAATTCTCGCCTCCACCAATTAAACGCTCAAAACATACGATACAAAACGACGTAGTAGTAAAAAGAAGAAACCCTGATTAATTATCGATCCGATCGACAAAAATCGTACAAAAATCGATAAGCCGCGCTACGATAACGAACGATCCCCAACACCACACTATATATAACTATACACTATACTATACCATACCTGTTGCACTTCTTTTTTAAAGAATCGTCATCACCATACAATACAATAGTATACACACGTTTCACTTTTGTTGTAATTAATGGACACGTTAGGGAAGGAAAATGGAGCGTTTGAAGAAATTGAAGAATGCTGCGAAAAGGAAAAAGAGAAACGATATTATATATATCTGATTCGTTCAACACTAACCTCGTTCGATTCTTAAAATCGCTCAAACAAGGAACAAAAAATCTATGGAGAAAAAATTAAGAAATAGAATATTTTCAAAGAAATTTAAATATAAATATAAATATAAATAATTAAATATATAAACATAAATTAAATATAAATTAAATATAAATATATATATATATATATACATACACATACATATACATATATTATTCCTCGATTCGACAAATTCAATGTTCTCATTCACCATAACCGCCCATGGATCGTTTTTCGTTTCGTTAACGTCTATCGAGATGGAGATCGGGGAGGGGGGAGACGAAGCTCAAGCATTTGTCTCCGGACAGCCCGATACCCCGTTACAAATGCGGATCGGGCATGGAGGGAATTCAGTGGATCGGCTCGAAGCGTGGTGGAGGTTGTACAGCGGGAAAATGGTGCGGGACGAAGGTGGTGGAAGAAGAGCAGGCGGGCAGGGAGGGGGAAGAAGGTATATAGCCGGCGAGTGGGGGGTTCGAGGGTCCCCCTCTGGCTGGTGCACGCAAGTAGGGGCCCCTGTCGGTCGGCACCGCGTAAGACCCCTCGCAGTAAGGGCCCACAGGCCATCCAGTTCGTTTCTTCCTCGCCTACTTTTAGGAATTAGTCGCATCTCGTCCGGCGCCACGCGAGCCACAGGCCTCTCTCCTGTTCGTGCTGCATCTACGAGGCCTCCCTCCGCTATCTCTCTTTCCTTTCTTTCCCTTCCTCTCTCTCTCTCTCTCTCTCTCTCCCTTCCTCTCCCACCCTCCCTCCCACCCTCTAATGCTCGTTCTGTTTCACTGTCTTTCTTCTTTCTCTTTCCCTCTTTCCCTCTTTCCCTCCCTCTCTCTCTCTCTCTCTCTCTGTCTCCGTCTCTTTCACACTCGCGTTCGCCCGTGACGTTATCAAGCGGAACGTAAGGATAGTACGGAATTGACGAGACAGGAGGAAAGAGTTTTCAAGCCGGGGATAATAAATGGGATAAAGGAAACGGGATATCGGGACTCGGATCGTTTGTACGAAAAATTTCAATTTTAATTAAATTTTCGCGCGAGTGGCTCGTATATATATATACATATATATATATATAGGGTAATCGCAAGGGGAATCGTGAAAAAAGAGAAGAGAGTATCGTGAGAGTTTGAACGTCAGTGGTCGTATACGTGCGTGCATACGAGTGATCGTGATCTCTTTCTCTGCCCAAGCAAGGAAGGAAGGAAGGAAGGAAGGAAGGAAGAAAGGAAGAGCGAAGGTGGAAAGGACGAAAGGAGTGTTGTTGGTCGGTTGACAGTGTTGGAAGGCGGCTCTGGACAAGGTCAAGGGCCGCCCTGCCCGTCATAATTCCCCCAGCCGATCTATGCTGGGACGCGCATCGGTTGCCACCTATTCGGGCGATTCGGCGAGGGTGGTGATAGCGCACTGGATGCTCGAGGAGGAGAAGAGGAGGAAGAAGAGAAGAAGAGCACGAGGAAGAGAAGAAGAGGAAGGGCATCGCAGTGAAAGTTCGGCTCGGTCGGTCATCTCTCCTCCGATTATTCTCGGGGATATTGGACGATTTTCGATCGAATGCCGTCCACTTACAGACACGATTTTGTGCTTTCGTCGTTGAGATACATAGGGGGGGAAAAGAGTACGTTTCTCTCTCTTATTTATTCTTCTTTTTTTTTTTTTTTTATATACATATATATACATATACTTCTTCTTTTTTTTTTTTTTATTTTTTTTTTACTTTTTCTCCTCTCCACGTCACTCCTCACCCCGTTATTGTTCGGCATTCTCTCTCTCTTTCTCTCTCTCTCTCTCTCGTTCCCTTTTCCCTTCGGTGCTAAGCCGTGACAGGTGAAGTCTTTTACAAGTGATCTTGATACTTCGTTCTCGAAGAAAGCTGAGCCCCGCAACGGTGAACAACAACAAGTGTCTCGTTCTGTGAATAGATTTATAAGGGAAGGTCCTGAGGACATCAACAATTCCACTCTGGATACCACGCTGCTCATATGTAATTATCTTATCGTTTATATATATATATATACATATCTCTTCAACGGGCACGATGGCCGGATTCCATATTTCTCTTCGTCGATCCGAAAGATCGAAAGGTAGCGAACGTCCAGCCATCGCGCCAGGTCCTCGAATATCGAGGATTCAAATGTAAATATTGTAAATATCGAAGAAAACGTGTGTCTCTCTCTCTCTCTCTCTCTCTCTCTCTTAACAAACTTCCTTCTTCTAAGATTCTTCCAAGATTCTGAGGAAAGAAATCGTAAACGAGGCGATAATTGGATTAAATTCGATAATAATTCGAGGATTGATCGATGAATTATTCGCGAAGGGGAACGTTTGGTAAAACAAACGTCGTTGCATTTTTATGAATCGATTCCTGCTCAGAATTTCTTGTACCACATACGTCACTCGAGTTACCACGCTTTCTAACGATAGAACCCGTGTCTCGTATTCACGATCGAAGTTGCGAATTCCGGCCGACTTTTTTTTTTCTTCTTCTTCTTTTTCGTGTTTTCTCTCTCTCTCTCTCTCTCCCTTTCTCTCTTTTGTTTCAACAAAAGCCTAGCCAGGTAGCATCCGAAATGAATACAGGATGTTAAGCTTAAACGATAGGCAAGCTGGTTATCCTTGGATATATACGATGTTTATATATATATGTATGCATGTATATGTATCGTAAAGGAAGGTCAGGTCTACTTGTTTGAATGGACTGGAATTCTTCCGGAACAGTGTTGAGGAAGAATTCTTTTAGAGAGTGCTACCGATGCGACCCAGTAAGAAGTCGAAGACATTACTAGAAATTGAGAAATCGAGGAAACACGGCGTAAAAAAAGATTATATCTGGCGAATTTATCGGATAATAAACCATCTGATACGCCTGTTTTAGAGCGTATTGAAGAGAGAAAGAGAGAGAGAGAGAAAAGAGAAAAAAGAAAAATTGGTATTTTACGTAACATAGACGGAATATAGTAGAAATATATTTATATAATTTGTAGGAAATTTGAATCGGTATGGAAATCTTGCACGTGATATGAGAAAAGATAAAAAAAAAAAGAAAGAGAAGAAATATCACAGAGAAGAATATTATTGTACGATTTTAATAGAAATCCACGTAAATCTATGTATGCGAGGTCTAATAATGGATAATTGGATTGAAAAAGAAGAAACAAAAAAAAAAAAAATCGAAAAGTTAACCGCAAAATTTTATAACGCGAACAAATCGTGATAAAGAAATTGACAATTGAAAATATCGTTATCCTTCGATTCGTTTCGAGAGGCCGTTCGCAACGTGTCAGTGGGACCTGGCACTAAAACCTAACAGTTAGTAACGGGTACTGGTAACCGTGTCATAAAGGAGGATCCTCCGCAGCATGAAAGCATTTCGGTATTTCGGACCGCCGGTGTATATATTAACGACCGAAATCTCGTCGTAAAAATTTGACAGCTTTCATTCCTTCATTGAACAACGAAATCTCTTCTGTTATTATATTTTTCCCCTACTATTATTTCGTACTTTCTATTCGCACAACGGTTACTCGTCCAAAATTTCAAACACAATTTCTCAAAAGTTTGAGTTTCAATCGAAAATCGAGTGTTAAATTAAAACCGAGAGGGATGGAAGGATCGGATTGCAATGATATAAGAAATTGCGCCATCGCGTATATATTTATATAGTTAGGAAATTCTGTTTTCGCGTCGAGCCAACTCGAACAACGTAAGTTAACCGTTGAATAAGTAATAACGAGGGTAAAACCGTTTCTGGAAGAGATATTTATTTTACGAGATATCTTTGTTCACGATCTTGGCGATCCTGGTGCCGCAATCGCCTAGCCAGAGAGCGCCCGTCTCTCTCTCCTTCCCCTTCGTTTCGAGAAACGACAAATCATAGCCCCGTGTCCGGGCCATCCGTTCGAACGAATAAATTCTACCTTTGTCGTCTTTGCTCTCGTCTTTCCCCGTTGTGTATAAATTTACGATCGTAACCGATCGTCACGTTACACGTCTCCTCTTCCTCGAGAAACACGATTACACGTTACACGTTACTCTTTATTCGAAAACAACGTCCTTGTCCTTGACCGAGACCACGAAATTTCGAATCTCTCGCGCGCAATTTCCATCGAGCGTCGAACGCGTACCTTACCTACACATCGTACGATATATATATATATATATACACATATATATATATTATACGCGCAAAAAAAGCTAGATACGGCGAGCAATATCGGCGTCTCTCTCTCTCTCTCGGTGGTTCTTTGACATTTAGAGAAGGCGACACGGCTATTAAGGTATTCGGATATCGAGGAGCGAAGAAGAGGAACGAAGTAGGAATAAGGAAGATTATACGCGGAGACGAAAGAGAGAGACGGAGGCTGGCGAGGTGAAATTTCTCCCGAGTGACTTCCTTTAGCTTTAGCGGACGGCCTCGAGTGGGGTGGGGAGGGGAGGGAGGAGAGGAAGGAGGGAGGGGGAGATCGACGTGTTGGCGTGAGGTTGTAGACATCTCGCGAGGCGGTTCGTTGCTCCACGATGCCAATCCACGATTGGCTCGAGCGTGCAGTGTCAGTGTCACGAGCATTCGGTTCGATTTCTCGCCGGTGTGCTCGTATTTCGGCCAATTACGAGCACGGTCGGTCGGCCAACATATTCCCGGGAAAATTCGTCACGCTCGAGTAAATTGGACAGATTCGACCTAGGTCAATGCTCCAATATTGCATATTGGTCGCGTTTCAGCAAGTGTATATACCTTCTCCTTCTTTTTCTTCTTCTTCGTCTTCTTCTTTTTCTCTCTCTCTCTCTCTCTTCGAGAGTAAACATCTCGAGCCTTTTCCTCCTCTTTCTTCTCGAGTCGAGATACGTTTCATCCCGGAATTTTGATCGAATCGTTCGAAGATACGAAGGAAAGGATAGGGATAGATTTCTTACCTTTAATATTTTTCAAAACTTCGAAAACTTTCGATGTACGCGCATTCTGCACTGGATCTTCCGGGAACGAGAGAATCGAGGACGAAGAAAGAGGAAGCGGCTGTGAAATTGTAAGCAAGCGAGGCAAAGTCGGTAGGAAAAGACACGTCGGGGAGGCTGTTTTTACTAAGGACCAACCGAGTGAAGAAAGAGAGAGAGATGTGGGGGCCTGGATATGATCCAACGATTCCGAGACGAGACGAGAGAGAGAGGGAGATAGAATTACGGAGGCAGAAAGGGAATGCCGTTGGAGGGACGAGGAAGGAGAGAGGAACGAGAAGGAAGAGAGAATAACAGCGTGGTGGGGTATTCCCTGGTGGTAGCGGCGTGGCTCGAGAGTAGGTCAGTGTACCACATTAACCGGTATTCCAAAGCCGGGCTAACGGAGGGAGTGGGAGGGGGGAGGAGGGAGGAAGGAGGGAGGGCTTCCGACTCGTCAGTTCCGCAAGCGATCTATAGATATACCTCGGCCAGAGACTCGCGTCCACGGTCGCGTCCCCTCGTGCTCGCCTCGCTTTGTTCATCGCCGGTGGATCTCTTACCGAGTACCGCTACTCTTCCTCCTCCTCCCTCTCGATCGATTCCGCATCTGCATCGATCTCTTCGATTCAATTAATCGCGAATTCGTATCGCGTGTTCGCGCGTCAATCGGTAGGAAGGAGGGGGGGGAGGGAATGGCGGGAAAGGGGAATCGGTTCGAATTATTTCGCTTATATCTCGCGTAGATTATAACGAGAGATTTTTTTCTTTTTTTTTTTTTTTTCTTCTTTTTCTTTTTAATCTTCTTTTTAATCTTCTTTTAATCGCGTACATTTGCCTCGATTTTATTCGCCTCTCCCTCGTCTTCTTTTAACCTTTACCTTAATAGTCGGCGCACTTTCTCCGTTGGCAGCACCTCCGGTGCCAGGTTCTCTCGCGTACGCGCTTCGTACGCGCCTCTATGAGGCTACGACGCATTTTGATGTCGACATTGAGGCGAATACCGGAGCGACGGAGTTCGGTTGGGGGGAGGGGGCAATTTCTCTCGCAGCGGATAAGGATCTTCACTCGCCTCGCGGTGAAGTGATTTTTTGAGATGATTTTCTTCCGGATCGATGCGATACGATAATTATGATCGTTTCATCGTTTGATTTAATTTCCAATACAAATTTTTCGTCCCGAAATCGAATTATAATATTATATACGGTACAACGAGCGTAGGCGGTTGGACGCGAGAGTGACTCAAAGACGAGGTATTTTTGCACGGGTGGAATGCGAAGCGCTACGGGGCAGGCGTTACGCTTTTGCCGGCGTTCAAGTCTCCGATTTCCATGCAGGCGTGGAATTTCCGTTCGACGGGGGATTTTTTTCATTTATGCGAGACACGAATCCAATTCTCGAATGAAAGTAATCCACGATCCTTGGTCGTCGTATTTACGTCCAAAGTTCGTCCAAATAACCCACATAGTTAACCTTAGCTTAATCGCTCCACAGCTAATGAAGGTTCTAAATATAATCCCGTTTCAACTGTACCGCTATGATAGATAAAGATAACACCCTCATTTCGACTCGACGTTTATCTCTTGAAAATGCGCGATTAAATGCGAAAGTCGACGAAACGCATTCCTAATACGATCTAAATGGCCGATCTCCTCGTAACGATGACTTCCGCCCAAAATAATTCCATTCCTCTCGTTTCCCAAAATTCCCAAACGAAGGAACAAAAGACGAAGAACGTATTTACTCCTCTTATCTATCGTTCTGTCCATCCTCTCGATGTTTTCGTACGCGAATGATTAAAAAGCGAATGATCAGGGGGGGGAAAAGAAAGAAAGAGAAAAATCTTTATCTCTTTATCTCGGATCTGAAAAATTTCACGTTTTGCTCGCGCGTAAGGTTTCGACGCATCGGGATGGCCGATGCCATAGGTGCCGCTTCGTACGTACGTGCGTGCAACGAGTACGAGTGTGACTCGTTTCTCGTTAATGTGGGTCACCGCGATGGGGAACCGCGATTCGCACGCGCCATTTTTCGTAACGAAAAGGAAAGCCATGGCTCGCGCGCCTAGCAAAATCCGACTGGTTTTGCGTAGGCCACCTCTCCGTACGAGCGCAACTCGTAACGGTGCTTCGACCTACTTCCGTTTCCCCTTGCCGTGTACACCGCTCGGATATAGTTTACCCGCCGCGGTAAACTATAGTAGACTCGAACAAGTGCGAGGACTCCCTGCTCGCGAGTCACGTGATCACCATTACGCGCGTTTCTTCCCGAAAAGAAATTCTTCCGCCCTCTCTTACGTTCGCAAAAGACATGAATAAATAATTTCGAATAACTCTAGTGATTATTACTAGGAAAAATTGTTACTAGGAAATATGTGCAATATATACGCGGTTGAATAATGAAGTAAATCGTAATCACGGATTCAATGGCGGAGGCTCGAAGGGAGCGGGGCTCGAAGATGGAGCGAAGCGCAAGAGAGGGCCGGCGTGATCGATGGTCCCGTCGTCCGATCCGATCCGATCCGATCCGATCCGATCCTCGTTGCGCGTGTGTCGCGTCGCGGCTGCGCGGGGCAAAAGTGTGTCAGCGCGGGGACCAATGGCTCGCACGCGCCATTTTTCACAACGAAAAGGAAAGCCATCCGGACAAAATCTAGCCGATTTGCGTAGGCTTCGACCCGTGCACCGGGCTGTAACGGTGCTCCGGCCTACTTCGGGCCCCCACTATAACGCGAGCGCGGTATAGTTTCGGCGTATAGTCACGAGCGGTCGCGGATGCGGCTCCTTTTCGCTTCCAACGCACGCCAATTCGTACGATCAGACCTGGGCTCCATAAAATCCCTTTTTCTTTTCCACTCGCGATTATTACTCTACCACCGAGGTAATTCTCGTCTCTCCCATTTTTCTTTTTGTATCAAAATGATACATATATATATATATATGTATATACATATACATACTTTAATAATTATTAAAAAGAATCTCTCCTCGGTGATATATAGGGTAACGTGTGAAACACGCGTGCGTCCAACGAATGCATAGGATGTTCGGTATCTTCGGTAAATCGATAAAGGCGAATCGGTCGGATACCCGGTGATCCCATTGATAAGTAGCTCACTGAGACATTGTCGTAGGCTCGAAAAAGTGGGACCGTTGTTCCCCGCTTCTGATCGATCGTTGGAGCGGTCGAGGGGGGAGGGGGACTCGCGAGTCCACGCCATTGGAGTAACGGTACCCGGTGAACACGTCACGGCAGCCCCTGCTCCCCTCCCCTCCTCCTCCTCCTTCTCTCGGTCCCGCGAGCGGGGACCTCCAACGCTCGTCTACCGCTCGTCCGCAATCGACAAGGACGGGGTTCTAACCGACGACAAGGACGGATACGGCGTGCTCGAGCGGGGCGATCCGCGAGTGGGGGGAGGGGATCGGAGAGGGGGGAGGGGCTCTCGTACGTATACGTGCCCGACCATTTGCATGATTCCCATGACGTGATCCTACGGCCACGCGGATGTGTCAATCGAGGAATATCGAGGAAAAGAGAAAGAGAGAGAGAGAGAAATTATAGAGCGAGCCAATATCGAATGGAAATAAAAGAATTCGGAGAACAAAGAATTCTCGATCGTATTCTTCTTCTTCCTCCTCTTCTTTTCTCTTTCTCTTCGTCTTTTTGAGCTTTGCGATTCTTAAATTTTGGAAGTTTAGGGATCTCTAGGGTCTTCGGTTCGCTAGCGATTCTTAAATTTTGGAAGTCTAGGGATCTTTAGAGTGTTCGGTTCCTAACGATTCTTAAGTTTTGGAAATCTATGGATCTTTAGGGTGTTCGGTTCGTAGGAATTCTTAAGTTTTGGAAATCTATGGATCTTTAGGGTGTTCGGTTCGTAGCGATTCTTAAGTTTTGGAAATCTAGGGATCCCTAGGGTCTTCGGTTCGATCTGTTTCATTATTATTATTGTTATTATCGTGGTATTTTCCCGAACGAACGTTTCTTCCTTCTTCCTCTTCTTCCTTTCCCGATATTTTTCTAGCTAGCGACGATCGTTCGAAAAATATATTTTTAAACGCGGCAATTTGGTTGGTCGAGTGTACCGAGCCGTGGCTGGCTAGCGTGCCACTAACCTAGTTAACAGGAGCAAGTCTTTCTTCTCGAGAGAAGTGGTATCTGCCTACTTAACTTCGCGATACACGCGCTCGCGTACATGTGTACATTTATACGCGCCCGTATATCGCGTACGTGTACCTTTACCTGTAGACGCACGCGTTGTTATTACCGTTGTTTTTAAAAAAACGTATCGTATTGTTTGAAATAGCGAAACGTTACGTGCATACGCAAGCACCTATACCTCGGGAAAAGAACAAAACCTTCTCCCCTCTCGTCGTCGGCATCGAACGAAAGGGGAATCATCGAAAGGAGATGATGACGATGGAAAACTTTTCGAAAACGAAAGAAATGAAAATTGGCTGTTGCAGGTCCCCGCGGCGCCGTTGGCGGTTGCAGCACCCCCGGCAGTAGAGTGGATCCCTGGTGGAATCCTGGTTCCCTCTTCCCCTCGACCCCTGGGCCCCCAAGGATCGACGAGGGGGCACCGGATAACAACGGTGGTAGCGGCGCTTTTCAGTTCTGTTCGCCGCCGAGCCGTAACGCGAATAGTCCGTCCCATCACGGCCAACGCCACCACCATCCGTCCCACCTTCATCATCACCAGCATCACCCGTCGAACCACCAGTCGAACGCGTCCACGTGCAGGAACGCGTCCACGGCCTACGGTGTCTCCCCCAACTTGCCCCCTTCGTGCTCGACGCCGGGCCTCGGCCGCGCGGATACGCTAGCGCGGCCCGCCGATGCCGTAGCCTCGCCCGCAACCGTGTACGGCATCGCCTCCTCGTCGCCGGAACCATCGTCGTCGTCGTCCTCGTCGTCAACGGCCGGCAATCTAATCCTCTCCGCGCTCCTCACCACCACCGCCTCCCCCTCGGAGGCCCCCCACCACCACCACCACCACCACCACCACCACCACCACCACCACAACACCGAAGGGACGACGAGCCAGCACGACGCCCCGGATCCCCTCAACGGAATCCTATCGTCCCTGAACGTCCGGATCAAGACGGAGGAATACCCGAAGATACGAGCGGAGGAACGAAGGGCGGGGAGCGTCTCGTCGCCGTCCTCCTCGTCCACCTTCAACGCATCCCTCCTCACCTCGTTGCTGTCCACCTCGTCGCGGATCTCCTCCGCCACCCCCTGCCAACGCCAGCGAAACGACACCGCCGAGGAGCAGCCGCCCCCCCTCCTCCTCCCGAGGCCCTCCTGCGCCAAGCTCGAGTATCATCCCCCGCCGGCCGAGGCACCGGCCACCGGGGACCAGCAGCAGGACCAGCACCAGCATCAGCGCCACCGCCACCATCAGAGGGCGGCGAAGGGAGTCGAGGCGAGCGCGTCGCAGGCGGCGGCCGGCCGAGGCGGCAAGCTAGACTACCCCCAACTCGTGGTCGGCCAATCGTCGTCGAGGGAGGTTGTGGACACGGGCGAGGGGGAGGAGGCGCTAGGCGCCGCGTCGCCCTACGACATCGTATCCCCGTCCGGGAGGCGCGTCCACGGGAAGCAGGCGCCCCCCTCGTCGTCCTCCGCGGCTGGGAGGGGCGGGGGCGATCGTGGCGGGGGAGGCGGCTCGCTGCCTAAGGACGGGATCGCGCCACCCTGCGCCTCGGTGGGCGCAGTGTCGCCAACCTCGGATATCGTCATCGAGATGAAGTACGAGACCCAGTCGGGGCCGCCCGCGGCCCCCCCGCACCTCACCTCCTCCGGGGTGGAGCCCCCGCACAGCAGCCAGGGGACGGGGATCGTGGTCGGCGGTTCACCGGCCGAGGTGGTCGGGGTCGACAGCCTGCTGCTGTCGCCTTGGGGCGCGACGGGGCCGGATTTCCTCGAGCCACCGGACGTGAAGCAAACGGCAGCTGGTCTGCAGGACGCGTGGGACACCCTCCTCCTCGGCTCGTCGGTCGGCGTCGCATCCGCGCAGTCGCTGGCCGAGTTGAAACCCCTTCCGCCCTTCACCGGCTACACCGGCCACCTCAGCATCAACGGCATACCCGGCCACCACTATCACACCATAGCCTCGTCCGCGCAGAGGCCCTCCCTACCCTCCTCCTCCCCCACGTCCTCCTCCAATCAGGAGTACTACGAGCCCCCCGTCGTGTCCTCGAGCACTCCGTGCCCCCAGGGTAGCCAGAAGCAGCAGCAGCAGCAGCAGCAGCAGCAGCAGCAACAGCAGCAACAGCAGCAACACCAACAACATCAGCAGCAACAGCATCATCATCAACATCACCAACAACAATTGCCGCAATCGTCGCAGCCGGTCGACTACGACATCGAGGACATAGCGGAGATAATCGGGTCGGCGATAGCCGACACGACGGTGCCGGGCGGCGGGAACGGGGCGGGGTCGGAGCACGACCCCGAGGCGTCCCGGGACTGGATCGATATCGCCGATTGGATCGACACGGCGTGCTCCCCGAAGGCGCAGGAGACCACGTCGCCCAGTCCTTATTCACAGATATACGGGACGGCGACACCCTCGACCCAGGCCCAGCAGCACGGATCCACGTTGCAAAGTTTGTTGACGCACGGTTACGCGCCGTTGATCAACGCGAGATTGCAATCGGCGAACGCAGCGCTCCAGAACACGTCCTGCGGGGAGACCCCGTCCTCGACCAGCCCCTATCCGCCCGTCAGCCCGCCCGGCAGAGTGTCCACCTCGTGCAGCCCCGACCACCTCCTGCACTCCTCCTTCGCCGCCCCCTCCCACCCCAGGAAGAGGTCGAGGCCCGCCCCCGCCTCCCAGAACCCGTCCAAGAAGAGCCCGGCAACAGGGGCGACGGCGTTGCCTTACGGGACCGAATCAGGATTGATAGGGGGCAAGGAGAAGCCCGTGCACAGATGTTCCATTTGCAACAGGGGTTTCCTGAACAAGAGCAACATAAAGGTGCATTTGAGAACGCACACGGGCGAGAAACCGTTCAGGTGCGAGGTGTGCGGTAAAGCGTTTAGGCAGAAGGCCCATTTGATAAAGCATCAACAGATTCACAAGAGGATCGGCAGGGATTAAGGTCCGTCATTGGCCTCTACTCTCCTCCTCTTCCTCCTCCTCCTCGTTCGGAGAACGAGCGGTACTGGCAAGTGTACCTAAATTATACACGACGTCGACCAGTGGTGGCATTTTGATTTATCAATCGAAGCGTCGATCCAAACGTCCCTCGAAACGCGAGGGGGGAATTCTACGTGCGATGCTGTCGAGCAGCTCGGAGTGGGGAAAAAAAAAGAAAAAGGGAAAAAAAAAGGAAAAAAAGAGAAAAGAAAAAAATTAAAAAGGGAGAAGACGCGAAGAGAAGGAGTAAGTGTAAACGCGAGGGCCGAGACGACGCGCGAACAAGAAAAGACGGTGCGCGTGTGTGTGCGGTGCGATAATCGAAGAGAACGCGCGATCGAAGA
Source organism: Apis laboriosa (assembly GCF_014066325.1). Taxonomy (NCBI): domain Eukaryota; kingdom Metazoa; phylum Arthropoda; class Insecta; order Hymenoptera; family Apidae; genus Apis; species Apis laboriosa. The sequence continues at coordinate 965,277 of NW_025222687.1, forward strand.
GGATCACGTGGAAATGGGTGTGAAGCCTTTCCGTGTGGGGAACGGTTCCGAGCAACAACGGTTGTTCCTCGCGATTCGGCCCGTATTCGATGGAGATGCGTACGACGTCCTGAACGACGGAAGAAGTGAGATGATCTCTCGTGCTGTGTTATACATTGACGACGTTTAAAGTGAGTGGAAATTCACTGTAGCGCGGTGTGTACATATATATACGTATCGATAACAGAGCACACGTACGCGGGTACGTGCGTATATATAATATATATATATATATATATATATATATGTGTATATATATATATATATACATTATATACGTAGAATATACGTAGAATGAAGCGAGAACGATAAAAATTCTATAATTCTGTCTATGGATAATTCTATGGATAAAGCATATCTTGAACGTAGAGCATATACATATATATATATTATACGTATGTAAGTCGAGGAATTTGCTCCTGGAACGACGGTGGGGCAAACCAAAAAAAAAAAAAAAAAAAAAAAAAAAAGAAAAAAGAAAAAAGAAAAAAGAAAAAAAGAAAAAAAGAAAAAAAGAAAAAAAAATTTCTCGTTCGATCTCTCTTATCTCTCTTTATCTTACTTTTGTTCACTTTTCATAGTCCTCTCTCCCCTCTTCCTCCCCTTTTCCTCATCCCTCTTGCAGATTAATTAATCAATTAAATTTACATTCAGAGTTTACCTTTTTTTTTTTTTTTTTTTTTTTTTTTAATAATAATAACCTTAATTTAAAATATTTAAAATATCACTTCGTCATAATATATATATATATATACACATAAATCGTTCTTCGTACCTCGACCTCGTTTGGCGCTATATAATTATCTCCGGGTTAGTCGATATTGCTTCGTGTTCAAATAGATGGTATTGAAATGTAAAACTTGCTTAAGTTCGATAAGCAATTACCTCGGACCGTTCAAATTTTGCTCATCTCTTGTTCTTGTTCTTCCAGATGCAAATTCCTAAGCTCCGCACAGAGATACATATGTATACATATACATAAACATATAGATAGTGTAACATAATAACAGACGTAAGAGGAAGTGACGAAAACTACGCGAGGCGCGGCCACGCGTATGGCCTCGCTACGGATGTACCTAAGCTCTTCCAAATACGTTTTAATTTTTACTTCTTCCCTCCTTCCTTTTTTTTTTTTTAAATTAAGTAAATTCTCCCGTTTTATTTATATCGCTTTTATATTATATACTTTCACACGATCCCGCGTTCTTTTGTTTTATTTATTTTCTTTCTTTCTCTCTCTTTCTCTTTCCTTCTCTCTCTTTCTCCTTTTTCCGTCTTCGGCTTATCTTTATGAGATAGTCGATCGTTTTTTGTCGCTTTTTATTTAAGTTTTTCATCACTCCTTCCCGTTCCTTCGTTTCATAAACCTTCCTTTCCTCAGCTTTTTATCTTGGCGCAACGTACGCAACATGTGTACGACGACAATTTTAGAATTGTTTAAGAACATCCTTTTCAAGGCTGTTCAAAGATACTCACGTTGCGCTCCCCTTTTTTTTTTTTT